>NC_088799.1:28307850-28609398 GCF_011386835.1 Chrysemys picta bellii | reverse complement strand
TTTCATTTTACTTGTCTGCAGTTACTGTAGATGATTTTACTAGGCCTGTCAAGCGATTAAAAAATTAATCACAATTAATCGCACTGTTAAACAATAGAATACCATTTATTTAAATATTTTTCGATGATTTCTACATTTTCAAATATATCGAATACAAAGTGCTCACTTTATATTTATTTTTGATTACAAGTATTTGCCCTGTAAAAAAACAAAAAAAAAATTATTTTTCAATTCACCTAATACAAGTACTGTAGTGAAATCTCTTTATCATGAAAGTTGCACTTACAAATGTAGAATTATGTACAAAAAAACTGCATTCAAAAATAAAACAATGTAAAACTTCAGAGCTTACAAGTCCACTCAGTCCTACTTCTTGTTCAGCCAATTGCTCAGACAAACAAGTTTGTTTGTTTGCAGGAGATAATGTTGCATGCTTCTTGTTTACAATGTCATCTGAAAGTGAGAACAGGCGTTCACATGACATTGTTGTAGTCGGCATTTGAAGATATTTATGTGCCAGATACATTAAAGGAGGAACCTGAGCCTGAGAAGGAGCCAGAATTTACCAATGTTCATTGCCAAAGAGCCACAGTAATACATCAGCAGCCCCGTATCAACTCCCCCGCTCCCAGCGCCTCCCACCCACCGGAAACTCTGCCGATCAGCACCTCCCCCTCCCTCCCTGCACCTCCCGATCAGCTGTTTTGTGGTGAGCAGGAGGCTCTGGGGGAGAGGGGAGGAGCGAGGGCATGGCAGGCTCAGGGGAGGGGGGCGGGAAGGGCTGGAGAGGGGGCAGGGCCTGTGGCAGAGTCAGGGTTTGAGCAGTGAGCACCCCCTGGCACATCGGAAAGTTGGCGCCTGTAGCTCCACCCCTGGACTCAGTGCCTATACAAGGAGCCACATATTCACTTCTGAAGAGCTGCATGTGGCTCCTGAGACACAGGTTGGCTACCCCTGCATTAAAGATTCATATGTCCCTTCATGCTTCACCCACCATTCCAGGGGACATGTGTGCTGATGACGGGTTCTGCTTGATAACAATCCAAAGCAGTGCGGACTGACGTATGTTCATTTTAATTATCTGAGTCAGATGCCACCAGCAGAAGGTTGATTTTTCTTTTTTGGTAGTTCGGGTTCTGTAGTTTCTGCATCAGAGTGTTGCTCTTTTAAGACTTCTGAAAGCATGCTCCACACCTCGTCCTCTCAGATTTTGGAAGGCATTTCAGACTCTTAAACCTTGGGTCGAGTGCTGTAGCTATCTTTAGAAATCTCACACTGGTACCTTCTTTGCATTTTGTCAAATCTGCAGTGAAAGTGTTCTTAAAATGAACATGTGCTGGCTCATCATCTGACACTGCTATAACATGAAATATATGGCAGAATGCGGGTAAAACAGGAGAATGCATACAATTCTCCCCCCAGGAGTTTGGTCACAAATTTAATTAAAGCATTATTTTTTTAAAGAGCATCATCAGCATGGAAGCATGTCCTCTGGAATGGTGACCGAAGCATGAAGGGGCATATGAATATTTAGTATATCTGGCACGTAAATACCTTGCAATGCCAGCTACAAAAGTGCCATGCAAATACCTTTCCTCACTTTCTGGTGACATTGTAAATAAGAAGAGGGCAGCATTATCTCCTGTAAATGTAAACAAACTTGTTTGTTTTAGCAATTGGCTGAACAAGAAGTAGGACTGAGTGGACTCGTAGGCTCTAAAGTTTTGCATTGTTTTGTTTTTGAGTGCAGTTATGTAACAAAAAAAAATCTACATTTGTAAGTTGCACTTTCACAACAAAGAGATTGCACTACAGTACTTGTATGAGGTGAATTGAAAAATACTATTTTATCATTTTTACAGTGCAAATATTTGTAATAAAAAATAATAGACACTTTGATTTTAGTTACAACACTGAATACAATATATATGAAAATGTAGAAAAAATCCAAAATATTTAATAAATTTTAATTGGTATTCTATTGTTTAACAATGTGATTAAAACTGTGATTAATCGCTATTAATTTTTTTAATCACGATTAATTTTTTGAGTTAATCGTGTGAGTTAACTGTGATTGACAGCCCTAGAAGTTACATTTATTAACTAAATTAGCCATTACCAAATTATTTACCAGTGAACTATTCAAATAAAAATTACAACTTTCAAAAGGAAAAAAATAGGACATAAGTGTGCAATGGAAATGTTCTTGGAGTACCGCTTTCTGACCAGCCGATGTCCCTATTGATATGATTTTCCTTTGATGACAGGACACTGAAAGATTGCTAGGTTTAAGATGTCTCAGTTTTTAAAATTCCATATTAATTTTTACTCCTGGAAATTATATTTTCCCAAAAAAATAAAAGTAGAGAGAGTGGTTCTCTGAATGCATTTAAGCTGTATTCTAGTAAAGCCCATTGATGTAAATGGAAGGATTCTCTTTTTACTTCTAAAGCCTCAAGTTCAGGCCAATAATTCTTTTCCCTCACCAAATGGATCTCCGGGAATGGCGAACCGCGGCCACTTGGAGCTGTGGGGGGCCATGCCTTCGAATGGTCAATGTAAACAAAATGTCTCGTGGCCCACCAGCGGATTACCCTGATGGGCCGTGTGCCAAAGGTTGCCGACCCCGGCTATAGACACTAACTTTTCACATGGTAATTTAATTTTTTTTTAATTAAAGCTAGTGTTAAAATTATATAATACACAGGTTAAGGAAAGAGTGTCTGTACATCTGGGCATAGTGCTTAAATTGTCCAAAAGTACAAAATTTGATTTAAAAGTAATGCAATACATATACTACATAACTTGCAATAACCTAAATTTAGGTTAATAAACTATACAATTTAGATATTAGCATCCAAATATTTGGGTACAGCACTCATGAAAGGTTATACAGAGAGTAGCTTGTGGAAAGCAAATATAGCAATGAGTGCAGCATTTAGGATAGGTTGTCCTTCAGTAGATACAATCCATCAGAGAAGTATTCCAGTTATTTTCTCGACTTTGCTTCTCAATGGCACTTCAGCTCATCTCTCCTGGTATTGCCGATGTCCAGTGATGTGTTCTAAATAGATGTCCCTCAACCACCTGATGGAATCTGACGCCATGACTTGCTACACTGAGTAATCACACTGTTAAAAAATAGAATACCAATTTAAATTTATTATAAATATTTTTGGATGTTTTTCTACATTTTCAAATATATTGATTTCAATTACAACACAATACAAAGTATACAGTGCTCACTTTATATTATTTTTATTATAAATATCTGCACTGTAAATAAGATAAACAGAAACAGTATTTTTCAATTCACCGCATGAAGTACTATAGTACAATCTCTTTATTGTGAAAGTACAATTTACAAATGAAGAATTTCTTTTTTATATATAACTGCACTGAAAACCAAAACAGTACAAAACTTTAGAGCCTACAAGTTCAGTTAGTCCTACTTCTTGTTCAGCCAATCACTAAGATAAACAAGTTTGTTTACATTTACAGGAGATAATGCTCCTCGCTTATTTACAATGTTATCTGAAAGTGAGAACAGGCATTCGCATGGCACTGTTGTAGCTGGCATTGCAAGGTATTTACGTACCACATATGCTAAATGTTCGTATACCCCTTCATGCTTCGACCACTATTCCAGAGGACATGCTTCCATGCTGAATTTAATTTGGCATTCTATTATTAAGAGTATGATTAAAACTGCTATTAATAGCGACTATTTTTTAATCTCAGGACTGAGGGTTTTTTCAATCATTTGACAGCCCTAATATTTATCCTTGCCTCCTTTAACTGTTTTCTTTTTTAAAGTGTCTGGAAATACATCATTAGATAAATTAAACTCAGGATCTTTTCATTATACTGAAGTTTTCTTTGCGAAGGGGCTTTATTCAGTTCCAATAGGCTTTTCAGATCATATCCCATTAAGGGATTAGAGAAAACTTTTGAAATGTCATGTGAGAGCAAGTGCAATTCATGTTGATTTATAGAGAATGCAAAGATATATAATCATATGACTCTCAGCTGAAGATCCTAGTGACTATCTTGGTTGCAACTGATTCTGTATGCCTGAGGCATTGGAGAAAAAACAATCTAATCTTTTTGTTTCTATAACCAGATATCTGGCACAAAAGGAAAAGCTTTAAAAGCCAGAGGAGAGAAAACATACTATGCACATATGAAGATCTTTTAGGTTCTATAGGTGTCAGTAAAGCAATTATAAAGCCATCCAAAGGTAAAT
The DNA here is from genome assembly GCF_011386835.1 of Chrysemys picta bellii. Lineage (NCBI taxonomy): Eukaryota > Metazoa > Chordata > Testudines > Emydidae > Chrysemys > Chrysemys picta. The sequence continues at coordinate 28,605,152 of NC_088799.1, read as the reverse complement.
TATATGTATTTTAGAAGTACTTGTAAATATTTATTTGCTGAGTCCACAAGAGATAGAACATGCCTAACAAAGAAAAGAACAACTGCACTGAAAAACTTGCCATTTCTTTGCTTTTAAGTTCTAAAATTCTCATCTATGCTCCTCATTGTCCAGACCTCTGAGTCGCTAAAGAAAAGTTGGGCTTTTGGAGTGTTTAATTCATCATAGGAAGAACAATGAGCAGATACAGAATACTTTATTTCTACTCTATTTTATTCACAAGTATTTTTGCCTTTCAGTAAAGATAAAAGAAACAGCAAGTTTCACACATGTGATTCCACTTTCTGAACTCCAGCTAAAGACCTGTGTCTCCACACCTTCATTCAGCAGCAACATCTCTGTTTGCTCCAGAAACACTATTTCCAACTCTGGTGCGTGTCTGTCCCAACCCTGCCTCAGACATATCAAAAGTCCTTTTGTGTTTGGCCTATCACTCAGAAGTATGTCTCTCTAAGTCTGCCTCAGTAAGGTACCAGATAGATGTGTACCTGTCAAGACATGGATAAGTACAGTACACACTGACAGACATGCTAACACAGAGATATACGCCCATGCTGTGATATGCACACTATAACCCACACAAATGCGGACACTAATAGCCGTGCAAGCACACTGGTGCGCACACAGATATAAAACACTGACATGCATGTTTACACAAGTGCGGGCACTAATATGCACACTAGCACTCGCAGATGTAGATCCTCGCACGATGCGTGCACTAACAGTTGTGCGCGCACGCTCACACGGACATGCATTGCTAACACACATGCACGCGTAACTAATACACCCACAAAAGTGTGCACCCCCTAGCTGAGCACATATATACCCTCCCAAGGCCTGAGCTCATTTGGGCTCCAACGCAGGTGCTGCCCCTTTGGGAAGCACCGGCTGGCGCGGACGCCTCTCCCCACCTGACCGGGACAGGGCGGCGCATGTTGCGGAAGGGGCAGTCTCCCCTGCTCTCTGAGGCTGTGCGGGAGGAGTCGGTGTCTGGGGGTCCCCGGGCTGCAGCCTGCCCTGGGCCGTGGAATGCGGTTTGGTTCCGGTGCCCCGGTCAGGAGGGCACCATGGTGCAGCTCTACAACCTGCACCCATTCGGCTCGCAGCAGGTGGTGCCCAGCAAGCAGGAGCCGGCGCTGTTCTGCTGCGGCCGGGATGCGCTGCTGGTGGCCTGCGCGGCGGCCGGCTGCAAGGTAGAGGCGTTTGCCGTGGGCGACCAGGAGCTCTGCGAGCCGCTCGGCTGTTTCAACACGCTGGGCCGGGTGCTGCACATGGCATACAGCGAGGCGGGTAAGAGCCGGGACTGGGGCGGCACCAGCTCCGTGGGGCAATCTCCGGTGTCTTCACGGAGCCATCGTACCCTGTGGGGATGCGGCGGGAAGGTGGGGTGACCCTGCGCAGGGGGTACAAGGTGATGTGCCCAAAGCGATGTTGTCAGAGTTTCTGGGTCCTGTGAATGCAGTTTCGTCTTGCAAAACTCAGGGTCGTGCTGGAAAGGACTAGGCCAGTAGCAGCCTGTTGGGGCCGATAGGGAAGTACAGCCCTTCCTCAGCTCTGTGCCACTGAAAATGACTTGGTTCTTTTGAGACAAGGAGGGTGAGGTAGCCAGTATCTTTTATTGGACCAACTGCTGTTGGTGAGAGAAACGAGCTTTCCAGTTACACAGAGCTCTTTTTCAGGCGTTGTTTCTTCTGTTTGTTCCACCTTCCGATCTCGGTTTTTCAGCTGCTTCCCCTGTTCATTGAACAAGCCCTTCCCCCAAGCAAAAGGAGATTCTTTCAATACAAGATGTATGATTGCGTTTGATTCCTCCTTTGTTGAAAATGATGGGGATGGATGGAAGGGGATTTCACGGGACTCATGGCACAGTTCTGATTGCAGGATCAGGGACTGGATGAGCTCTCAAGTGCCACAGAAAGAAAGGTTAGAAAGAGCCATTGAATTCTAAGGACTCTTCTTTGGCTCTGAGCTAGAGCTATGGGACCAATGGAGCCATGGGATACAGAACTGTAGTGAGCAGTGGGTGACTTTGCCTATGGAGTGTGGAAGGAGATATTTTTATGGTACTTAGGATGTGCTTCACTCTGGCTAAGAAATGTTCAGCTCAGATTTCTCAGGCTCTTAAGTACCATATTTTCACAATATTACCTCTTTTGGAATCTTTCAAACAAGTTTTTGACTCCTTGGAAAACAACTTGCAGTTTGCCGTTCAGCCTAAAACATACACCACTGCCATCAACACCTTGATCGTTATAAAGATTTGTTTTCAGGGTAAGCATATTGTCTATTAAGTGTGAACCTAAACAGGAGACTTTTTTTTTTTTTAAGCATATATGCTGCTTTTGCATATTCTGCTGAATTTATTTTTAGTAAGAGGATAATCCCCCCTCCTTCCCCCCCACCTTCAGACTGAACTCTTTCCTCGTAGCTGAGTTTTTTCCCATGATTAAAACTAAAGATTGAACTACAGGATGGTAAAATGATCCGCCTGGAAAAGGACGGAGGTGTTGACTACACTGTTCTTGGAGTACATTTTATTGTAGTCTTGACTTCTGTTTCAAAAGAGGTCTCTGGAAACTTTTCTTCTGGTTAGCAAGAAAAAGTAATACTAGGATTAGGGAATAAAAGCACTTGTGCACCTACTGAAGTCTAGATTGGATGGTAATTTTAAAAAAATTTCAGAACGTATGTACTAGTACACTCTCTCTAAAGTATACTCCAGATCTACATAAACTTCTCAAGTGCATGCTGGCCTAGATAATTCACATTAAAAGTATTGTAATTTATTATTAAGTACTGCTGACAATAGCACAGAACCCTGGCAAACAAATTGTCTTTCATTGGGGTAGGAATCCTCTATCACTACATTGCTTGTATGATGATGTAGGAGTTTATAAGATTAACTGTGCTTCTAGTTTTTTTAACCCTTTTTATTAAAGAAAATTATCTGGTAACAAGAATAACATTTCAGACAGATTTTACAAACTTGCTTAATTCCATAATTCTTTTAGTCAAAGTGCATTGGATTTAGCAGCAATAGGATGCAAACAGCATAAATTATATCTCATCTATGGGTTAGTGTTACCACAGTATTGTTGGTCTCTTTTCAGGAGATTATTTGGTGACAATTGAGGAGAAAAACAAGGCCACCTTCCTACGAGCTTATATGAACTGGAGATGCATGTCAACAGGGAACACTCGAGTTTGTGTCCGGATGGTGGGTCACAAGATGGAAGAGTCATACAGTGAATCTTCTAAAGTCCAGATGTCAATTGTGGAAATGCCTCTTTCAGATCCACCATTGTGCATTTCGTGTTGTCCTGTAAACGGAGATCTTCTTGTTGGCTGCAAAAATAAACTGGTCATGTTCTGCTTGAAATATCTTGTCATAAATCAGGATCTGACTGTATTGGATTTTAAACTTTCCTTAATTTTGCACATCGATAACGTCACCCCTACAGAAGTAGCATTTTGTGCTGGGTACATAGCTCTAACAACAGAGTTGGATGTTTTAATCCTGAAGCTGGAACCCATTCATAAAGGTGCAGATAATACTGAACTATATGCAGATAAAGTCAGAGCACCAGAAAAGCTTGTAGATGAAGGTAAATATGGAATTTAATTTTCCTTTTCATAAATCTGGAGATTGACTTGTATTAATTTCAAAGTGTGCTGAAGGAAGTTGGTTGCTCTACAAACTTTTTCAAAACATCTGAGAGGGACACATCAGCTTAATATTGCATTTGTCTGAAATGCATTCTGTATTTACACGGAACACCAAAATGATTTATTCCCCAGTCCTGCAAACATGTTTAGCTGTTCTTCGTTGAGACTACTCACATGCATAAAGGTATGCACTTGCATAAATGCTTGCAGGATCAGGGCCTAGAGTCAAAGCAAAAGACTGAACTAATATTTGCATATTTGTCAGCACTTTGTGTATAGTCAGCTTCAATGCTTTTGTGTCTAGTCAGTTGCTGAAAAGACCCTATAAACATCAACAAGGTGCCCTAAAATCTTTTATTTTAAAAGGAATTTAAAAATACAAATAATTCAGGCTGTATTGTATAAAAGGTGGTCTATCAGAAACTAGAATTTTTAAAAGTTAAATCAGTAGTGTGGAGAGCAAAAAGGCAAGTTGACAGGTTTCCCATTTAAATTTCTCATAGCTTGCAAGGATGGCTCTGAACTTCCTCAGATGACGGGATGGAGGCCCGTAGTTGTTGTTCTGTTACTTACAATTAATTGGCAATTTCAGACCTCTTTCTAGGTCCTTTTGGGCACTACTTGCTTGAGCAAAAGTGATCATAGAATCATAGGGTTGGAAGAGACCTCAGGAGGTCATCTAGTCCAATCAAAGCAGGACCAACACCAACTAAATCATCCCAGCCAAGAATTTGTCAAGCTGGGTCTTAAAAACCTCTAAGGATGGAGATGCCACCACCTCCCTAGGTAACCCATTCCACTGCTTCACCACCCTCCTAGTGAAATAGTGTTTCCTAATATCCAACCTAAACCTCCCCCACTGCAACTTGAGACCATCTGCCACCACTGAGAACAGCCTAGCTCCATCCTCTTTGGAACCCCCCTTCAGGTAGTCCACAGAATATCAGGGTTGGAAGGAACCTTAGGAGGTCATCTAGTCCAACCTCCTTGCTCAAAGCAGGACCAATCCCCAGACAGATTTTTACCCCAGTTCCCTAAATGGCCCCCTCAAGGATTGAACTCAACCCCTGGGTTTAGCAGGCCAATGCTCAAACCACTGAGCTGTCCCTCCTGGCTGCTATCAAATCCCCCCTCACTCCTCTCTTCTGCAGACTAAACAAGCCCAGTTCCTTCAGCCTCTCCTCGTAAGTCATGTGCCCCAGCCTCCTAATAATTTTCATTGCCCTCTGCTGGACTCTCTCCAATTTGTCCTTCTGTAGTGGGGGAGGAGGGGACCAAAACTGGATGCAATACTCCAGGTGTGGCCTCAGCAGTGTTGAACAGAGGGGAATAATTACTTCCCTCGATCTGCTGGCAGTGCTCCTACTAATACAGCCCAATATGCCATTGGCCTTCTGGGCAATGAGGGCACACTGCTGACTCATATCCAGCTTCTCGTCCACTGTAATCCCCAGGTCCTTTTCTGCAGAACTGCTGCTTAGCCATGCTAAGACCACATTCAGCACTCCATTCTAGCTGCTTCTCTCAGCTAAGTGTTACTTCTGTTGGGGCAGACACACTTCTGAATGTCCACACAATGTTTATATAAAAGATCTGCTACTTTTCTCCAACAATCACACTGCACTTTCTCTATATTGGGAAATATAGTTGTTCTCTGTCATTACCCTGGACTTTTAGGTTCTCTAACATTCTAAAGATTGAAAAGAACCAACAATTTTATTAGCAAACCAGAATCCCTACAGTTTGAGGCTGATACAAATTACGTCTCTGCCCTTGAAGTATTTAACTGAACACTCTCTCATTTTATTCTTCTGTAAAGATTTGCATGGTACTGGTTTGGAAAACTGATACAATGTTTTAATTGTTTAAGGTGTAAAAGATGAAGTTCCTTCAGCCTTTTCTTCCCAGCATGAATCGGATGACTTTGTCATCTGTCAGAAGCCTATGGAACTACTTGGGGAGGAAAGCAGACTATGCGGAATACTGGTAACACTGGAATCCACAGAGTTAGCAAAAGAAGACACAGAATATTTCCAAGTGCGGTACCTCCTATACAGGTAATAAAAATTGCACTTGACACTATATGGCATGTGTGTGCCTATACTGTGTTGATGTTTTGCCTTTTGGGGGCATGAAATAAGCCATAGTTCACTTCCTGTAGGGCAGAATCCTTATAAATTGAGCAAAGCCTAAGTAAATGGGTTTAGGTTTAAGGAAATTGCTCTGAAACACTGAGGGAGGGTATCCTCAAACCCATCCCTGTCCCATTCCTCAGGGTTTTCAAATCCACCTAGCTAGCCTATAGTCAGTTTCTGCAGGGAATGTGGCCTGCTATTCCATTCCACAATGGATATAAATCTTCTGGCTGTGTTTCAAACATCCCTACTTCCCATCCCGTCTCTGTGCGGCAGTGTATAGAGCTTCCACAGCAGCTTCTCTTGTGTTATGGAGAAGGCTCTGCACTGTCTCACTGATCCTAGAAATGCATTTTTTCCACAGTGTTGGAGCCTTACTCTGGTTTGGGCCTTTTATTGGTTGAGGCTGCATATTCCAATCAACAGGGCACTAGTTTCTGCTGTTGACTTGCTGTGTGACCTCCATTCAAGACACTTAGTCCACACCTTTGAAAGTTAGGGCCTATCTTCAGCTTTTATCAACTTCAACTGGATTTGTATGTGCTCAGTCCCTCTGACATTCAGTCCCTCTCTGTTTCCAGCCAGAAAAAAGAGACAATTAACGCTGCAGAATGTTCTGAACTCATGGGATGAAAAGCACTAAGTTAAAGGGCCAATATTTCATTTTATTAGCTATCAAAGCCATTCAAATGGTTGGGCAAGCTGAATTATGACAGCAGTTCCTGCTCAACAGTAGATTCCAAAGTAAAACATTGAAGAAAATGATTGGCAAGCTGGAGGGGGGAAAGAAAAGACTAGAATCTAAGATGGAAAGTACTGGCTTTAGTTCAGATGAATAAAGAAAACAGGGGACTTGTATAGTTAGAATGGGGTGCAAATCCATGGCTATGTCTCGTTTACTTATTTCCCATCTCTGGTACCCAGAGGTTTTGTTGTAAATAAGCAGATAAAGGATCCCGTTTAGAGGTCTCTTGAGGCCGCTGTGCATATAGCGGTGGAAGCTGTGTGTGCCATACACTTGCCATCACTGTGTCCCCCCTGCTGACAGCCGCTAAGGCCCTGGAGTGGTCTCTTTTCTCAAAATAGCCCTCCATCCAGGTCACTTTAAAGTGTACTCCCTCCTTGGATATCAACGTCCCAAATAGACAGTATCCAACCTGACACCAGTCATCAATACGACATCTTCTTCCTCTTCAGGCTTTTCTTCCTTTCCACTTTTCTGTCAGAGTAATGGCTCCGGGGTTTCTCCTTGGAATCTTTACCAAACTGAGGTGTTCTGCTGAAGACACCCAGAACTGTAAGCCACTGTGCTACCTGTCTGCCTCAGCAGCCAAGAACTTTGCTGCTGCTAAGCTGTGTGTCAGCTCCCTGACATACCAGCTTGTCTGCCTTTCAAGACTCGATCAGTCTACCTGCTGTGCAGGTAACATACAGTAAACCCTAGTTCCTGTGTTTCCCCTAGAGGTGTCTCTCTGCAGTGTCACTGTGACATAGAAATTATTGAGTTTGCTGTCTCCAAGAGACAGTGTACCCACCAGGTAGCTAGGTTAGCTGAAGAGACACACTTCACTTTAATACACAGCCTTGAGATGGTTTTGTAATAAAACAAGAATAAGTTTATTAATAAGAACAGAGGTTTGAGTGATACTAAGCAAGAGAAAAAGACGGTGCCACAAGTACTCCTGTTCTTTTTGAAAACAAAACAAACACGCTTTCTAGTGACTAAAACTTAAGTCTAGCAGTTATATATTTGCCTACAACAGTTTCTCACAGCAAGTTATTCGTGGCTAAGGCCAAGAGGATCCAACTTCCACAGAATCAGAGGATGCAGTTTCCTCTGTTTCCTAAGTGATGGAAAATTAAATGTCTTGCTCCCTTTATATTACCCAAAGTCCACGGTCTCTGCCTTAAGAGTCATGAAGGTGTTCTGGGGTGCAGATTTTGTCCCCCTGATAAGCTCACTAAGTTGTCTCCTCTGCTCATTAGCTTGACAGCTTTGTTTACCTTTTATATGTAAATGTGCTTTCATTGTCCACTACCTGTAGTAAAGCCAGTCAGACAGGCAATCCACATTTCTTTGCCTAGCCTTTGTCCGATTTGGTGTATGCAGTACCTCTCAAACACATTTTAAGAACATATTTCCAGGTCACGCGCACACAACTGTACACAACATGCAGTGATTTTTTTTAAATTATTATTTATTTTTAGGGACCAGGGTGTCACCAGTTTACATATGATTCCTTACATAACCCCTTTTAGATACAAGTTATGACAACAATGTGGTATGGGTAGCAGAGTGTCAGGCTTGATATGACTCACGGTATGGTGAGCCCTCTGTGAGTTGGCACTGAGTGGCTCCCAGGGTCGCACAAACTCAAAACAGAAGACATAGAAACTCCTGCCCCTTTTCCAGGTTTGAATTTTTAATCCATCGTGGCTCATCCCTAGCTCTTCATTCTTTTGCAGAATGCTGACTCTCAGGGGCTATCTTCCTGAAGTCTTGCCCCTACTCTGGATCCTGAACTCCACTCCACTCTTCCCCCAAGGCCATCTGCCTGTGGGTTGGCCTTCTCTCAGGCCCACTTCAAGAGTCTTTCACTCCCGCTGCCCTCTCCCAGCAGGGCTGGGATGTAAATTCCCTTCTGCAGCTCCTCTACTCTCTAGTACTCTGATACACCTTCTATTCTGAGCATCCTCCCTTTATAGAAACCACCCAACTCCTCTCCCAGCTGCAACTCCTCTTTGACTGAACCTGGCCTAACCTCCAAGTACAATCAGATGTGTTAATTGGGCTCGCAAGCCCCTATCGACCATTTCACCACCTGTGTGGGGAAACACCCCATCACACTTAGCTATACTAAAAATGTTTGTAGTTGGACTTTTAAGAACATAGTTTTCTTCTTCGAGTGCTTGCTCATATCAATTCCACTTAGGTGTGTGCACATACCGCCTGCATGGATGTCGGAAACTTTTCCCTAGCAGCTACCCGCCGGGCGGCTGTGGAGCCCCCTGGAGTGGTGCCGATATGGTGCTCTATATATGACCCTGCCGGCCCAACCCCCCCCTTCAGTTCCTTCTTACCGCCAGTGACGGTTGTTGAAACAGTTGTCTCTTGTTATCAAGTGCTCCACTACTCCCTAGCTATCTTCCCATCTCTGTATATAGTTACCATTGTTTAGTTAATTGTTAGTTGTCATCTAGTGTTAAGTATAGTTTATAGCAGTTGGGAGGGGGTCTTCCCCTTCAACGAGTTCCCCGTGGGGCTCCTGGGCATCCCAGGGCTTCAAACCCTGCACCTTCTGCGGCAAGTCTATGCCCACGGGCAATTCCCCACAACTCCTGTCTTTGGTGTTTGGGAGAGGCCCACCAGGCCGACAAGAGTAAAATTCGCAAAGTGTTTAAACCCAGCATAAGAAAGGAAACGAAAGGGACATTCGCTTGAAGCAACTCCTCATGGAGTCTGCTCTCCGCCCTTCACAAGATTCGGGCCAGAGCGCCTTGGTGTGGAGCGCTCCTCCAGTGGTGCCGTCTACAGAACTGCAAAAGGACTTGGCACGCCCTCCTAGGGATCGACCATCTCCCTGGGCCCAGAAGTGTCCCTTCCAGCACCGCTCCCGGCCACCCGTAAAAAGTGGGCCATGGGAGGTCCTCAGAGGCCTGAAGCGGACATCGCGGCCCCAGCAGGACAGGGTATGGACCATGCCCCTAAGACCGACAGACCCTCCACTAGGTCTCAGCCTGCATGGGCCCTTGGTCCCCCAAGCAGCCCTGCACCACCAGAACCCCTGCAAATGGAGGAGGTCACACTGCCCTTCACCCTGGATACCTTTGAGGCTGCTAGAGGGCTCATTCAAATGACTGCGCCTCCACCAGCCCGAGCCCCGGTACTGTTGAGGGGCAAACCGGCAATGTTTGGACAGTCTGCCCCCAGGCCAGCATCACTGTGCCGCTCTGAGTCCCAGCGCCGTTCCAAGTCCCGGCACCGCACGTATGCTACGCGCCGGTCTGACTTGCGGCACTGATCTCACAGCCCCGATCCTCAAAGCCGTTCCCGCTCGAGGTGGTCGTTGGCTGACAGGTCGTGGTCCCGCTCGAGGTCTAGGTCGCGCTCTGACACCTCTCAACACCGCTTGGACCGACGTCATTCTGTGCACCACTCTCTGTTGTGGCACCGCACCTCTCCAAGCTGTCAACCACAGCACCGCTCCCCTTCGTGGCACCGCTCTGTGTCGCAGCACCGGTCTCCATCGTGGCACCGCTCCACGTCACGGCCCTGGCCCCGGTCACTCTCTCAAGTTAACTCTCCTTCAAGGTGAGATCCAACTTCTCGGCACCCATCGACCTCACGGCACCGCTCTCCATATCGGCACCGATCACCACACGAGTATCGCTACTCCCCACGGCACCCATCAGGGGACGCAGTGCCTTCCTTGGTGCACTCGCGCACCGCCTCTCCTTGGGCGTCACGCTCCCAGTCTCCCTCCCTTAGGTCGGGTAGGGCGTCAGGAGCTTCAGACATACCCCGATCAGGCCCGGGAAGTGTTGGACATGACACCTCAGTGCCCCACTGGCAACCCCAGTGGCAATTCTGGACCTCTTGGCCATACCACCAGGCCCAGGGCGCCCCCCTGTCACCGTACCGTCGTCACATTTGGGGCCCCGTCTTCCCGAGGCAGCCCTCAGCCGGGACCCAGCACAAACTCTGAAACCAGCTCCACCCCGGGTAGAAGCTACCCCCGGTGCTCAGGAAGATCCAGATCCAACAGACCAAGGGGCTGTTTCTGACCCGGTGCTCCCAATAACATCTTTCTCATCCTCCCCCGACGAGGTTGTGGCAGGTAGGTCCACATCCGGCCCACCTCCTATGGACTTCAGGGCACTGCAGGAGCTTCTCCAGCGGGTGGCCCTGAATATGAACCTCCAAGTGGAGAAGGTTGTAGAGGATGAGGACCCTGTGGTGGACATCCTGGCACCGGAAGGGCCTTCTCGAGTAACTTTGCCAGTGATTAAAACCATTCAGTCTAATGCCAAAACAATCTGGCAAACTCCGGCCTCCATTCCCCCCACGGCCAAGGGAGCCGAAAGGAAATACTTTGTCCCCACGAAGGGGTATGAATACCTCTTTACCTATTCCACGCCATGTTCCCTGGTGGTAGATGCGATAAATGAGCGAGAAAGGCAGGGGCAGCAGGGACCCGCCCCTAAATCAAAGGACGCAAAACGCCTGGATCTCTTTGGGAGAAAGGTTTATTCCACCAGTGGTCTTTCCCTTCGGATCGCTAATCAACTCGCAATCCTTAGCAGATATAATTACAACTCTTGGTCTGCTATTCAAAAGTTCCAGGAGTTTCTTCCATCCGAGTCACGCACGGAGCTAGGGGCCATTGCCGAGGAGGGCAGACTAGTGGCCTGCACCTCTCTTCAAGGCTCACTTGATGCTGCGGACGCGGCAGCGCACACATTGGCATCTGGCATTGCTATGCGACAAAATGCCTGGCTCCAGTCCTCGGGTCTCCCACGTGAAGTACAAAAAACGATCCATGACTTTCCGTTTGCTAGCCAAGGCCTGTTCGCCAATTCGAGACTGCATACCCTGAAAGATTCGCGCAACACCATTAAATCTTTAGGCATGCATACCCCGGCAACTCAGAGAAAGCCGTTTAAGCCACAGCCCATCCAACAGCATTCCTTCCCTGCTAGACCCAGGCAGGATTTCACCAGTAGGAGGAGCAGATACTCTCGGCGCAGGCCATCACGCCCTCCCCCTGGTCAGGGCCAGGAACAGTCCAAGCCCCCTCCAGGCCCTAAGCTCACCTTTTGAAGATGCGGATGAGAACGGATTACCAGTCCACAACCTGGTCAGCTCTCCTCCCTTTCTGAACCGTCTATCCTGCTTTTATCGTGCATGGTCCCTTATTACATTGGACGGATGGGTCCTCCGTGTGGTAGAGGCGGGATATTCTATCCACTTCTGTTCCACCCTGCTCTCCCACCTCCCTTGCCCATCCCTCTTAAAGGACCCCTCTCAAGAGCAACTCCTTATTCAGGAGACAGTCCCTCCTCGCTCTAGGAGCCGTGGAGGAGGTGCCTCAGGAGCTCAGAGGCAAGGGTTTCTACTCACATTACTTCCTCGTCCCCAAGGCAAAAGGAGGCCTACGGCCCATTCTGGACCTCAGGGAGTTCAACAAATATATCGTCAATCATTAAACACTGGAATAAATTGCCTAGGGAGGTTGTGGAATCTCCATCTCTGGAGATATTTAAGAGTAGGTTAGATAAATGTCTATCAGGGATGGTCTAGACAGTATTTGGTCCTGCCATGCGGGCAGGGGACTGGACTCGATGACCCCTCGAGGTCCCTTCCAGTCCTAGAATCTATGAATCTAAAGTTCTGGATGGTCTCCCTGAGCACAATCATTCCTTCCCTGGATCCAGGAGACTGGTACGCTGCCCTCGATATGAAGGACGGTTACTGTCACATTTCAATCACCCCGTCTCACAGACGCTTTCTTCGGTTCGTGGTGAACAAGACTCAGTATCAGTTCACAGCTCTCCTATTCGGCCTGTGCACAACCCCCCCGCGTCTTTACCAAATGCATGGCGGTTGTGGCAGGTTTTCTTCGCCGCCATCACATACATGTCTACCTGTACTTGGACGACTGGCTTATACAAGGCCAATCTCGCCAGCAGGTAGATTCTCAGGTGCGAATGGTCAGAGACACGTTCGACCACTTGGGAATCATTTTGAACGTCAACAAGTCTGTTCTCACCCCAACCTGAACAATAGAGTTTATTGGGGCAGTCCTGGATGCAAATCAAGCAAGAGCATTCCTCCCAGAGGCCCAACATCTAGCCGTTGCACACATAATTGCCGGTCTGTGCCGTTTTCCCACTACCACAGCGATGCAGTATCTCAAGTTGCTGGGTCACATGGTGTCCTGCACTTACATGGTACAACATGCCAGGTTGAGGCTCAGGCCCCTACAGGCGTGGTTGGCGTCTGTGTATCATCTGGGCCGCGACAGTCTAGACATGGTGCTCACCGTTCCAAGGCATACCCTCGATTCCCTGCGTTGGTGGCTGGACCCTCACATGGTGGGCGCCGGAGTCCCGTTCCACCCTCCTCAGCCCACTCTGACCCTGGTAATGGATGTGTCCGTGTTTGGGCTGGGGAGCACACCTTGGGAGCCTGACAACTCAGGGTTTATGGCAAGTAGAAGAACTGACCCTGCATATCAATATCAAAGAACTCAGGGCTATCCGTCTCGCGTGCCAAACATTCCTGCCCCACCTATAAAACAGTGTGTAGCAGTGCTGACAGACAACACAATGGCCATGTTTTACTTGAACAACCAAGGCGGAGCCCGGTTGTCTCCTCTTTGTCAGGAAGCCCTTTTACTGTGGAAATTCTGTTTAGCCCACTCCATCCTTCTCCAAACTTCATACCTGCCGGGTGTTCAGAACGTACTGGCAGACAGCTTGAGCAGACGAATGGTCGATTCATCCGGATATTATTCACTCCGTTTTCCGCAGCTGGGGGTTTCCCCAAATCTATCTGTTCGCTTCGCGGACCAACAGGAAATGCCCAACCTTCTGCTCCTTCCGAGGTCACAGCCCGTGCTCGATTGCAGATGCTTTCCTGATTCCATGGTCCGGCCAATTACTTTACACCTTCTCGCCATTTCACCTAGTCCAGAAGGTGCTCCTCAAAGTCTGCAGGGACAAAGCGGACGTCATACTGGTGGCCCCAGCTTGGCCTCGCCAGTGCTGGTACCCCACTCTCTTGGACCTCTCGATCCAGGCCCTGCTGCATCTACCTCTCACCCCCAACCTCCTCTCGCAGAACCACGGTTGTCTCCTCCATCCGGACCGTAAATCTCTCCATCTCATGGTTTGGAGGCTCTGTGGTTGAACCAGGCTAAGCATGCCTGTTCGGACTTGGTGAGACAGGTGCTCCTGGAAAGCCGCAAACCTTCTACCAGGATTATATACAAAACGAAATGGAAAAGCTTCTCCATTTGGTGCGCTCAATGGCAGGTGCTCCCCCTCCAAGCTTCAATTCCGTGCATCCTGGACTACCTAATACACTTGAAGGGCCAGAATCTAGCATTCAGATCGCTTAAGGTCCACCTTGTGGCCATCTCGGCATTCCACCCAGGCGCTGACGGCGTTCCGTGTTTGAACACCCCATCGTGGGACATTTCCTGAAAGGCCTGGAAAAAGTCCAACCCCCCCAATGAAGCCCCCTGTACTGGCCTAGGACCTTAACCTAGTCCTTTCCTGTCTTATGGGTCCTCCTTTCGAGCTGCTAGCTTCCTGCTCACTCCTCTATCTTTCCTGGAAGGTCGCCTTCCTAGTGGCCATTACCTCAGCACGATGTGTTTCTGAGCTATGGGCTCTCACGTGTGATCCACCATATACCATTTTCCATAAGGGCAAAGTCCAGCTGAGGCCTCACCCAGCTTTCCTACCAAAAGTTGTATCCCATTTCCACATTAACCAGGACATTTTCCTGCCGTTTTCTTCCCAAAACCACGTGCTAAAACTCCGAGAGCAGCAGCTGCATTCACTGGATGTTAGAAGAGCACTCGCCTTCTACATAGATCGAACAAAACCTTTCCACAAGACAGCCCTCGTCGCCATAGCGGAGCGAATGAAAGGTGCGCCGGTTTCTTCCCAGCGGATATCTTCATGGATCACCGCATGTATTCGCGCCTGTCATAACTTGGCGAATGTTCCTCCGCCTGCTGTTAGGGCTCACTCCACGAGAGTGCAAGCCTTCTTGGCGCATGTACCTCTCCAGGAAATCTGCTGGGCTGCCACATGGGCTTCGGTGCACACTTTCACGTCCCACTACACCATCGTCCATCAATCTCGTGATGATGCGGCCTTCGGCAGGGTGATTCTTCAGTCTGCAATACCTTGACTCTGACTCCACCTCCGAGGTAAGACTTGGGAGTCACCTAACTGAAATTGATATGAGCAAGCACTCAAAGAAGTAAAGACGGTTACTCACCTTTTTGTAACTGTTGTTCGAGATGTGTTGCTCATATCTATTCCATTCCCACCCATCTTCCCCTCTATCGGAGTAGCCGGCAAGAAGGAACTGAAGTGGGGTCGGGCTAGCAGGGTCATATATAGAGCACCATATCAGCGCCACTCCAGGGGGCTCCACAGCCGGCCCGACGGGTAGCTGCTAGGGAAAAGTTTCCGACAGCCGTGCACACGGCGTGCGCACACACCTAACTGGAATAGCTATGAGCAACACATCTCGAAGAACAACAGTTACAAAAAGGTGAATAACCGTCTTTTTTTTAATAACTAATGATGTCTTAAAACAGCTATATTTTCTACAGTTATTGCTATTTACTTGTCCTAGTTAAATGTCTTGTCGTGGTTTCTCATTGATTTCCTATGTTTTTTTCTCTAGACGTTTTACTCCAGATCTGTCATCTTTCGTCTTCTCTGTTGAAGAGACCAAGTTGCACTCTCTACAGCTACTGCCTATGTATCAGACAGGTAAATGTCTGCATATACACAGACTGTGTGATTTTTTTTTTTTTTTTTTTTTTTTTTTTTTGCTACAGAAGGTCTAGGAGAAAACGTGCTTTGTGTTCCCCTGCTTATCCACTTTCTATTTTAGCAGTTACACACTTTCATGAAAAAATGACTTCCTCGTTTTCAATGACTTGTGCTGAGCTTCCAACAATGTTGTCCTCACAAAGTTTATGCAGAACTTAATCTGTAGCGTCATAATAAAACATTGACTTAAACTTAATCTTCCTGTGTGGCAAGCTGACATTTTATGGCACAAGAGCATTGCTCATAAAGGTTGTTTAAATTACTGTTAATGTTATCATAAGATGCTAGGCTACTTATAACCAACAGTAGGAACTTAATTTATATAATTGGAGTGGAGTAAACATTCCAAATCCCACTAAATAGGAATGTATAGTACATGGTAAATCAAATGTTAGCAATAGCTTTCTTTTATTGTTATGTACAGGAAGTTCCATGGCAGTCAATGGAAAAACCGCAGCCAAGAAAGAATTGCTGTGTGTCTTCTGTTTTTTCTCCTTGCCGCATGTTGGGTATCTCTATGCTGTTGGGAGCTTAGTAGAGCTGCTTTCTACCTATCAGTACTCGGAAAAATCTCAGCAGGCAGTTCTTACCCCACAATTCCTACATGTTATTACAAGGTACTATGTTATAACTTTGATTCTTGTGTTCTCTGATCTCTGCTTTTCATCATCTCCCTAAGTCTTCTTCACACCTTTCAGTGCAACTTCCTAGGTTTGCTTATATGACCGTGCTGCTGCTTCCACTCTATGGCTCAATCCACACAAGAAAAATTTTTGAATACACGTGTACTCTGGCAATAACTAAGCAACCAAATCTTTTTAATCAATATTGTCATTTCTCTGCCTTAGTAACAGCTTGCAGTGTTTCACAGTACGATGCAGTGCAGCGGCAGCTCGTGAGGAGGACCCATACATTGATACAACCATGAAGGTGCGCTCCTAATAGTCTCATGACAGATGCAAAACTTAAAAAACAAATGTGGGTACCAAAAGGGCATTTATCTTCCTCACACTGCTGTATGCCTTCTCTTTACATCTTACTTAATTGCTTCAGCCTATAGAAACTAGTAACACAAGAAAGCATTAATGATTTGACTTTAATATTTATTTCACAGTGGTACATTCCTCTGTTCTATTGGGTGTGGAAGTTGTAGCTGAAACAGCATATACTATTGCTCCTTAAAATCCTAAATCATTAACAGAATATTTATGAAGGCTTTACAAATGTGAATTTATTTTTGTAACTTTTAACTAATAATAATGGAATGTGATTGCCTACTTTCCTGCCAAGACCTGAATTCAGGTTCAAAGTTCACCTTGTGGCAGCTGATTACTTTTCTGAAGCCTAAAGTGATGTAGCAAATATACCTGGAAGCCCTCTCTTCTCAGCTGTTGTAGGAGAAACATAGGCCTCTGAGTTTGAGTCTTGGCAAGTAAGGTTTTCAATCCATTAGAGGCTTAGACTTCGCATTCTTCAAACTGTTTCAGTAATAAACTGTTGAATTATCAGGACTGAATTAATATCTATATATTTATTATTAGGGCAGACAGGTTGAAGCATGTTTTAAGCATATTTTGGGGGACTTTCCTATATGCTTTTAAAATATATTGGTTGTCATGTAATTGCTGAGAGAGGGAAGTTGTAGCGCTCTAAACAGGCACTCTACTGTGAAATAGAAGGTGTTTTTCAATATGAGAGTGACTTTCATATAAATGGTGTATGTGAATCTGAACTGAGAGTGTGCATGATTAAAATAACCTAAGAGAAATCTTGGTGATTTCTCCAAGAAGCACATAATCTACTTGATTGATAGTCAATATAACCAGGTATAGTTGCTTGACTAAGTGGATTCACTTTATGCCTGGTGTGTTCCCAAAGGATTAAACATCTTCTCATTCTCCTGAAACTGTTCATCCAAAATGCTGTTCAGGCAGACTCATTTTGCCTTAGGCCCAATATATAGGATAAAATGGTGCTTAAATGATAGAGGTAGAAACCAGTTTAAGATTTGAGCGAATCGGGAATTAAGTTTTCTAGTACAGAATATTGTATGTAATGTAAGTGTTTTTGTTAGTTTATATACTATAGGCATCTCATGTTGGGATTCCTATAGTTAAGGTTGCCTGACACTTTCTGTTATAAAACCCTGTTGTTCAGGGTGGATTGTTTGTGCGTTGTTGTTTTTGGTTGTTGTTTTTTTAAAGCACTGATTTTAATCACAATTTAAATCAGCAAGCAGGAAACTGATTTAAATAATCAGTTTTAATCTTGTTTTGCATTTGTTCTCATTGATGGGACAACCATTAAAGCATGTTGATTTGCAGCTAATGTAGCCTTTACACTAAATTTGGTGCTTTTTGCTAACCAGGCAGATGCACTATATCTATACGCATTTCTTTAAGCAGTTATATAGCTGAATAAATGCATGTTAAATCTTAATTTTTGCATTTTTATGATGATCTAAAATAGTGAATGATGCACTTATTTACTACATGATGATTTCCCCCTTCGGGACTTGTCAAACTACAGTTGGATGGGAATTAACATTGGATTAAAGTTTCACAAAACCAGCATTTTAAAATGTACTAGTTACATCAAGCTACTTTAAATGTGCAGGGTACGCACACCTTTTTGTCAACTGTCTAAAATGGGCCATCTTGATGATCACTACAACAGTTTTTTTTTTTTTTTTTCTTCTGCTGATAATAGCTCATCTTAATTAATTAGCCTCTTACAGTTGGTATGGCTACTTCCACTTTTTCATGTTCTCTGTTTGTATATATATATCTTCTTACTATATGTTCCATTCTATGCATCCGAAGAAGTGGGCTGTAGCCCACGGAAGCTTATGCTCAAATAATTTGTTAGTCTCTAAGGTGCCACAAGTACTCCTGTTCTTTTTTTGAAGAAAAAGTATGTTTATCAAAAAATATTTTCGCATTTAAAAAACTAATTTAGTAAACAGTTAATAAGTTCCTTTGTAATTAGTTAATGGACTGTTTCTGGTTGCCATGGGCCAGATTTTCAAAGCTATTTGGGAACATAGTAGTATTTTTCAAAAGTGTCTAAACAGATTACACACCTAACTGTCATTGAAAGCAGCGTAATTTAGGTGCCTAATCTGTTTAGGCCCTTTTGAAAATACCACTAGGTGCCTAAATATCTCTGAAAATCTAGTCTCCTATCCTTCAAATTCTAAGACTTAGTAGATCTGCCCCTCTTCCTCACGGATTTTATTCAGACTGGAAGAGGAAAACAACCTTTCCTGCTTTTTCAATTAGTCTAAATGAAGAAAATATTCTGTCCACTAGATAAACTGAAAATACAAATACAATAAACAAAAATAATTAAAATCAAAATCTTTTCTCACAACAAAAACAGGAAAATATTTACATTTGGAAAATTTAAATATCAGTATTTGCTCCATTGTAAAGACCGAAAATAACATAGATACTTTCTGCAGTACATGACATTGTGACATATTCATGAAGCTTGAGTTGACTTCAAAAGTTAGATGTCTTCCCCTGATTCTATATATGATTAAAAAAGCAGCACTCTTTAACTCATAAACAAAATTTGAGGAGGTCTCATTGATACAAACTTTTTTAATTTGAATGATAAATAGTTTTATAGTGAGTTTAGTCATTAACATAGGTTGTCCTAAATTTCAAATGTATTTTAAAGAGGTTTATTATTTTAAAATAAACCTAAATAAAGTCATATATTATTTTTTTTTATCCACTCTTCTGTTTTCAGTTCCTTATAACTTAAGCCATTCAGGCAGCAATTTTCTATGTGGAGTGCTTCAGGCTGAATTTTTTGGGGAAGCTTCAGCTAAACCTGTTCAGCCACTTCCAAGAATAAGGTTAGGGAAATACATGTTTTCCCAATGATTTTAAAAAGGTTTGGTTTGTTTGTTTGTTTTTACAACCCTCACTCTATGGGCAACTGTAATTCTGGCATTTCCTAACTTTTGAGTTCTTGGCTTTGTAACAATAATGTTCTTTTAATGTAGTTTTTTTTGTATGTAATTTTAAATAGTTTAAAATGTAACCCTACCTATGAATTCAGATTTTTGTTTCTATCTTGTTAATTATAGTTCTTTAACCCTAAAGTCATCCTTTCCTTTACAGGCTTGCCCACCTGTGTCTCTAGATGTCTGCGCATTAAGAATGCAGCTTTTTATAGGGCTGAAAGCTATTTGTCACTTCAACAACCATGTAATTCTTCTGACTAAGGCAGATAGTGAAGATATTACTGAAAGAAGAAAGCCTCCAAGAAGGGTCCTGTAAGTGCTATTCATGCTATTCAATTTCATGAAAGAGGCAATTTTGGCTTGTTAGGGTTGAAGGCGTGTATATGAAAGGGCGGTATCTGTTGGAAATATAATTAGTCTCAGGATGAGAATAGTAATCAAGATTATGAATTTTTATTGAGCTTTAACACGCCAAATGAAATGGTCCTTATTCCAATGGATTGTCTTGTAAAATTGTGGAAAGGGTAGAGGAAGGCTTATAAATGTCTGTAACCTAGTGTATAAATTACTCCAAGATGCTGAAAAATTGATACCCTCCAAAGAAGCAGTGTGTTACGTTATTAGAAATAAATATGCTTTTTATTCCTACTGTCTTTTATGTTAAATACACATTATAGATAGATTTGTGTTTCTGCGTGACAAATGCTAGAATACCAAAATAGATGTATCACAGCACAGAACAAGGTGTAGTTCTCATACATTCTCTTGTGGGGATTTTGGGGGCATATATTGCCAAAGGCTGGGGTATATTCTGGGGAGGACAGTGTACTTCTGTCCCAGAGAACAAAGTCTAATAGGTATAACAAAAATAGTAGCAGTCATTGGGCCAAAATATGCTCTGTTGCACATATGAAGTCATTAGGGTTGCACAGTTCTAACTGAAAGCTGAGTATGATGCACTACTTTCTATATTGCAGGGGCTTTTAATAGAGTTCTCTGCCACAGCTATCTGAACAACACATTTATCAATCTAATTGATTCAAACGTGTAACTGTATTTCAGCAGCTATATTCAGTTGAAAAGAAAGGTATCTAAATTACTTCACATCATATCACATAAGAAAATGACATAAGTAGTTCTCTATTTTTGGATAGTTGTAAGTTGTGACCTCCCAGAATACTAGAACTTCAAAATATTAGGGACCTTGCCAATACCTGAGATGAAAAAGTTAAGGTTTTGTTTTTTTTTTTTTGACCCACCGTCTTATAGTGACCCCTGTAAAAGTTACTGAAGTGGTAGAACTGTGCTGAATGCTGTGTGAGATGCATGTAAAATCACAGGTACAGATCCTCATCTGGTATAAATCTTTAGCTCCATTGAAGTCAGTGATGTAAATTGTACAGCTAAGGATCTGTCCAGCAATTCCTGCCCACAAGACCTTATAGCCTATGGTCTTGTCTACACATGGAGTTATTTAGGGATAGCAATTGTACTCCCTACCTTTATCCAAATTAACTTTCAGATGTAGACAAGATCTAAAAGATATCTGTGCATGTGTGTGTGAGTAGTTCCTGATTCTGTTTGCTTCATGCAGATATCAGTTTAGTAAGTCAGTGATATAAAGCTTTTATGTTCAGTCACATAATTTTTATTTGGACAGCAATGGCTCCATTCTTTCCTTCTCTCATTTCAGTTCCAGAAAGGCTGATAGTGTCAAACTCAAGACTCCACCCGAGTCAGAACCTGGCTGGAATTTATATATTGTGAATACTATTTCAACCATCCAGCTTTACAAAGAAATGGTATTGCTCAATTCCTGTTTGATTATTGGTGATAAAAGCATCATGTTGTGGATTAGATGTCTGAGATAGCCTATCATGTATATACTGTAGCATGTAATCAGTCAAGATTTAAAATTGTTGTTTCTCCCAACTTTAAAACTGTTTATAAACATTCTGCCTTGTGAGCTAAAGACCTAAGTATTTCTTTAATTTGTTCTAGGTAGATTACAGTAAGACATACGAAAATGTAAGAACGGAGAGTTGCATCCATCTTCTAAGTGAGGCTCACTTGTTAGTTAGAGCAGCTTTAATGGATCCCAGTCTGATGGAATCAGAAGAGAAAGAGAAGCTCCTGGCAGCATTCAGAGAAAGTTGTGCTCACCTAGGAGACTGTTACAGCAGGTTTGTACTTTGAAAGATGTTAATTTTGGGTTTCCCAGGGTGCCCTCCTAGGTCAATTTTAAGAATGTTGGGATCGCTTGTTCTCATCACCATTTTACACTTGTATTGCATATACAATCTCTGGGCTGACTGTAAAGATTTTCATCTCAGTTTGGTTTCTCATTCATTAGACTTGTAGTCTTGGCTTAAGTATGGAGTAGAAATATGTAAATGCTGAAATGTCTCCAGCCTCAAACCGTTTACGGATCAGGGTGAAATCTTCTTTTTTTTTCTGTAAGATTATTGCTGCAAAGGTCCCAAATTCTTTTTCCCCCCATTGCTTTCAGGTTTAACACTAAGGATGCCCATCTTGCCCTGCCTTACTACAAGATGTCTGGCTTATCCATAACTGAAGTTTTGAAGAGAATAGACTCGGTGGTAGAGGGTGGAACACAGAAATATGAAAAAGGATTTATCTTTTACTTAAATCATTCTCTTTATGAAGATTTAAATGAAGAGTTAAGCAAAGTAAGAATAGGAACTTTCTCTTTAATCTACTGCTTATTTCCTATTCTGAGGAACTTGGGACACTTATAAAGGAAGCATTGCTTAACTTTTGAAATCTCCATATCTGTTGGCTCATGATTATTCTCCTTTGCATGTGAGAGGCACAAGGGGGACCCATCCTAGTTTTGCCGACCAAATATAAACAAGACGTAATTTCTATAAACACAAAGAGATTATCAATGATATTTCCTGTTCAGACTCTCCTCAGAAGAATGTATTGTGGTTTTTGTTGTCATGATGCATAAACGTTTTCCAGAGACAGGGCCCCAACCAAGGCTGGGGATACCAACATGCTAGGAAAGTCTTCGTTCAAACTTTTTTATGCTACCCCTATCAATGTAATGAACCGAGCCCAAGCCACATCTCCAAATGCCACCTTTAAAGGGTGCTGAAACTCCATGTCTGCTCTCCCAGCCCTTCAGAGGAATTTTGGTTGAGTTGACAGAATGTCTCTGCAGACATGCTGTCAGGTGGCGTTCCTTTGCCCCTACCGCTGTGGCTTACCAACTACAGTATGCCCCTATGTTTGAAAGCAAGTCTGTATCATTTCTGCACACCAGTAGTTTGATTTTATTTATTCATTCCAATGTATATTCAGGAGGCTAAGCTTATTTTAAATGGCTTTTATTTTAATAGGAATCGGCAGCCAAAGTGCTCCAAATATTCCATCTTGCTGAACCAAACCAGCTGCCCCATGTGCTCTGCAGTCCGTGCATGAAAAATGTATGTCCCTTGATGGCAATGGAGCTTTTGCAGAAAGTGGAACTGATTGTGCCATCAGTGGTATTGACGCTAACCAAAGCTGCCATGGCTCTAAAAATGGGAGACCTAGAGGCATATAAAAACGAGATGGACTGTTATACAGAGGTACAGAATGCTGCCCATGTAGTCACCTTCCCATTTAGTACCAGATTCTCTGTTAAACCCAACTCAGTTGGTTTGGGTTATGTCTCATGGCAGGGGGAAATCCTGCTCTTCCCCCACACGCTTAATGGTCTTTATTGGGCATCTGGGAGGAGGTGGGTTGAGGGGTATGAGTTGTTTAGCTTGTGCTCCAGGGAAGCTAGAATTCCCATTAATATACACATGGGCATATAATTAGACTATTACTTTAATATTAAATATTATTTTAATAATCACAAAACACTTTTTTTTTTAAGTGTTTCTAAATCAAAGTACAGTAAATAAATTAAATATTAGTTGGAGCATAGTAGCCTCTGCAGCCCCTGTGTCTCCCTCCTTCCCCGACTCCCCCCCGCCCCGAGGATAGGTTGCATAGTCCCACCTGACCCTTGGCTTGCACACCAAAAGTCCTTGGTGTTCGTGTGTGAAGAGCTGTGGGCAGGATGTCCATGTCATGGATGTAGAGTTCCCTGTATCCAGTCCACTGCTCTCTTCTGTTTGACTGTAGTCAAGGCACTTTGTCCTTATTGAGAGAGGAGGAGAATGTGCTTTGGTGCAGTCACAGTAGGAATCCTATTTAATGGAAGGAAATGTAGCGCAGCAGGGCTTGATATCAGTCATCGGTGGTATGGATTTACAGACACTTTGAAGGGAGGTCATTATACTCTGACTAAATCTGACCCTGATGTTGATGTTTCAGTCCAAATCCCCATGTGTGAGGTTAAAGGCCACAAACTAGTAGGGTTGGTCAGGGCACGTAAAGACGAGTATTGCAAGAGAGGAAGAGATATTGGACCTGCATCAGGCTCTTGAGTGAGCTCATCCCTTTTGCATTTTTAAATCCGGTTTAAAAATGGCTTTGGAAGGGAAGTCAGAAGTGTCTAATTTTGAGGAGAAAATAAGCCCATGGGTGCATCACAGCCTGGGGTTGATGCCAGAACCATCACTAAGTACATGCTCAGCCTTGATTTCTGAACTGCAGAGTGTGGAGGTTAGGATATGTTAGAAAATCAGCTACAGTGTTGTTCAGCACCACCTGCTGTCTCTTCCGCAGCAAAGCATGATCATCTCTTTCTAACTGGATGCAAAAGTACTGATGAAGTAATATAAATGAGGAACAAGGTAGGTCCTAGAGAATAAAGAGAGCCTCAGATGTCAGGTTGATCTATGATAATTTACATTTGCTGCATAAACAGCAGCAGCTGATGAATAAAAAGGGGCTATTACAATATATACTGCTGCAAAATCATTTTTATTATTCATGGGTAGCATTTTCAAAAGCACCTTATTGATTTGGGAGCACAAGTCCCATTGAAAGCCATTTGGGTGGGGTTTTCAAAAGCACCTAATACATTGGTTTTGGTTTACAGTCAAGTCTAGTTTTCTGTGTGTGTGTATATATAGTGAGTAAAGTTTAGACTCATGGAACTGGAAGATCCCTAAGACAGGGAGCAAGAACAAATGGAATAAAATCTTACAACATTAAGGGTAAAGTATGGAGGACCAGTGCAAACTCCTTGTGCCATATAAGGCACATGATGGGCCTGCAACCCCGGCACACCTTGGATGCCAGCCATGTATAGGGCAGCACTGTGGGCTACACATGGCTGAGATCCAAGATTCTACAGACTCAGTGGCCCAACTGCCCACGCAAGTGGTGCAGAGTATCTGAAGTCATTACTCCTGTGCATAGCTTGAAGTAGCAGCTGTGGGGAGCTGCACTACAGTACCATGGCTTGGCCTAGTGAGAAGGGATATAGTTCACTTCCCATATCCTCCCTGCATTTCACCTACATAAGCCAGACTGCTTGAGTAAGCCCTGAGTTTGGGAAGGATTGAATTCTTTGCCTAACTTGTAAATGGATGTGTCTGTAGATGAGACTGGCATATGGCTTTATTGGGGAACCAAGACTTCTGAGGCAGCAGAGAGAAGGGCAAATTGTTCCGACCGAACTTGCCGTTCATCTGAAGGAGACGTGGCCTGGGTTGCTGGTGGCTTCGATGTTGGCTTTACACGAGAACAGTAAAATTGAATTGGAAGAAGCAGACTCTTACTTCGAGGTTTGTCTGTTTGCGGGATTGTTGCATTTTTAAAATTTTGATTTAACTTCTACAAAGCCCAGGCCTGGTGTTAACAACTAGAGGTGACCAAAACAATCCGAGTGGTCCTCGAGTTACAGCAGGAAAAGCTTTATGAAAGCCCAGCGGCTTCTGTCACTAAGCTTGACAGAAATTTTAACTGGAGTAAGAAACTGGTTCTTTTTGTGAATGGTCCAGCCATTAAATTTAGCCAAAGAAATGCATTAAATTTGTCTTTATGCTCTGCATCCGTCAGTTCAACCAAGCACACATTGATCTTGGAGACTGGGATTTTCAAAGGGAGGTAGGCATCCGGTGCCTATCAAAATTTAATAGGAATTGGGTAAATAACTCCCATGGGCCCCTTCTGAAAATTGCATCCAGGATTAATACCATAGCATACAAATCTTTTTCTAAAGGGTATCAAGTCAGATGTGATGCTACATAATCTTCTATGTACATATTCAAAAACACTCTACAAATGAAGTAAATAGTCCTCTCAAACCTGAGAGAGGTGGGCCTATCCCCACATTACAGATAGAAAAACTAGAACAAGTGGCAGGTTTCAGAGTAGCAGCCGTGTTAGTCTGTATCCGCAAAAAGAAGAACAGGAGTACTTGTGGCACCTTAGAGACTAACAAATTTATTAGAGCATAAGCTTTCGTGGACTACAGCCCACTTCTTCGGATGCATAGAACAAGTGGCTTATTCCTGGCCTCAAAAGAGACCTCTGTCAGAGCAGGAATTAGAACTAAGGAGTTCCTTGCTCCACAGATCTTGACTATTCTTCATTATAAGGGGTTTCGGTCATTTTAGAGCCAAATTATCTCTATCCTCACCGCACCCCCAGGCCTTTTGTGATCTCACTTCCATCATTCTGAATTTTCATCATGAAATTAAAGATCTAACAGTGTAGTTAAGGTTAATGTAGTTGGTTTCAAGTTTAGGGGTTCAGTGTAAATGCAGTAATCAAGGTCCCCAACCTGTCTGGCCAGCATTTAAAAGCCCAAGGAAAGGTTCAATGGTGATGGGGTCCCCCTTGGTGCAGTCCTCCGAACTCCTCACAGAGCCCTATGATTAGCTCCCACTGGCAAGTGAACTGGGGGGTGCTTCCTTTAACTTAGCCCCAACTCTCTGATTAGAATGACTCTTCAAAGGGGACTTGCTTAGGTGTGGACATATTCTAGATGGTGTCAGCATTTCGGCTCTTTAAACATTTTACAATGTGACCACCGTTGATAGCAGAATAAAAACTCACAAAGGAATGTGTTTCTTGCATACCAAACCTATACATTAAGGAATCAAGAGTTTAAATATGTTGCATGCACTTCTACATTGTCCGTCACCACAGTAGCTGGCATCACATATACTAGAAATACATCAGGATTACACAAAAACAAGAACACACTCATCTATGACGAGTAGAGGGAGACTTAGTCTTGTCCATTGAAACTTTTGTACATTCAGATTTCTGTTGCTGTTATTATTATCTTACCTTAGCACCTAGGAACCCTAATCATGGACTGGGACCCCATTAGGGTAGGTACAAACACAGAACAAAGACGGTCCCCTGCCCCAAGGAGCTTACAATTTAAGACATGACACTGTTGGATATAGACAGACGAGGCAGTATAGATAAACAATGAGACAATGTAATAGTCATCTTGATTTTCATTAATATTTGAATCTTCTGTGGTGCTCAGATGCTGTGTGGGAAGAAGGAAGGTACTAACCCTCAGCTCTTAGTAGACTTCTGGGAAGCCCTCCTTGTAGCAAGCTCTGAGAAAGAAATACTCCAGGAGCTCTTATTCAAGCTTACTTCACAGTACATTTGGAGACTATCGAGGAAGCAGCTTCCTGATACCAAACCACTGAAAACAACAGAGGATCTGGTAACTATACACTGCAAATACATTTGCATGAAACAGACAGTGAGTGTAAGGGAATATTCAGTCATAAAACCATCTTGCAATGCTTTAATTCTGGACAAATTGTCCTTAAAAGTGGTGAGAATGCGAGCAGATAAACTTACGTGTTGAGTTACCAAATGCTAATTCTTGCAAAGAACTGCTGGCTTTTGATTAACAGGTCCTTAATGCTGCTGTTGTGGGGGTTTCAAATTGTCTTGTGGAAAAATGCATGCATATTTGTCAGTTCCAGTTCCTGACATCAAGGGGCACTGACATGAAACTAGATTACCTGTAGTTTGACACTGCAGTGTTTCAAGGATGAACTTGTATCAATTATCCGTGTTCTGGGTCATATAAATTACTTTAGAGTATTTGGATTTTGATCATCTGTTAATCTGGAGCTAAATGAGAGACCTAACTTCAGGAGAACTTGGCTTTACCAGCCCTTTTGGGTGGAAAATTGAACATAGTTTCAGGTGCATTATCTGAGTAATGAGCAGGGAAGGTGCCAGCTGAACTGCTCACATAGTAATTTTAACTGGCTAATAATGGAGTAACACAGGCATTGGGCGTACAATTAAAGCCTTGCATTGTTTGATTGGTGGGAGGAGAGGCTTCTAACTAACAAATGTGAAATAAATCATTGGACCGCATTAGGTTTCAAGGCATACTTCATTCACCTATTCTAGTTTGAATATTTACCCAAGATAGAAATAATAGCTACTTTTCTAAAATGGCATCCTTTATTCAGAGATTTCCTTCACTGGAATGGGTTTCATATGTGACCATATTGATTTGAAATATTTTTTCTAGATAAACTCCTGTAATCATTATGGGTTAATTTTCCCTTGGGTGACCTTCATAATGTCATCGGGACGTACATGTGATAAGTATCCTGAAGATCTTTCAAAACTACAGGTATGATGCTCTTATATCTTCACTCTCTACAACTTAGGCCTCTACTCCTGTGAACACCTAAGCATATCCTTACCTTTAAACATTGGAGTTGACCCATCAAAGTTATGTGTGCAAAAGGGTTTGCAGAAATGGGGCCTTGTGAATGTCTCTATTTTTCTTTTACCGTTTGTGTATTTTTCTTAATTTGTGTAAAACTGGATTTCAGTGCTTCAGTCATGCAACCATTTAAATTGTTTTCTTAGTTAATGGGTGTTAGGTTACGTGTGAATAGAAATTAATATTTGGAGCAACTGGACTTTCTTCAAACTCTGTAGAGAGAGCTGCCAGAACGGGCAGTAGAAGCTTCTTTGGGAGTCAAAAGAAAGAAGGTATATCTCCATATTTTCTTCTCATAGAACTGGAAGGGACCCTGAAAGGTCATTGAGTTCAGCCCCCTGCCTTCACTAGCAGGACCAATTACTGATTTTGCCCCAGATCCCTAAGTGGCCCCCTCAAGGATTGGTTTAGCAGGCCAATGCGCAAACCACTGAGGTATCCCTCCCTCAAAGAGTGAAGGAGTGGAAGTGGGTGGAGAGGATGGAATTTTTAGTTTATTTTGTCTACATGACGGGTCCTGGACATGTGCTGGTGTCTGGAAATTCCCCTCCTCGGTGGTGAGGAGACTTGAGCTTAATCCTGAGAGATCCTGAGTGGAGCTAGTCCGAAATTCTCCAACGGAGCATTTTTCCAATGGAGAATGCCCTTTAGTCAAAATCAAAACGTTCTGAGATGGTTTGACGTCTGATGGAAAGCAGCCAGGCTTCTATTGGAAATGTGTGAGGCTTCCTACTAGCTTGCCATCCTGGCCCCTCAGCAGCTTGTTAGGTGGGCTGAGGGGAGCCAAGAGCGTGGTAGCAGCTAGCTCGCAGCTTCACATCAGCCTGGGGTCCCAGGATTTCAGGGTCCCGGGCAGTCAGCCAGGCAGACTGCCTGTGAGGCAGGGACCCCAGGGCTTTCACAGAGAATTTTAAAATTTTTGGTTTTCATTCCAGATTGGAACAAAACTAAATTGTGAAATCTCAAAATCCTTTGCAAAATGAAATTACCTGTCTTTGTATAGCTCTTGCCTGAGCGCTAACATGCCCTTAGTTGTTGCATGCTGTTTCATGACTTTCAAGTTGTCCCTTTGGCTAATCCATGAACCAGCCAAGACAGGGTGTTCAGGGGTGGGATATTGCACATGTCCTGCCATGCTGTACAGAGTTAAGGTGAATTAGTGGCTGGAATGGGAGGAGGTGTTGGATGTTGCAAAAAGGATAAACATAGCATGAAATGCATCTTTCTTGATGGTGAGGGGGGTTACCACCAACACACAATAGATATTTTTAAGAGGGTGTGATGATTTGGGGCTATCTCTGTACAACTTATGAATTCTGATTGATATTGTGAAACTGTATTATGAAAATCTGCTGTGTCATGAGTGCTGTATGTATGTTGGGTCCACCATTGCTGACGGGGCCTGCACCAGGCAGATACAATAAGAAGATACTTAGGACTTAACTCTATTTAGGTGCAAACATCTGGGACAGTGGGTGAGCTGTGTCCTTAGAAAACCAGTTTAGTTTAGTTTACTCCGGAAAGGAGCAGGGAAGGTGGGAATAATGGAAAGTTTCCAGGAGAAGAACAAAACAAGTCAGGTGACCAGGAAGGTGTTAAATAAACACATAGGAAGAAGACCACATGAGCCAGGAGAGAGCAAGATCACATAAGATCCATGAGAGAGAGAGAGACCAGCTAGCATGCAACAGCCTGCGTGAGGAGGGATTCCCTACCTGCCTGCCTTCCTGGATCCAGATGATTCCCCAAGGGCTCAAAATGAAGAGTAAGCTAGAAAGTGAGGGACATTTCAGTTTCAGATGTTTGTTGTTTTGAGCTGTACTCTCCTGTGCTTTACATTATTAAATATAAAAGAACATATGGGTGCTAGAATGTGTAAAGTCTATGCATTGACTGCTTCGCTACTACTGTGGCCCCTGAGAGAGTTAAAATGTAAACCAGAAGCGTCACATCTTTGGGTGGAATTCGGGGGGAGGGGTGTGTTGGGTCTGTGCAGGCCTAGGGCAGGTAGGTCAAGGAGTCCCATTTCCAAGAGATGGTAACTGAAGGTCAGTGCCTACGAAATGTGCCAGAGAGGCCAAATGAGGAACCAGTGCTGCTGCCTGCTGAGGTTCTAGGAGCTTGAAACATCGTGGGGATCCAGAGCAGCAAAGGTTTGTATTCCCCCTCAGAGCAGTCCTAATGGGTAGCTGCCGGGAGGGGGGGGGCGGGTGCTCGCTAGGATCTGTGACAGAGGACCACATAATAAATTGAGTAATATCTCAGCTGCAGGGGGAAAACTGTAGTTTTAAATCAAGGGGGATGGGGTGAACTGTCAATACCAAGGCTGTGTACTTTCTTGTAGAGCCATGGCAGCTCAGATGACTGAGTACAGGAACTACACCAGGTTTAGTGGAGGCCTTGTTTACAATGATCAAACAATCCAGCATAAATTCTTAGGTGATTCTGATTCTTAGGGTGGGCAGAATTTGGTTCACATTGGGTCTAAATGAAGTAAGACTGTTTAAACCTCTTGCTAAACAGCCCAGTATGTTGCTGATGAATATAGATATGATGTAAAGCTGTTAAAACAATACTTCTGTCAGTCAAACTAAACTATGATAGAGGAATGGTGCAAATGATGGGAGAGGAAATGATCAAAGAATTATGTAAATAATGGTCATGTATACTTATATTCTACTCAGTATTTTTAGCCTAATTGTTTAACCAAGCAATATCAGAAAGACAAAACTATTTCTTTTTAAATTAATTTTGTTCGCATGTGAGCATTTTGTCTGTTTTGACATCCAAACGGCAAGTTTTCCTCTTGTCCTCAGTCTCTTTTATGTGGTCCATCAGTCGACATAGCTTCAGTTCTGCCTTTCTTGGAGCCATTATCAGAAGACAGTAATGCTGGTCTCAGTGTCCATGTTCTTTGCACTACGGGGGTAGGAGAGTATGAGAAATCCATTGACAAGCTCCTAGAGAAGTGTCCTGAAGCACTCCTACCATATGCCCAGCATGAGCTGAAAGATGAAAATCGGGTGAGCTTTTAAAATGCGAATCTAGTAATTTATTGTAGTCTTTCTTTCTCTTTCTTTTCAGTAGTTGTTAGCTGTGCATAGGAGAATTTGTACTACACTGCAGAGATAATCAAATGGCACAGATTTCTATTAAAGTTGAAACTCCCATCCTTAACTCACTCTGAGCCTGAAACTGCTTGCATTGAATTTTATGGCCAAATTCCCATTGACTTTAATGGGAACAGGGTTGGACCTTTTTTGCCTAAGTGTTCTAGCACCAAAGGCCATAAATACCTGTTGCTTAGACACTTGCAGTGCACAAGTTTAATGCGACAAGATAGGAGTTTCATCCTTACCCTTAAAAAGCAACAGAGAGTCCTGTGGCACCTTTAAGACTAACAGATGTATCAGAGCATAAGCTTTCATGGATGAATACCCACTTCGTCAGACCCATGCGTCTGACGAAGTGGGTATTCACCCACGAAAGCTTATGCTCTAATACATCTGTTAGTCTTAAAGGTGCCACAGGACTCTCTGTTGCTTTTTACAGATCCAGACTAACATGGCTACCCCTCTGATCCTTACCCTTAAAATTCATAGATTTCATTGACTGGGTTCAAGTCACATTCATATAAATGTCCAATTTTTGCTTTTGTGTTTTTAAGATGGTAGTTTTTACTGCAGATGCTCCTGGTCAAAGTTACTTATACTTAGAAATATGGATTATATATGGTATTTTAGTATAGACTCTCTTTCTGAAAAACTCTTTGGGCTGAGGTTTTCCAGATTAGTTTCATCCTGAAGGTGTGATATTTTATTTTATTTTATTTTATTTTATATTAAGGTTGTGGAAAAAATGTTCAGATGGCTGAGTTACTTGCAAGCAGAGAGGGGAATAATACACTGATATGCTGTAAACAGAGAAAGCTGAGTATTTTTTGGCTTACAAGTAACTCAGAAGTAGCTGAACTTTTTCATGTGAAACTTGCCACAATAAAAAGAGAAAAAATCATTATTAATGTCTCAAAATGCCATGATTAAATATGTTCCCTGCTCCCTAATAACATATGAACTGTATTTTCATTGCCTGATATTGCACCACTGATGAGCAGGAACTTGAGTCTATTCGTGCTTCCTTCCCCCGTGGCCTATAATATTTGAGGAAGAACTTGATCTCTCCAATTCTGGTCAAGGCTCTAGCAGTACTGCTATGGTTTTTCCCCACTCCTTACCAATTAACTGCTAACATAAGAATAACCATACTGGGTAAGATCAATGGTCCATCTAACCCAGTATACTGTCTTCTAACAGTGGCTGGTGCCAGATGCTTCAGAGGGAACAGAAGAGGGCAATTATCGAGTGATCCAGCCCCTGTTGTCCAGTCTCAGGTTCTAGCACAGAGGTTTGGGGACACCCAGAGCATAGGGTTGTATCCCTGACCATCTTGGCTAACAGCCATTGATGTGACTATCCTCCCTTAGCTTGTCTATTCTTTTTTTAACCCAGTTATATTTTTTGGCCTTCACAACATCATCCCCTGTCAATGAGTTCCACAGATTGACTGACTGTGTTGTATGAGGAAGTACTTCCTTATGTTTGTATTAAATCTGTTGCCTATTAATTTCATTGGGTGACCCATGGTTCTTGTCTTATGTGAAAGGGTAAATACTTCCTTATTCACTTTCTCTACACCATTCATGATTTTATAGACCTCTATCATATCCCTCCTTAGTCGTCTTTTCTAAGCTAAGCCATCCCAGTCTTTTTAATATCTCCTCATATGGAAGTTGTTCTGTACTCCTAGTCATTTTTGTTGCCCCTCTTGGTACTTTCCCCAATTCTAATATATCCTTTTTTTGAGATGGGATAACCAGAACTGCAAGCAGTATTCAAGGTGTGGGCGTAGCATGGATTTATATAGTGGCATTGAAATTTTCTGTCTTATTATCTGTCCCTTTCCTAATGCTTCCTAACATTCTGTTAGCTTTAACTACCACTGCACAATGATCAGATGTTTTCAGAGAACTATCCACAATGACTCCAAGATCTTTCTTGAGTTATAACAACTAATTGAGACCATCATTTTGTACATATAGTGGGTTACGTTTTCCAATGTGCATTACTTTGTACTTATCAACACTGAATTTCATCTGCCATTTTGTTGCCCAGACCCCAGTTTTGTGAGATCCCTTTGTGACTCTTCACAGACAGCTTTTGGACTTCACTATCTTGAGTAATTTTGTATCATCTGCAAACTTTGCCACTTTGCTGTTTACCCCCGTTTCTAGATCATTTATGAATATGTTGAACAGCACTTGTCCCAGTACAGATCCTTGGGGGAGTCTGCTATTTGCCTCCCTTCACTCTGAAAAATGTTCAGTTAATAGTGGACATAACTTCTGCTGAATATATCAGCAAAGGGGGAGACACTCCAGTAAGTGGAAATGCTGGAACCCCAGTCAGTACAGCTGGGGCTCGTGTGTGCTCCCTTTGGCCCTTGATCAAGAAGTGGAACAGAGAAAACCAATATCTGGGGTAATTGTAGCCTTGCAATACTGCAGGCAAAGACTAATGGGAGAAGAGAAAGAGACCACACAGAGTTTGAAGAGAGATGGATAGTGTTTTCTTTCCTCCCCTCAGTCTTTATAAACACAAAATGAATAGCTTTTTGTGTTATTAAAATTTAAATGGTGTATTCATGCAACATTAAGATTATTGGAGGTGGAAGGGGTATATCAAGAAACATAAGAGCATAAAGTTCTCATAGAACACTTTTTTACCCACACTGCATCGGGCTATAATGAGAGACTTAACTTATTTGTTAAATCCGTAACCATAATAATGCATTAACCTTTTTTTTCCCCCTGCGCTAATTATGTGGGTTTGTAGTCTGTCTGAACCACATGCACAGCCTGTCAGAAACAGGCACAGCCTTATCTTCAGTGGCACTAGGGGGTGCTATCATCACTCTAATTTGCTGAGTTAAAAAGGATCACACTGAAGTCTGAAAACATTGCATTTCAAAGCACTGTGCAGACTAATTAATTACTAGGCCCATCTCAACTTACACCACTTTTTTTTTTTTTTTGTACCATCTTTGATGTTAGTTCAAAGTACTTATTAAAAATTTGTGTTCACAACCTACTATTCATAGTCACCACTAACTTATTTTTCTTCTGTGGGTTTATTTTTGGATGAATTAGGCCCTATGGTGGAACAAACTGCTTCCTGAACTTTGTAAACGAACCAGATATGTTGGAGATGACTACTCCATTCTCATCTCATCGCTGAAAGGTAAAGAACTTGATTTACAACTAAATTCCATATGTGAAAGCCTTTGTACTGCATCTAAAGTATTTGAAAGCTGTTTCCTCTAGAAACTGCTGTGACATGGCATTTTACCATCATTCAGTTTGGGGAGGAAGGTCTTTCTCTACTCATAATGTAACTCCGCAGAGACAACAGAGTAGTACTGTGAAATGTGCAGTAAGCATTTACACACATCCAAAATTGTTGCATACATCCTTATTTTTTTAATTAATTATTAGGGCTGTCGATTAATCGCAGTTAACTCACGCGATTAACTAAAAAAATTAATTGAAATTAATCATGATTAATCGCAGTTTTAATCACACTGTTAAACAATAGAATACCAATTGAAATTTATTAAATATTTTTGATGTTTTTCTACATTTTCATATATATTGTATTCTGTGTTGTAATTGAAATCAGTGTATATTATTTTTTTATTACAAATATTTGCACTGTAAAAATGATAAACAAAAGAAATAGTATTTTTCAATTAATCTCATACAAGCACTGTAGTGCAAACTCTTTGTCATGAAAGTGCGGCTTACAAATGTAGATTTTTTTTTTTGTTTGTTTGTTTTTTTTTGTTACATAACTGCAGTCAAAACCAGAACAATGTAAAACTTCAGAGCCTACAAGTCCACTCAGTCCTACTTCTTGTTCAGCCAACTGCTCAGACAAACAAGTTTGTTTACATTTACAGGAGATAATATTGCCGCCTTCTTATTTAAAATGTCATCAGAAAGTGAGAACAGGCATTTGCATGGCATTTTTGTAACTGGCATTGCAAAGTATTTATGTGCCAGATGTGCTAAAGATTCGTGTGCCCCTTCATGCTTCGGCCACCATTCCAGAGGACATGCTTCCATGCTGATGATGCTTATTTTAAAAAAAAATGCATTAATTAAATTTGTGACTGAACTCCTTGGGGGAGAATTTTATGTCTCTGCTCTGTTTTACCCGCATTCTGCCATATATTTCATCTTATAGCAGTCTCGGATGATGACATGTTGTTCATTTTAAGAACACTTTCACTGCAGATTTGACAAAACGCAAATGTGAGATTTCTAAAGATAGCTACGGCACTCAACCCAAGGTTTAGGAATCTGAAGTGCCTTCCAAAATCTGAGGGTGACGGGGTGTGGAGCATGCTTTCAGAAGTCTTAAAAGAGCAACACTCCGATGCAGAAACTACAGAGCCCAAACCACCAAAAAAGAAAATCAACCTTCTGTTGGTGGCATCTGACTCAGATAATGAAAATGAACATGCATTAGTCCGTACTGCTTTGGATTGTTATCGAGCAGAACCCATCATCAGCATGGACACATGTCCCCTGGAATGGTGGTTGAAGAATGAAGGGTCATATGAATCTTAAGCGCATCTGGCACGTAAATACCTTGTGATGCCAGCTACAACAGTGCCATGAGAACACCTGTTCTCACTTTCAGGTGACGTAGACAAGAAGCAGGCAGCATTATCTCCTGCAAATGTAAACAAACTTGTTTGTCTGAGCAATTGGCTGACTGAGTAGATTCGTAGAATCTAAAGTTTTACATTGTTTTTTTTAATGCAATTATTTTTTTATACATAATTCTACATTGATAAGTTCAACTTTCATGATAAAGAGATTGCACTACAGTACTTGTATTAGGCGAATTGAAAAATACTATTTTGTTTTTTTTTTACAGTGCAAATATTTGTAATAAAAAATGAGTATAAAGTGAAAATCTAGAAAACACCCAAAAATATTTAAATGAATGGTATTCTATTATTGTTACAGTGCAATTAATTGCGATTAATTTTTTTAATCATGTGATTAATCATGATTAATTTTTCAAATCATTTGACAGCCTACTAATTATGCATGACAGGAATCAAAGATTTTTCCAGATATAAATACGGGTAAAGACATCACAGAACTATCCGTTGAAAGTAATGTGCAATTACTCATTTCTGTAGCCAAGACAGGTGAAAGGAATGCCTGGGGAAATAACTGCCTGGCTTGTATTGAGAACTGTACTGGTGTGCAGTGATTCTAACCACAATAAGGACTCTCTCTCTTCATAGCTGGACTCTTGGCTGAGGGAAGCCATGTTGTGTTGCTTGTGGTCACTGGGATTACACAGAAGGAAGCAGTCAAGTATTTGTTCTGGGGGATTTGGATCCTTAGCCAAAGGAAGTGACTCTCTGACTCTTTGATTTTCCTCTTCCTGAGACTGGAACTTTTTTCCCCTCTTCCTCTGGAAACTTGGCTGAAGGGGCAGTGACCAACCATGGCAGCTGCCATGGTCCCCTTACTCATTGTTATGGAGGAAATAAATAATAGACTAGTGGTTTGACTCTTTTATAGCCAATTCAGAATGCTGAATAAAATTAGTCATATTTTTCCATGACAAGACCTTTACAACACCTGCACAATGTGTGAATAGAGGAGTGTCACTACTGGGTTTCCATAAGAGAATGGCAGTACTCCCTGTCAGAAGCATAAAAGCGGTAAACTTCTGTTGTCAGATACTCATTGTCCAACCATTATCATCTCATTGTAATTGATATTAGTTGGCTCAGGAGAGCCTATAATTAAATAGCTTTGTCTCATAGGTTGCTCCCAAAGTACCAACTGCTGTGTTACACCATCAGCATAGCTCTATTTTAATGCTTCCTTTCAATTTTATACAGCACTGAAGGTGCTGGATGAGACCTACCTGGGATTTGGTATTGTATGTGGAGGTGATTAGTTCAGATAGACGTTATAGTGGTGTGTCTCAATACTTCATCCATAAACAACCCTGAATTGCTACCTTCACTTCTCAAACTGTTCCCCAGTTGCCAAATTTATCTGCTGCTATTTGGGTCTTTCTCTTAAATCTACTGTAATCACAATATTTAGATAACTAAATCAGCAAAATAAGTTAAAGATCACATCTATAATGTGTTGCACTTAATATAGATGATTTTAAACATAGTATTCTTTCCCTGTGCAGAAACTTTATCAGTTGTTGCCATGGAATTGGAGCTAAGGGATTTCCTTAATGTTCTACCAGAGGATGGGACTGCAGCATTTTTCCTGCCACATCTACTTCAGTGCAGCAAAAGGAAATTGGTGACTTAAACACAATGCAAAGTGTGGACTTGAAAGCACTGGAATAAATAGGCAAAACTAAATGGTGGAATTGTACATGAAATATTGTGGGAGTCCATCTACTTGCAAACTACCTGGGTATATTGTAAAAACTGGCCCCTCTGGGTTGTGGCCTTTATTATATGGTATAATGCAATGACAATCACCACTTGAGGTTGAGTATCAATTTTGTAGATGAAAGAAAAGTGTTTCCAGTGATAAAATGTCACTGATACTGGCAAATCGAAAGAATCCCTGTTTATCCTATGGAACTGAATATTGTGGTGTTCAGCCAAATAGTTGATGGAGTTCAGACATTTCCTGAATGAGAATGTAAATTCTTAATGGAGAAAAATATAGCCAGAAGGAATATTGTACTACTTAAAGTTGCACACAATTCTATCCCACTGTAGTGTTCATGTAAAAGTGAAGCAGGGAATGGAAGCTGTCACTCTTGGATCCTGTGTCTTCAGCTAGTTAGGCCCCAATCCACAAAAATAGGTAAGCTCCTGGGTGTCTTTAAGCATGTGCACAGTCTCATTGACTTGTTCTTCCAACTGGAATTTCTAGAGACTTATTATGTGCTTATAGATATGCACATGCTTGAGTAGTTAAATTGAGTTCAGGTTGGAAGAACAAGTTAAGGGGACTGCTTGCATGCTTAGAGTTATGCAAGACTTTGCTGGATCAAGTCTTATTCATCAAGTGTGTAGAAAGTGGTTCCCAAGAGAAATAACTGTTTTCTGTAAGTAGGTGACAGATGTTTCGGTAAGGCGTCGCAGATGTTTTCTGCTGTTAGTGATGGGAGAAGAGGAAACTATATTCAGTCTCTAATGAACAACAAGCATCTTCACCTCTGGTTCACTTCTTTCCAGCTACATTATTTTCTAGATGGACCACCAAACTACCTGTCTGATGTCTTTGTTTTTACCGTGTATTTTGAAAAGGGGTCTCTCAACTATAAGGTCATTTTTCCCCCCTCTGTTCTGAGTGGAAATGCCTTGGTCTTTCAACTGCAACAACTACTATCAGGATGATTGTATGAACAGTGATAATTAAAGTTGAGTATTTCATTTTAATTGTATTAAACTGTTTTTCCAATATTCTTCAATAGAGAGAAGAGTTCTTTTATACAATGTTACTAACAACTCTATTCTAAACAGCTGTGAGCTAATTGCAGTCAGACTATCACAATAAGGATCAACCATCTGAGAATCTAATTAGCTGACAAATTGGATTTCATATTGGAGTAGAGAGAGCCTAGAGCGCTGGGCTTGGGGCAAGATTTGAGGCCTAACCCAGAGGCTGTGAACCAAGGTCAGGCCACGTATTAAAGCAGATACTTACACGTCCACTGTCCAGTACGTGAACTTGGCAAAGTTGTTGCTAGTGTACTAGCAACTAGATATTTACATAAATATATTCCAGCTAGTACAGATACATCCCAATCTAGTACAAGATAAGATGGTTTGACAAAATAATGAATAAGGATGTTTTATGCAAGATATCCTGAACAAGGGGAGGTAACAAACAGATGTAATGAAATACATAAGGTGGTATGTAAACTATATTCCAATTGTTTCTCAGCCTATAAATTTCAGGATACTTTGTCTAAATCCTTTGTCCAGCTGAGGGGGCAGCTGAAAGTCCTGCTGCTGATTGAGCCGAGTCCATTGTAATAGGCATACACGTGTTAGTGTACCTGTAACCATGAAGCCTGGGCACTAGTACCGTTCTTCATTGACAATAAACTTGGCCGAGCGCCTTCGTCACCAAACTGTGCCTGTCTTTCTTTGAGTGACATCAAGGTCTGCTGAATTAACATGTTGCACTGTCTCCAAGGCCAGAAGTACTGAGCAGCCTTAACAGCGTTACCGAGGCAACGACATTCCAGCCTGCAGCACTTAACAACACTGGGTAGTACTATCGAGGTCTGCTGAACCACTTATCTGTGCAGAGCTGGACAGCACACTGAAAGAACACACACATGGAAGCCAACTGACAACACATGTAACCAGTCTCACAAAAGCACTGACATTGCTTAGGTCTGGTCTACACTGAAAACTTACATTGACATAGCTACGTCTCTCAGGGGTGTGAAAGATATGGCTGTCAGGAATGTGAAATTTTTCACACCCCTGAGAGATGTAGCTATGGCGACCTAATCCCTGGTGTAGACAATGGTAGGCCAATGGAAGAATTCTTCTGTTAATCCACCTCCCCAAGATGTGGTAGCTAGGTCAACTACAGCAACGGGAGAACCTCTCCTGTTACTGGAGTGAGTGAGTCTCTACATTGAAGTGCTACAGTGGTGTAGGTGTAGCTGCAGCTGCGCCACTGTAGTGTTTTAAGTGCTGGTATACCCTTAGACTCCCAAATGGTCATTAGAAAGTATCCTTTAGATTCCAAATACTTAACTTAGGGCTTATCTACATAAAACACTTCACTGCAGACACTCACTGCAGCAATGGGAGGGGTTCTCCAGTTGGCGTAGGTAATCCACCTTCCCGAGAGGTGGTATCTAAGTCAACAGAAGAATTCTTCCAGCAACCTAGCACTGTCTACACAGAGGGTTAGGTCAATTTAACTGCATCAGTCGGGTGTGTGGGTTTTTTCCAGTCACATAGCTGGGTCGTTGTAACTGTTGAATGGAACCCAATCCACTAGGTGCCCTCTGAGTATGCCTGACAGATCGGGTCCTGCCCGTGATTTCAATAGCTGAATACCTTTCTTCCCTGGGTATGTGAATAGCTCTGAGGCTTAAGTAGGAGATAGGCACATGGATGCCTAGAGGGAGAAAGATAGGCACCCATGCCTGCTCATGCCCAGAGGCAGAAAGATAGGCACCCAGGGACCTTTTACCTTGAAAAACTTAGGTGCTGAGTGAGCACCTTCAGTGTTGGATGGACATTTTGTGGATCATAGTGGAGCCAAAACTGGGAGTTAAGTGCCTAAGTACTCTTGTGGATCCCACCTCACCTGCTTCTTTATCAGTTCATTTCCAGTGATGCCTAAGACACCCGTGACTCTTGAACTCTGGTGAAAGCAGCTGGGACAGAACTCTGTGAAACAGATTTTATGTTTTAATTTGTAGTCACACACTGCAGTAGGGTTCACCCCACACCAGGCCCTGAAGGGGTTAAGGTGGCTAGGTTGGCCAATTAACTGCCTAGCCTGCACCTGGAGGAGGAGCCAGGAGACATGAGGACTAATGAAAGGATGAAGCTCACCTGGACAGGAACAGACAAGGCTTGTATAAAGCAAGGTAGCTGAAAGCAAAATGGGACTGCAAGGAGGAGGGCTGTAGTCTCTGAGGCTAGGGAGAGAGGGGAGTTTGGCCTAGAGGGAAGGGAATACCTGGAGGAGAGTGAGGAAAGAGCTCGAGGGGCATTTTAGGAAGCAGTCCAGGGAAACAGCAGCAAGGTGTGGGACAGAGCAGACCTTAGCTGTTGCTTGGGTGTCTGGGGTGGAACCCAAAGAAAAGGGAACCCAGGCCCAGGCCCATCCTTACCAGCCACTAGGAAGTTGCACAGGCTGGGCAGTGAATTGAAAGATTGCCTGGGACAGCCAGTACAGAGAGACTTTGGTACATATCCGTGTCTCCTCACCCAGGGGAAAACTACAGTGTCCTGGCCAAAGGGCCAAGCCACAAAGAGGGAGCCATCAAATCCTGAGACCGAGTGAGCACCCAAAGGAAGAGGCATTAGACTGGCAGAACTAATCCCCAGCATGAGGTGCCCTAGTGGTGAGTAGAGCATGCCGACACACAGATATACTGGGAGTTGTGATAAGTGCTTATTTACATATACTAGTTATTCAGGGGTAAATGACAAATGCCACTCTTATCAGAAGTAACAGAAGCAGCAAATGGCTGTACCAGGAACCTCTTTTAATGTTCAGTGGTCAG
Organism: Chrysemys picta bellii; assembly: GCF_011386835.1. Classification (NCBI taxonomy): domain Eukaryota; kingdom Metazoa; phylum Chordata; order Testudines; family Emydidae; genus Chrysemys; species Chrysemys picta. The sequence goes on along the minus strand of NC_088799.1, from coordinate 28,563,782 downwards.
TTATACAAGAGGGTTTTTTATTTATGCAAAGAGTAATTTATAGGCTATGTATTCACATAGCTGTTCCAAACTATGGCCCATGTGTTATCAGGGTTCTTCTTGGTGGGCCAAATGAAGCCTTTTGTGAACCAAGTTGAGAAAGGAAGTGGTCCAGATGTCCTTTCTTAAGAAGTGCTTCATCAATTGAAGACTTTGGAGAATCCTCACGATGAGTCAATTCCTTCATTCTGTTGTGATTTTGTGTGTGAACTATTCAAACATCCTTGTGAAGAAAGATTGTTGCTCTGCAAAGGGGAAAAGTGTTTCTGTAACACCTCTTATCAATGCAAAAAGCTATTTTTGGTTTGTAAGATAAGCCTAACACAAAGTGATTTATCTCCGCGCACCCATTTTTGGAAGAAGTTAGGTGGGATTTTGGATTTGGATCCTTAAAGTGCTGGGAGTTCAAATTGACTCAAGTCATAACATACAACCCAAACTCTGTATCGTTATGAGGGATCCATTTTACTACATAGGTGTGTAGGGTAAAACAGATTTTACATATCTCACAGTATATTGTGTAAATCAACTTTTACTTGCTGTACAGGTTTGGTATAAGCTATACTTGTACTCTGTTTTCTAAACAAGATTTATTTACAAAAGTTAGATGCATTTTCTGGTATTCAAGCTAAATTATGTACACATTTAAATATCTCCGAGAGACTAACATGGCTACCAATCTCCTCAAAAACAATGAGGAGTCCTTGTGGCACCTTAGAGACTAACAAATGTATTTGGGCATAAGCTTTTGTAGGCTAAAACCCACTTCATCGGATGCATGGAGTGAAAAATACAGCCAGCAGTATATATATTTTATAGCACATGAAAAGCTGGGAGTTGCCTTACCAAGTGGGGGGTCAGTGCTAACGAGGCCAATTCAATTAAGGTGGAAGTGGCCTATTCTCAACAGTTGACACGAATGGGTGACTATCAGAGGGAAAACTACTTTTGTAGTGCTAACGAGGCCAATGTGATTAAGGTGGCAATGGGCGACATCCAACCATTGACAAGATGGTGTGAGTATCAGCAGAGGGAAAATTACACTTTTTAGTGACCCATGCACTCCCAGTCTTTATTCAGGCCAAATTTGATGGTGTCCAGTTTGCAAATTAATTCCAGTTCTGCAGTTTCTCGTTGGAGTTTGAAGAAAAAAATTCTTCAACAAAAAAACTTCAAAAACAGACTCCAACGAGAAACTGCAGAACTCTAAGGTCCACAAGGACTCCTCGGTGTTTTTATTTAAATATCTATGACTTTTAAGTATAAATCAAGGGTTAAAGATGTTTTACTATCTACTTTCTGGTATTTTCAATTGCGGTGTTTACTATAAACTCAACATCTTTTATCCCTTTCTAGCACAGGAAAGTTTTTAGGAGTGCTTTTTTAAAAATGGTGCTCATTTGATTTCAAAATAAGATTTAATTATTCCTCAGATATCTACGCATGGTGTTTGTTTTAAATAAGAAAACTTGTTTTTAATGAGGGCCCATTCTGCAAATCCTTTGTCTTTTATGAGCAATCGCATGTGAGACAGATTTTTGTCTGAAGGATCAAATCTCAACTCTCATATATCTGGGGAGGGGAGGGTGGATAGGAAACTTCACTACTACCTTCCTTTTATTATGTTGATGGCCAGCCTTCTCCTTAACTAAAATACCCTCCCAAGCATAAGAGATTTTTCCTGTTTCTTTGATCTGTTCTTCTGCCCATTGTCATATCCTGTACCTACAGATCCCTCCCAGACTTCATTTTCTCTAGTTTTGGGGGGGGAAGGATGGGGGTGGGAAGGGGAATCAGGCTTTTTGTAAAACAATTGTTTTACAAGTTCTATATTCTTTACCTTCCAGGCCCAGGCCAACGTTTTCTATATGATTAACACTCCCTTATGAAACCTTACTACTTTTAAAAAATAATTTTAATAGGGGCTTTTCAATTTTACATAACAGCTATGGGGAAATATTTATGTAAAATGCCTGTAATACTATAGAAATGGCATTACTTAGCTATTGCAGTATTCTTTCTCATAAATAAGAGTGAACACTGAAGGGATAATGTTTTTATTCTCACTTTCACCGGTGTGAATCTGGTATAATTTGACTGCCTATGGTCCTAATTCTCTAAACACTTCTCCATGTGAGCAGTTCCATTGACTTCAATGGAATTATGCATGCATGTAGGTAAAGATCATGTACCTTGGTAATTGCAAGAATGGGGCCTTTGCCCAGATTCACAAGTGTAACTGAAATGATGATCTAAAGTGTATTTTTACACTTAAGATCATAATGCATGCCCTGTTGTTTGTTTTGTATTACTGTAGTAACCTCTCCTCATATCCTTTTGATGTCCATAAGAGTTAGCAGGAAGATTTTGATAAACCTTAATTGTAAAAACTTCATTTAAGAGTTTGGATTTTTGTTAGAGATCATTAGAAACCAGGGTAACATTTTCAAAAGGGCCTAAATCTCACTGAAAGTCAATAGGTTTTAGGTGACTTGGGCACCTAAAACTAATCAGCAGTGCTCATGAAAATACCTTTAAAATGGCACATTTTATAAGACAATTCATGAATTCTATGTGCTCCACCCAAATATTTGACTTTCCTGTTTACAGTAACTTTTTTCTTTTCTTTTGGTTTAGAACTATAGTAATATATCTCACATTTGGGAATAAATAAGCTACAGATTGATTGAAGGTTTCTGGTACAGGGCCAGAAATAGAAATATAAGTTTGTGGCCAGTGGAATTGTACGTGTTCAGCTGCTTGTGGAATCAAGCCTTTTATCAGCGTTAGTTGCCCCTGCTTACACATGGAATGAGATTCTCACCCCTACTCTGGGCCTTTTAATGCCTGAGAAGACTGTCAGAAAGGCAAAAAGAGGATTTAAAATCCTGTGATGCATCAGGGAATTCCTCCCTGGATGCAGGAAGTGAGAACGACAGCTGCAGGCTGTGTTCCAAGGCTGCCCGTGTAAGTCTTAATGTAGGGGTTGTGCTGGGGCAGGGCCTTGGCATGAAGCACTGTGGAGATTCTGGGCAGTGTTACCCATATGGCAACCCAAGGGAGCTGCTGTAACTTACTGTTGGTATGATAGTGCCTAGGAGTCCATATTGAACTAGGCACTGTACAAACACAAAATAAAAATGACAATCATTGTCCCAAAAAGCTTACTTAGATAACCGCCCCCTTCTCTCCTAGGCTGTCTAAATTACACTGGGGGCTGCGCTGGCCCAGGTTTCTAGAGCACTCCAGAATCAGGAGTGCAGGGGATGCTTAAAGCTACCTTCTCTCTGGTTGTGAATTCTGTGCTACACCTACAAGAGCATAGAATTTCACCCAGGGCTGAATTTGGTCCTTTGTAATACACTTAGGCCTTCTCATCTCTCTTCTTCCCCATGGGCCTGATAATCTGCTGCTCAGCACCTCTCGGGACATGCCCTATATTCAGTAATGCATCCTTAAACATGTCCCTCTGATTGATCTAGGTTAGACATTCTTACCTTCTTTGGGGAGCACTGTGTAGGTAGCTTCCATGCCACCATGGATATGGTCAGTCACATGACAGTGCAGTAACCAGGTGCCAGGGTACTTTGGAAACATTTCCACAGTTTGAAATGTGCCAGGGAAAAGGTCAAAGACATCGGCCCGGTACACTCCAGTTTGCTTCAAGGGGAAAAGTAACAATAGCAATTACACCCATGCAATGGATAAATACACAGTGCTGCATCTATAGATGGCTGTACAATGGGCTACATTCTCCTGAGGTTTACATAGGTGCTCACTCTCTCTCAGAAGTTATTCAGTGGTCTTAACAGGACTTCTAATGGGAATAAGATGACAAAGTTTTGGCCCAAGATGTTAGAGAGACAAGGTGGGTGAGGTGACTTCTTTTCTTGGATCAACTTCTGTTGGTGAGAGAGACAAGCTTTTGAGCTTACACAGAGCTCTTTCTCCAATATGTCAACTCCAGAGCAGCCTCACTTCACAGATCCATTAATTCATACATTCATAGACCTTCCTTTCAAAATTTCTAACTAAAAAAATGTAATTGGACAACTGTGTGAGGGGGTGGGGGGAAGCACAATTTTCATATCTTGAGTGTGGCAACTTGGAGATAAATTATGGAAGTAGCATGAGATATGTACCTATACTAAAATCTCATTATCAAACATTATCTAGCCTTCCCTCATACAAAGGTATTTTGGTCTCAGCAAATATTTTTTATATATAAATACTGTAACTTGTTCTTGCAGGACTGTGGTTTAAGATTGTAACATCCCATTCCCTCATAATCCTCATGAAAAGAGTGAACACAGTAAGAAATGAACATAAAATTAATTTTACCTTATAATCAAAGCTATGGCCATGGAAATGTGCTGTATGCATGTCTACTTCATTCCCCATTCCCATCAGGTACCAGCTTACTTTGTCTCCAACATGCATTGTAAGACCATGTAAGTTTCCAAACAGTTTTCCATTAATGGCTGGGGAGAGGGGGATACAAAACACATTTTGTTTTGTTATCTAGGTTTTAATGGCAGAGGAATTTGAGAGTTTAATGCTAGTGGCAGACAACCAGAACTACTTTGAATGTCCCCTTGAAAAAAATAAAGGCACTGACTGAATGTACTGTCCCTATCAAATAAGGAAACCTATGAGGATAGGATCTGATGATGATATGATACATCCCACATTTGCTCAGTGGGAAAAGAGAGCTCTACCCTAGCATGGGGCTGATACTGTGAGGTCTTGTGAATCTTCAACTCCTGTGGGACACAGAATCGAAGCTATCAGGAGATGCTCAGTACCTTTCAGGATTAGGCCTTATATTATCATTTGGCCCAACATGTATGCTTGTTCGATGAAATTTAACAATTTAGGTTGATTTTAGGGATTAGGATTTCAACCTGGATAACTTTTTTATGGGTAAAAAATTAGAATATGATAAAACCATATTTTATATTTCAGTATTTTTATTTAAATGGAACTTAAGCATATGTTTAAGTGCTGTCCTGACAAATAAGGGTTCTTGCCTGTCTGAGTAAGGCTTGGGCCCAATAACTGGATATCCATTAAAGCTTGGAAAGTCACATATGCACCCAGAACCAAAAGATCACAAGACTTCTATGGCTGTCAAATTTGTTTCTGATTTCAAAGATACAGTGAAATGAAATTGGGAAATGTACCATGCATTTTATTGCTTTCAATAAATTCCTCGTCTTCTTTGTTTACTTTGTCTGGATTGGCAGAATAAGTTTTGATATTTTCATCCAAGTACCAAGACTCGTTTTCATCAAAAATCATAAAAAGAAGAGCAAATTCAACTCTCTTTTGCAACAGAAATTTGGGCAAATACTGCTTGGGACACACGACAAGCGTCCCTATTAATCCACTGTAGGTATCCTGAAAACACAAAAACAAAATTCTCATGGGTGCCTTATCTAAGTAGAATGAGCTTTAATAGCTGACTGAAATACTCATTAGTAACAACAACACTACTGAGGCTGAGAATGCATTATTGTTGGCATTTGGTAATTGACAATTGAACAAGGAAATGTCACAGATAAAGAGGAGGGTTATTCATTTAATCCTGGGGCAGCACAAGGTGCAATACAGCATAAACAGCAACTGTTTCTTCTCTCCGTATATTGTAGTTGTTGCTCGAGTTAATGTTACAAAACAGCTTTAATTTTAATCCTGGTTTAACTTGCTTGTCTCTCTTTCCAAAATTCCTTAGAGATATTTTTTTGTACTTTGTCTCCATTCAAGGGTGACTTCAACTAAACACATATGCAATAACCTCTGTTTTCAGATTTATTTATTTATTTTTGGCACTATTGTGCTCACTTTGCATGTGGCATTGTGGCAGTTTTCCATGCAAATGACCAATTACATATTTGCTCCATTAATTCTCATCAGAATTAATGGAATCAGCTCTTTCGCTTTCAAGGATTTTTAGGATGGTTGCTTTAAATATTAGTTTAGGCTAACCAGTACATAATAGCAGGAATGCAGTGAAATTACAAACCAGTAACTCAGTATGGAATTATTATGCCCTTTAAAGTAACAAGTCTGTCTAAATAGCAGTAGTAGCAGGGGCTTTGGTTTGATCAGAGAAAATGGAAGAGTTCAAACTCCTTTCCTTTTCACTGTAAAGGAATTTTTGTTTAACTGTCATTAGAAATGTACCTTAACTTTATCCACAATTGAGTAATAAGCCCAAGGAATACAGGAGGGATCTCCTTTCCCAGAACCAGATCGGTTAGGGATTTTCCAGACGTATGTTCTTGTTTCACCTGAATTAAATAGATATTAGTGTATTTTAAAGGTGTATTCACTTTGTTCACCCTGTCCACAATTTTATTTATTCAAAGATACTGATGGCAAGTGATTCAAAGGATGTTGTCAAGGATTTTAGGTCTAAAAAATTGATCAAGTTGATGGGGTTCTCCTCCCCCCCACCCTCCACTTGACAATCAAATCATGCTTCACAGGACATTTTAACAAACAACCTAGTGCAAGATACAATTCATTGCCCTTCAGGAAAAGTTATCATCTAAGAAGTTGTCCTGAAGCAGATGGTATTTTAATTTACAGTTTATTTTTGCCGTGAACTTCCTCTTCTTGAGTGCAGCTGTGGCTGACTCATTTATTGTTATTTCCCTTCTGCGGATACCTGAACTCTTGCTCAGATCCCTTTGTGTGATGGCACTATTCAATTCTGCCACTTCTTAGCAAAGTAACTCTGTATTCTATGAAGAAGACAGAGAACCCAGAATAACTTTTGAAATAACATAGAAATTGTATAGGCAAAATCATGCTGTTCTTACATGGCCAAATCTCCTATTTTCTTCAATGGGAGTCTTGCCTGTTTAAGGACTGTGAAATGTGACTGCAGGATCTGGCACTGTACTTCTAAGGCCAATTCTAGATTAAAAAGTTAAGTTGACCCAGCTATGTCGCTCAGGTTGTGAAAAATCCAAACTCCTTAGTGACATAGTTAAGCTGTCCTAACCCCCAGTATAGATAGCACTAGCTTGACGGAAAAAGTCTTCTGTTGACCTAGCTACTGCTTCATGGGAGGTGGATTAACTATGGCAGGGGTCGGTAACCTTTCAGAAGTGGTGTGCCGAGTCTTCATTTATTCACTCTAATTTAAGGTTTCACACACATAGATATAGATATAGATTATATATATATATATATATATATATATATTTTAACTAAACCAGGTGTAGGCAACCTATGGCACGCATGCCGAAGGCGGCACGCAAACTGTTTTTCAGTGGCACTCACACTGCCCGGGTCCTGGCCACCGGTCCAGGGGGCTCTGCATTTTAATTTAATTTTAAATGAAACTTCTTAAACATTTTAAAAACCTTATTTATGTTACATACAACAATAGTCTAGTAATATATTATACACTTACAGTAAGAGACCTTCTAAAAATGTTAAAATGTATTACTGGCATGCGAAACCTTAAATTAGAGTGAATAAATGAAGACTCGGCACACCACTTCTGAAAGGTTGCCGACCCCTGAACTAAACTATTGTTGTATGTAAAGTAAATAAGGTTTTTAAAATGTTTAAGAAGCTTCATTTAAAATTAAATTAAAATGCAGAGCCCCCCGGACCGGTGGCCAGGACCCGAGCAGTGTGAGTGCCACTGAAAATCAGCTCGCATGCCGCCTTTGGCGCACGTGCCATAGGTTGCCTACCCCTGGTACTATGGCAACAGGAGAATCCCTTCCATCACTCTAGTGAGTGTCAGCACTGAAGTGCTATAGCAGCACAACTGCAGTTGTCCCACTGTTGCATTGTAAGTGTAGCATAGCGTAAGATGCAGTGCAATAACTGTAAATGAGGAGCATTACATGCTAATTAACCAGTAGTTCTATGAAAATATTATAACTGATTGTATTTTCATGAAAGTAATACCAGCTTAGTAAAATTGCAGTGGCTGAGCAGAAGAAGGGTTTTGTTTTGTTTTTTCCATCCTAAGCCTTATTAACCAGCTTGAAGTTTGCTGTGAGCATAATGATATAGTAAGTGATATAGTTTACCTGGCGGAGTTACAGCAACAGTGGAACTGTCAGTTTTCACTCCGTGGGCATGTATAGAATACGGTCTCGTGGCCAAATTCTTAAAAACAATTGTAACTTTGTCACCAACGTTTGCGAGAAGCAACGGACCTGTTGGGTTGAAAAGAAAGACAAATCTTTCCCGGCTCGAAAGATGGTCATGCCAGTAAAAAGGCCACTTCTTGTGTAGGGATATTAAAGAAGGTACTAACAGTGATTCCCCCAAGTGACAGTGACCCCCCAGTAATTTGTCCCCCAGACTTTAAAATCCAACAGTTTCACCAAGTACAAAAATCTCTTGGGTCTTCTGTTAAAACTTGTAAGCTACTGTCTGTAGAAACCATTGATTGTATCTGTCCTGTGAAAGATACTTTATCACTATGTAAAACTTACAAACAAGTTAATTGACTTTGTTCTTGAAGTAATTGATACAATGTAAACAAACGCTATAAGCCGTTAAGTGACTTTCACATCATTGTTAACAGCAACGGCTCCTAGGAACAGACCCCCACCCTCTGTGATTAAAGGGCCAGGAGTCTCAAATGAATTAGCACACACCCCAAAAGTGGTGGAGACAGTAAATTAAAATATGGTTAAGATATGGAATGTATGTTGATGAATGCTTGATGTACATGAATGGTTAGGGAGGTGCCAGCCTAGAAAGGGAGTATCCATCGGCCAAAGAATGTGTAAATTGGACCACCAGACCCCTGGAGGGTAAACTGGGATCCACCCCACCACCTGGAAGGATGAGAAACTCAAACTTTTGACAGTGTGGAGCCACCAGGAATGTGCCATCCGCTGACTGAGTCAGCAACAGCAGGATGAAACAGGTCCCATAGACTAACATAGGAATTAATTCCTATAAGAATGGACTCTCAAGACTGAGGATTTTGAGTCTCTGGTTCTGCTGCCAGCCTCCAGGAGCATCAGGCGCACCTGACACGGACTTGGCTCCATCCTAATGACCAAGATACCTGGCCAGTAACTTGGCATGAGCAACTTCTAGGCTGGTAACTATAACACCTACACAGAACTTGAATGAATGATTCTGTGAATGAATATATATATATATATATATATATGGAATAAGTAGTCAAACAACGTTGTTTACTTTTATCTTTTGCTTTACCATTATATTTACAATAAATGTGGCATCTTTGCCTTATCCCTCTTAATAAGATCCTGCTGGTTTTTATTCTCTTGGTATAACACTTGTGTTGTGTGAACATGCAGCAGAAGTAGGCATGAGGTCTCTACTCTAATACCTAGCCCAGGAAAACTGAGTCAAAACCTGGTGAATTATTCATTATGGAAAGAGTAGATTCAATAAGCACAAATCGTGTGTGTATAATAATTGTAAATTGTATATTAGACTCAGATTAAGGCCAGAAGGAACCATCCTGATTATCTAGTTTGACCTCCTGCACATCACAGGCCGCAGAACCTGTCCCATCCACTCCTGCAATAGGCCCATAACCTCTGGCTGAATCACTGAAGTCCTCAAACCTTGATTTTAAAGCCTTCAAGTTACAGATAATCCACCATTTACACTAGTTATAACCAGCAAGTGACCAGCGCCCCATGCTGCAGGGGAAGACAAAAAACCACAGGGTCTCCACCCGTCTAACCTGGGGGGAAATTCCTTCCTGACCCCACGTATGGTGATCATTTAGGCCCTGAGCATGTGGGCAAGACCCACCATTCGGACCCCCAAAAGAATTCTCTGTAGTAACTTGGAGCCCTCCCCATTTAGTGTCCCATCTCGAGCCACTGGAGATATTTGCTAATAAACACAAATGGTATATGCCATTGTAGGGAACCTTATACTATCTCCTCCATAAAACTTATCAAGCTCAGTCTTGAAACAAGTAAGACTTTTTGCAACCACTGACCCCCTTAGAAGGCTGTTCCAGAACTTCACTTCTCTAATGGTTAGAAACCTGCATCTCATTTCAAACCTAAACTTGTTGATGACCAGTTTATATCCACTTGTTCTTGTGCCAACACAGGCCCTTAATTTAAATAACATCTCTCCCTCCCTGGTGTTTCTCTCAGATGTGTTTATAGAGAGAAATCACATAACCCCTTCGCTTGCTTAGCTTAAGTTTCCTCTAGTAAGGCATGTTCTCCATTACTCTGATCATCCTAGTAGCACTTCTCTGCACCTTTTCTAGTTAGAGTTTATCTTTCTTAAACATGGGAGACTAGAATAGCACATAGTATTCCAGGTGAGCTCTCACCAATGCCTTGTACAGTGGTAACAACACTTACCTATCTCTACTGGAAACACCTCGCCTAAGGCAGCCTAGGATTGAATTAGCCTTTCACGGGCACATCACATTGGCAGCTCATAGTCATCCTGTGATGGACCAGTATACCCACGTCCCATTCCTCCTCCTCTGTTGCTTCTGACTAAGTCCCCAATTTATAGCAAAAACTCTTGTTGTTCATCCCTAAGTGCATGACCTTGCACTATTTAAGTCTTATCCCACTTCTATTACTCCAGTTTTCAAGGTCATCTAAATCTTTTTATATGATATTCCAGTCCTTCTCCATATTGGCAATACCTCCCAACTTTGTGTCATCTACAAATTTTATTAGCACATGCTGTCTTTTTGTGCCAAGATCATTAATGAAAATGTTAAAAAGATTGGCCCTCAGACCTATCCTTCTGTAACTCCATTAGTAACCTCCCTCCTGCCAGTTCACATTGCAGTATGACCTACTGTTAGTGTTACCAGGGGTCCGGTTTTTGACACCTGGTACTGACTGGGCCATTAAAAGTCCAGTTGGCAGGGCTGGCAGGCTTCCTACCTGGCTGTGTGCGGCTCCCCGCAAGCGGTGACATGTCCCTCGGCTCCCAAGTGGAGGGATGGCCACCCGGGCTCAGTACACTGCCTGGCCCTCAGCACCAGCTCCCATTGGCCGGAAACCACAGCCAATGGGAGCTGCGGGGGCGATATCTGCAGGTGGAAGTAGCGCACAGAGCCACCTGGCCGCGCCTCTGCCTAGGAGCCGAGGGACACTTCGCCACTTGCTGGGAGCTACCCGATGTGAGCGCCACCTGGAGCCCACATCCCTCACCTCCTCCTGTGCCCCATTCCCCCTCCTCAGCTCAGAACCCCCTTTCACACTCCAAACTGTTCTGCCCCAGCCCAGAACCCCCTCCTGGACCCCAAATCCCTCATCCCTGACCCCACCACAGAGCCTGCACCCCTAGCTCCTGCCCCAGCCTGGATCCACCTCCTGCACCTTGAACCCCTCATTTCTGGCTCCATACATACCCCCTCGCACACCACAACTGCACCCAAAAGCACTGATTAAAATGTAATGTGATAGTTGAATGTGTACTACAGCAGCTTAAAAATAACTGATAATTTCAACTAATGGACATAGCTGATGTATTACTCTGACCAACATTTTCAAACTTGTGTCTGAAGTGACTCACCTAAGTAGGTAGCCTAATTTTCAAAGGTGCTGAGCATCTGCAGCTCTCGTTGAAATCCGTATGGATTTAGCCGTCCAATCTTAGGCCAAGTTTGAAAATAGTGCTGTATATACCCTAAATACAATGCATGCGTTCATAAATTGGGATTTCCTCTTCTACTGCAAACACAGGTCCAATCTCACTACATCTATGTAAATCAGGACTAATTACATTCAAGTCCTATGGAGGTATCCTGGTGTGAGTAGAAGCAGGCCCAGTATTGTTCTGCTTACTCTCTAGTTTGTCTTGTAGTCTAGAAATCAAGGTATTCTGATAGATGAAGTCTGCATTTCTGTAAATTTATTATGACCATACCTAAAATTTCCAGATGCTGCTGCTCCTCTGCCCTTTCCTTGGGAGTGCTGAACGTCCTGTCGGTGTATTCCCTATAAACAACTTTCTTGTACTTCGAGCCAATGAACTTATCTTCTTTATTTAAAAATGGATTGCCAGGGCTAGAGGAAAGGAGACAAACTCAGGAATTCAATAAAAGCCTCTTTCTGTGTTCCTACAGCATCCTTCACAACGGTGTGTCAGAGTCCTGTACAGTTAACCATAATAAATTTGCAAACACTGCTATATGCTACAGTAAATGTACCTCTGAATTGGCTATTTCTACTATACAAATATTTTTTGTTGTGATGTGCCTCTGGCCCATAAAGAAAACAGCCACTGGGAAGAAGCTAGAACCTCAGCAGAGATCAGGAGGCCTACAACCACAAAGGTTCAAATTCAGCAGGTGAGCACTGACCTGAGCGACTTGTGTATGTAAACATTGGGTCCCTGCCCATGTACCAGGCTGAACTGAGACCCTGGTCATTTTGTGTGGGGCTATGCTGATACAGAAGCTGTTTTCCCCAGAAGTGGCTTTGGCACCTAAACCGCCTCACTCTAGAAGGGGGGGTTCCCAGCTTTGGATCGCAAGCAGACATGGGTGCTGCCACATCCCTGGTTTGAAGTGGTTTCTATCATATACAGGGTTTACAGTTTGGTTAAATGGCTCTCAGCCCCCCCCCCCCCCCCCAATGCAAATTGTTCCAGCATCCCTACATGCAGAGAGAGGTGCCTCGCTGCAGCCTGCAATTTGGTGCCTGTGACACTTTCTCAGGGTATCCCGGACTGTGGGTCACCATGTTCCCCACCCCCACTCCGCCTCAGCGAGAGAATCTTGCTGGTATTAAACTTAGTGTGTGTCTCAGCTCCCTGACAATGTCTGTTAGCCACCCAAACAAACTCCTCAGGGCTCTGCGAGCCCTTGCTTTGCCTTGGAGATTAACGCTTGATATACTCTGGGCCCCGGACACCTCAGAAGTGTCTCTCCCCCTGTTGTGTCCAGTCCCCTCCATAGACACTCTTAGTAATTATCAGGTTTGTTAGTATACACACACCAGCTTGTTCGATTCAACTAAGTATCAGCTCCATTATAACACCTCCGCACTGTAATCGGTTTATACTGAAAGCAAGTATAAGTTATTAACAAAGGTTAAGATTTTAAGAGTGAGACAGGGTAATATGTTACAAATAAAACAAGTGTAACACACTTCACTAGATTAAAAATCATAACTCCTAACAAGCTAACCTTGTCTAAAGCAAAGTCCATTGTCTAGAACCCCCTGTGTTTCTAATCTCTGGTGCCTTGCATACACCATGAACGGGTGGATGGGAGACTTAACTTACAATGCTTAATTTACAATTGACTGAGAGATACACGTCTTACATCCTGTCTGGGAAAAAGCCTGTTTGTCAGGTCTCCCTGGTTAGACTTTCAAATAGAATTACAGTATTTATACATAACTTTTTAAATATCAGTGCATGCTTTACACAATAATATCCATGACCAGTATGATACCAGCTTTCATTTGATAACTTACAAGATGCTATTTATGGATGAATGCCATGAAAGCAATGTGTGGGTGTAGTGAGTTTGTCAGGCCAATTAGGAGTTGCTGACAGAATAATGCAGTTGGCACCAATGGGCCTCTGCGTCACGGCACTGACCCTGTGGCTTGGGCCAGGCTTAGGACCCCCCCTTGGTGGCATCTCCTATTGGCTAGCTTAGATGGCTCCCCACCTAGCACACTGGCTTTTGTGGATCCCATACTTGGGTATCTATCTCTTCCCATTCATTGTACAGGGAACCTGGGCACCTATAACTGTCTTTGTGGATTACAATAATTTTCAAGGTGCCCAAAAATTTGGTGTTGCAATTCTCAATGTCCCAAAACCTAAATTCCTTTGTGGACCCAGACTCAAGTGTCCCCAAAGATAGGAAGAAACCTGCAGAACTCTGCAGGGACTGAGAATTGCTGGAGAACAGGGTAGTTAATTGAGAAAACAATGAAATGGGGGGCAGGGGAACAGCTGAATGGAAATATGAGCAAACTAACAGGTGTAAATATAAACAATTACTTGGTATATTTCATTAGCCTTGCCTGGAACTGGAAGCTGAACAATTTTTAGTAGGCAGTGAATACCACGGCTGGGACTCATAGTCACAAAACACCCTAGCTATCACTGACATGAGCTCATAACTGGGGCAAACCAAACAACCAGCTGACTGAGACAATAATAATAGTAGTAGTAGTAGTAATACATCAAGGCTAAGGCCTCATAGTGATGCAGATCTGGTTATGGGGTAACAGTTCTCCTCCTTAAAATAAGTTTATACATATGTGGGAAGTAAAGAAGAGAAGGGTAATTCTCCTTGGTAAATGTTTACCATCTAAACCCTGCATGAGGTTCTCCAAGCAAGTAGGTAAGATGTTACATACAAGTGTTTGTGGCACTATGTACCTCAATGCCCCCATCTTCACCACTGTCATGTAATTATGATATGTTTTGTACAAAATATGTCATGTGAGGTATCATAGGAACGGTCATGATCTGCTGAAACCCATTGTTCTGTCAAAATATATATATCATTAGTGGGTATGAAATTCAGATTTTGCTGTAGGGTTGTTGAAATATGCTGTAAATTTGGGAGTCTCCATTGCTAGTTCTTTAGTGACAACAAAGGCGGTGAGCCACACCCCAGCAGGTGTTACAAAACCATTAATCAGCAGGGGAGTTGTAAACAAGGATTTTTATAATTTTGTAAGAGAAGCACCACACAACTGGGACTGCTCAACCCTGTGACTCAAGGCCCACCAGGAGATGCCTGGGCTAGTTTCCTCCCCCCTCCCCCACACAACCAAAAAAAAGTTAGGCCGTGTCTACACTGGCACTTTACAGGACTGTAACTTTCTTGCTCAGGGGTGTGAAAAAACACCCCCTTGAGCGCAGCAAGTTTCAGAGCTGTAACGCACCAGTATAGACAGTGCCCCAGTGCTGGGAGCCGTGCTCCCAGCGCTGGTTGCTATGCCCCTCGTGGAGATGGGTTTTTTTTAAGAGCACTTTAGCGTTGCTAATGTAGACGTGCCCTTAGTCTCATATATGTTGGTGATGGGGTTTTTGGATATTCATTGTTACCTTTCCTCATGGAATTCATGCCTCTCATGTTCCCATGTCCTGTTGGGAGAATAGTCCCATTCAACTTCCACTGCTGCAATATAATAAGTCTTTTCACGCAAATACAGCGATGTAGACAGATTCCACCAACGGCATTTTTTCACTTTGTATTTCTGTTTCATGCCCCCGGTGTAGTGATCTGTTGTCAAGCACTCCACTTCAAAAACCCCTAGAGAGAGACACACACACATAACAAGCAAGGAGATTAAAAGAAAACTTGCACAGATAGGAACCCTCAACCTATGTGTCCTCTATGTCTGTGCTGTATCACCTGTGTGTTGATTTAGACTATAAACTATTGAAGCACAGACTATAAGCTCTAGCAACATGCAAGGTGCCTGTCCAACGGTTCTACTCACAGTAGTAAACATGTGTAAATACTGGCAGAATTGAGGCCTTAGATTGTGCTAGCCCCCACCCCTCTCAGAGAAATAGGCACTGAAGGAAGGTGCCAATCTCTCTGTTTAGCAATTCCCAGGAGAGGAGTCAGGCAATTTGGGCACCTAAGTAGCTTCTCACTCCCCCCCGCACACACACACACCAGCTACAAGTTATTGGTTAGAGCTGGTTGCCTAGGATGTGGGAGACCCAGGTTTACTTTTTACCCCCTCTCTGCCAGAGGTGGGGGAAAGGATTTGAGCAGGGGTCTTCAACCTCTCAGGAAAGTGCACTCACTAATCACTGAGCTATGGGATATTCGGATGTGGGGCTCTCCCAGTTTGTCCTGGTGAAGCTCTTTGCCTATGGGTAAATAATGAAAGAGTGATTTGGAGCAGGGGTACTGGAGCCGGGGCCTCCCACTTCCGAGGTGGATTTCCTAACCACAAAGTCATTTTTTCTCTCTCTCTTTCTGAGACCCAATGAGTGTTCCATTGTGAATAAATACTTAATAGCCAGAGGCTGCCGACCAGATCTGGCCCTGTGTGCAACATAGGCAGCTAAACGCCTGTCTTCCCCTGGTTTGTGGATTGCTCTGGGGCTTAGGTGGGAGATGCCTGGAATGAGGCACCAGTGTTCCTGCCCAGAGACAGAAACATAGGTACTGAGGGAACTTCTATCCTGAAAGTTAGTCACTGAGTGAGTGTAAGAGCCAACAGTATTCATTGTGATCCAAAAAACCCTGCTGGAGACAAAATTGGGATTTAGGTACCTAAACCCAAGATTTAAGTGCCTGAATCTGGGCTATCGGTGCCTGAATCCGGACTTTAGGCGCCTAATTACCTTTGGATTCGGGCCAACATCTAAAACTGTTCTCAGCTTTACACCTTCTTTCAGTCGTCATGTTCTGTAGTAAGCAATGCTCCATAAAGTGGCAGTCCTCACACTTTCATTCTGGGGAGCACTTTGGAACAGAATCACCTTCTCTTTGCCTAGCAACTCATTGCTTGGCTCAAATTGACTAGATTGTGGCCTGACCTACACAGCCAGCCAGGCAAGGATACAAGGAGATTCCACTTCCTGCTCTTCTGTGCCACTGCATAACCTCCCAGCACCTTGGTTTTGGGGTCAGAAGGATCTGCACACCCACTACCTCCCTCCAAGCAAGAAGGCAAGGAGTGGGTAGAGTTTTGATTCCATCCCTGTGCTGGCCAGCACAGCCTAGCTGGTGCAGGGAGAAGTGGGGGTAGCAATCTACTACTAATAATGGGCAATAGGGAACAGAGAAAGACTTGTATCTGCCTGAGGTATGAGTCCTTCCCTGTACTGCTTCTGGGAAGCAAAACTACCCACACCTTTCACAAGGCATAATGTACAAGCACAATCTAGTGCTAAAATGTGTCATTTTGCAAAGCACTGGGAGGGCTCCACTGGCTACAGTTGGTCCATGGTTCATTGTCAGAGAACTACTGCCATAAAATGATCAACAATGAATTTCCTGGTCTAAGCTGCTAATATTACATTTGCTATGGTAGATGCCTATATCAGAGGCAATGCCACAAAGACCCGAGTGCCCACACTAAAGGGGAAGCATAGTAAGGATGGTCATTTATTCACCTTCAGAGTCAGGCGTCATAATAGCTGTAAGAGTGGTGTGTGGAAACAGGTTTGTTGTGTCCCTTCTTGTTCCTTTAGTTAGGAAAGTGTTTTCTGAGAAGTAGATCCCATGGATATCAACCTCCGATCCCAAGCCAATCAAATGCCAAGAAACAGTGTTTCCTTTACACATGTCAAGGCCGGGCTGGTTTCCATACATATATCCATTAATAGCTACAGGAAAGTTGTGAAAGCCAAAAGTATTCTGATTAGTGCATGTAACACATTCTCTGTTGCATCCATATTTGGTAACACACGTCGGATAATGTGGTTTCCTAGTCTGGCAAAATGCATCATTGTCCTCTTCTATCATTGTCAGAACATAGCAACTTCTAAACTCTCTATTTTTTTATAAATAAAATATTCAGTAACTTTGAATTACATACTTTATTTTCTTGGAAAGTATGAGTCTGATGAAAAACCATTGGGAAAATGGGACCTTTCAATTCAACAGATCAGCTTCCTCTGTGTATTCAGAGTAACAGCCGTGTTAGTCTGTATCCGCAAAAAGAAGAACAGGAGTACTTGTGGCACCTTAGAGACTAACAAATTTATTAGAGCATAAGCTTTCGTGGACTACAGCCCACTTCTTCGGATGCATCCGAAGAAGTGGGCTGTAGTCCACGAAAGCTTATGCTCTAATAAATTTGTTAGTCTCTAAGGTGCCACAAGTACTCCTGTTCTTCTTTCTGTGTATTCAGGAACACATTTGCAGACTTTATTGACTAAAATACAGTTTCACTGCTTTTTACTCCAGCTATCACTTCAGGGCTAATACAGCTAAGAGAGAATGAGATGGATTCTATTCCTTCTTGGTATTAAATGTAATTGAGTGTCAGTTAGCTACACCTGTGCAAACCTAGCAAAGGCAATAGAGCTGCACAAGTGTCACTGAGGGCCTAATTTTAAGGCAATGGGGGTTGCACAGGTGTCAATGAGACCAAAACTTGGCTTGCTGAATTTGGTGATGAGGCACAAAAGACTCAGTTTGTGTAGTAGCCTTCACTTTAAGGTGAATTTTTAATGCTGTTGGAAGGTGCCAGAATCAGCCCTTCAGACTAAGATCCTTCATTCATCCACATAGCTCTCTGCCTCTGCTGTATGTTTTCTCACACTTCCCAATCCATGTCCTTCAGCCCACCCTTGGAGGGACACCCCTTAGGGCAGTTCACACTTCATGCCCATTCAGTCTTCTCGCTCTCTCTGCTGAGACTGCCATGAGGGGTGCATATCAGTGCTAGTAGTGGTGTAGATGCCTGTCTAGAGATCATGGACTTGTTCCCTGAGACACTGAACAACTGTCAGCTGGGGCTGAATTGTGAAGCGGTGGCCTATAGATAAGTAAAGTATCTTCAAACAGCTTATTACTGTACATTAGGGGAGTTGTAGACTATAACTGAGTACAAACACATCCTCAAACTGTTACTTAAGTGACCTTTATCCACCAAACAATGGATCCATTATAAAGATGTTAATCCTCAATGAATGCTTAATATTCAGTTTGCATTTATTATTATACAATAATATTCTTCCTATATCTACACCAGTTAGTTAAACTGTACCAAGCACAATCTTGTCCCTTGCTGCAATCTCCTAGGGCAGAGATGGGCAAACTATGGCCCGCGGGCCACATCCAGGCCATGGGACCGTCCTGCCTGGCCCTTGAGCTCCTGGCCCCTACCCCGCTGTCTCCCCTCCCTCGCAGCTATGCCGCCAGTGCTCTGGGAGGCGGGGTTGCGTGCTCCTGTCTAGCAGCGCGGCAGCATGTCTGGCTCCGGCTGGGCAGTGCAGCTGTCAGACATGCTGCTCTGAGCAGCATAATAAGGGGGCCGGGGGGCTGGATAAGGGGCAGGCGGTCCTGGGAGGCAGTCAGGGGACAGGTAGCAGGGGGCGGTTGGGTGAGGCAGAGGTTCTGGGGGGGCGGTCAGGGGATGGGGAATGTGGGAAGGGTGGGGGGTTGGATAAGCATCTTGGAGTCTCGGGGGGCGGGGGTGTGGATAGGGATCAGGGGACTGGGAGCAGGGGGGTTGCATAGGGGTGCGGTCCGAGGGAGCGGTTGGGGCGGGGGGTCCTGGGAGGGGCCAGTTAGGGGACAAGGAGAGGGGGGAGGTTGGATGGGTCGGGGGTTGTGAGGGGGGCAGTCAGGGGGGCGGGAAATGGGAGGGGGCAGATAGGGGGCAGGGACCAGGCTGTTTGGGGAGGCACAGCCTTCCCTACCCGGCCCGCCATACAGTTTTGCAACCCCAATGTGGCCCTCGGGCCAAAAAGTTTGCCCACCCCTGTGCTAGGGAGACATTTTAAATTGTATTTATACACTGTTGTACTGCAAAAGAGCTTTTTACAAGTAATTCCTTAAAAATAATTGAACTACATTTTCAAAATAGTCTCAATGCAGCCTCTAACTTTCTACATAGAAACATGTAGCACACACCAGAATTTGCTTGAACTGAGATAAAGATGTGTGTGATACTGACAACATGCTTGTAGCGGGGCGGCCTGGCTTCCAGGCGCCCCAGGAAGCGATGAGCCAGAAAAGCCGCCAGAGTGGGCGGAACCACCGCGGCCTGTCCCCGCCCCCCGGAAGTCAAGGGGCGGGATAGGAAGTATAAAGGCCAGGCCCCAGCGCTCAGTAGCTGGCCGGCAGCGGGAAAGGACAGACGCTGGTGCCCGAGCTCCCGCGGACCTAAGCCTGCCGAGAGCCCGGTATCCTGAGGAGGACTGGCCGAGCCTGCCGAGAGCCCGGTATCCTGAGGAGGACTGGCCGAGCCTGCCGAGAGCCCGGTATCCTGAGGAGCGGTCTGAGCTTCCCCCCGCCGAGGGCCCAGAGGGAGCGACAGACCTACCTGGTGCTCGGGGCCCGGAGGAGCCTATAATCTGCAACCCAGCAGACGGAACTCAGGAGAAGCAGGTACCCATGGAGGAGGAGATGGGAAGTGGCCCGGGGATAGCAGACCCCAAACCCATGTCAGTGTGTTGCGGTCAGGATCCCCACTGACTGCGCGGCAGACGGACTGCTGCGGATAGGGCCCCGGGCTGGAACACAGTGGAGTGGGTGGGCCTGTGTTCCCCCCCCCGCCACCCCACGCCGGGTGGCAGTCTCTCCTCCTCCTCCTCCTTGTCCAAGGGGCCTGGGCCCCTGACAGACTATTGGTGTGCTGCCCCGCCCTAACCTAGGGCCTGGGCTAACCCAAACTGACCCAGCCCCTGCTACAAGGCCTGGGCCACTGACTAACTATTGGTGTGCTGCCCCGCCCTGACCCAGGGCCGGAGCTGTTAATTGTGTGCTCAGTCCCTGCATAGGGGCCTGAGCTCTGAACTGCTAATTGTGTGCTCAGTCCCTGCATAAGGGCCTGAGCCCTGAACTGTCAATTGTGTGCTTAGCCCCTACCCAAAGGTCGGGGCCCTAACTGTTATTCGCTTTGTAGCGGGGCGGCCTGACTTTCAGGCGCCCCAGGAAGGGACGAGCCCCACCCCGGACCTACTACAATGCTATATAAAGTATTTGCCTATTTAGTTATAATAAAGTTAAGTCCTTACAGTGCATCTTGTTGGACTCCTGGAAGTCCTCATCTTCCTTGTCAATGTCATTAGGATTTATTAGAAACATCAAAATGTTCTCATCCAAATACCAGCTCAGATTCTCATCAAACACTGTGGCAAGTAGGAAAAACTCCTTGTCTACATTTTTCTGTGGATAAGAACCAGCACAAACAGAAAAATACAAATGAGTAAACTAAAGGACATCAAAGGGCTTCTATTCGTTAATTACTTTGTGAATATATTTACCATAAGGGAGGCATACATAAATATGGATGGATAGATAGGAACTCATCTTTCATCTGAGGAACTCAAAACTCTCTAGCCACCCGACCTGGTCTGTAGCTACCCACACTCTTCTGCCAAACTGTCTCATTACTGACCTGCAGAGACCACCCCTAGAGATGAGGGGGAACCTCAGTATCTATATCATTCAAGCCCCTGGCCTTCCTGCTGAGATTTGCCAGCCAGGATGCCACTTGATGCCGGTGGTGGTGGCTTTGTGATGTGTACATCAGCCCATCAGGAACTGGACTAGAATCCTCATTTCATACTGTCCAACAAACACCCATTAAATAGTGACAATCTATAGTCACTGCTTACCATGATCTAGAAATAGCCCATTCTCAGTTCTCTACTGAATAATCCCACCATCCCAAACAAACAAGACACACATCTTCCCACCCACCCCCCAAAAAGCCCCCCCAAAGAAAAGCATGTTTAGCCTGGCAGGCTTTAGTTCAGGAAGGGAAAGCAGATTGAGTTAGAGTGATGTAAACACTTTCACTTTCTCCTTGAGTTACCTGTTTCCCAGATGGAAGCAGAGTTCCTTTCCTGCATACTAAGAGAGGGCCCACAAGGCCAGAGTTGGTGTCTTTGACTGAATCTACAGCTGAATAGTAAAGCCAGGTTAAGCAATCTGGATCTTCCTGGGTGGGACCCACATCTTCTGATACCTTCCACTCATACGTATATGTAGCACCAGGACTCACGTGTGAAGCAGGAGCTTCAGTGCCTGTTATAAAATCAGCATTAAAAATCAAGCTCAATAGCTAACCTCCTGGTCATAAACACAATTACTTTGATCACAATATACAAAATATATATATTGGACGAAATATACAAAATATTGTATGCATCAAAATATACAATTGCTTGTTCTCTGCAGGAATCTCCTGGTTTCCATATTCACCTCCAGAGATGGTATGGTACAGTGCACCCTCATTGCCCTTGCTGTAGCTCACACCGTGAGGCTGAATGCTGAATGGGTGGCTGCCGTTGTTCTTGAAGGTCACCCTGATGATGTCGCCCACTTCTGCCTTGATGACAGGTCCTTGTAAAGAGCACAGATTTCAATGGTCAGACTGTTTTGACCCAGGTGGGACATAAAGCTGAAGGACTGACACAGGACTCGTGGAAGACAGCAGAGTCTTTTACCTCCTTGAGTCCTTCAACAAATGTACCCTGATCTTCGCCAATGGTAAAGTGCTTTGGGATCTAGAATACACTGCTGCACGTGCAGCTGCAGGGGGCACTCACTGGAGTCCAGCACAGGCAGCTGGGCTCCAGCTTTCATTAAGGGAGAAGCTATGGGGACTGGATGGTTGTGGGGGCAGAGAGAGGCTACATATGAAGGAAAGGAAGGCAGAGGAAACTGAAGGGAAGATGGGTACAGTAACAAAAAGGGTTGTGGCAAGTGTTCTCTTCAGCTAACCGTAGCCCTAGATGGTACCCAGGGAATGAGAGAGGTACTGTCTGAACCCTCTCTCTTTTCCATTTAATTACCAGCAAGTGAAATTCATCCTAGGCAACAGCACATGTAACCCCAACCCTATAATCCTTTTGCTGCCCAAACACGTCCTCCATCTCCTCCTGGTATCCTGCCCATCACAGACACCAGCTCTACCGCTACCTCCCTCCATTCAGTTCATGTACTTCTTCACTCACCCCTCAACAGAAGTAACCCAGTCAATGAAAGCACCACCTGCCCTCCTACCATTCATTCTTTTACTCTGTAGCAGATGCCAGGCACCACCTCCCTGCTCATTCATGGAGCTGACTTAACCCTCTCAATGCCAATATAAATTGTCATTTCCCCCCTTTCTCCCATATGAAGCCTGTAGCATTTATAAGCTCTGTCAGTCAAACCAGTCATGTTCAAGGGGCTTACAAATGCTGCAGGTTCAGAAAGGTAACAAACTCCACCAGCTTTGCCTTAAATTGTTTTAAACAGTCTCACCTAAGAGTCCAAGATGTTCTTCCTCGGGGAGCCTTTTCTTACACTTTGTGAAGGTGACATCTGTGTACTCCTTATAAACCGCTTTTTTATAAGAACCACCAATTCTTTTTTCATTTTGTTCAAAAAATGTCTGAGATTCACTGTTCAGAAGACATTTGATAGAAACAAACAACTTTTAATAATACTGTGCTCTAAGCTAGTGCTTTCATCAGTAGCTCTCAAAGTGCTTTACAAAGGAGGGCAGTATCTTCCTCATTTTACATTTGGGGAAAATGAGGTACAGGGAGGTGAGGTGACTTGTCGAAGGTCACCCAGCAGGAGCAGAGCTGGAAATAGAACCTAGATCTTCTGAGTCCCACTTTAGTGCTCTACCCACTAGATCATATTATAGCTCGGTCCAGCAATTAAAGAATCATGAGTATGCAGAAAAAGCCTAGCAGACCCCTACATTAAATTCTGTACAGCTTGTTTTTCTTTTCTGAGATCCTGCCTTGTTACTCTTATGTACACAGTGCATTAGGAGACCCACAAACAATAGTTTCTGGCCAGTGCTTTGTAATTTTTATTTTGGTTTTAGGAAAAAAGGTATTTTTATTATCAGTTACACAAGAACACAGTGAAATAAGACGAAAAAAACAATTAAACAAGTTTGCAGATTTCATGAAAGCTTACTCTGTGATTATTTTTTTTTAAATTATTATTGCCCTTTTCATTCACTGATCTCACAGCACTTCACAGATTTTAATTAATTAAGCCTCAGTCCAGGAAGGTAACAAAGCGTTGTTAAGCCCATTTGATAGATGAAGACTAGAGATGTTAAATGACTTGACTAAGGGTATGTCTTCACTAGCAACAGCAGCGCTTTAACGTGGCTGTGTAGTCGCGGCAGAGTGCAGGGAGAGAGCTCTTCCAGCGCTGTAAAAAACCCACCCCCATGAAGGGCGTAGCTACCAGTGCTGGGAATGCGACTCCCAGTGCTGGTGCACGGTCTACACTGCTACTTTACAGCGTTGAAAGTTGCAGCGCTGTAAAGGGGCAGTGTAGACAAGGCCTTAGTCTTAGTTAGAAGAATCATATATAGCACAAGGGGTAGATTCTCAGCTGGTATATGTTGTCCGCTGATTTCAATAGACCTGTGACAACTTACACCAGCTGAGGATCTGGCCTCTGATTCGCATTCTCTTACCACTCTAGACTGATGGATGACCAGTCCAGAAATTTTCAGGGACCCTGATTGTTGTGTATATATTGTGATACAACATTTCTTCATTCCCATGTAGTTATTAATGCTACAATGAAACTTCCTTCAAGGTCTCAAGGGAAGTAACAGGCATAATTGTTATGGGCTATATATTGCAATCAATGTTTAAGAAGCACTGAAAACAAGAGGGATTTTTTTCCTTAAAAATCAATGGCTCTTTATGGCTGTGTATATTTAGCATGTTCAAACCAAATCTGTTTTAGTAAACGAAGCTTGTTCACTTGTGGCTATAGTCTATAGCTGCTTTCTTATTTAATAGGAGGTATTTACCTGTCAATAATTAATTGTTGTCCTGTAAAATTGTTTATTGCAGATGGACCATAGTTCCAGATAATTTCCTCAGCTGCAAGGTAGTAATGTCTTATATTTGTATATTCATTGTGATCTGTTGTAGGTTTTTTACAGTCTTTTACTTCAAATATGGCCTGCATACCACCTGGGGAGGGAGAAAAAAGGGAGATACAAATACAACAAACCTTAAGTGGAGAGGGAGGGGATTTTATGTGAACTTTTTTTTTTTTTTTTTTTCTTCTTCTCCCATTTAAAATTGTCTGTTTCCTTCCCCTGGGACTCACTGTTGCATGATATAAAATCACAGACAAAAGCAAACTACATGAAACACCACACCCAAGCCAAATTAGTGTGTAGTATGCAATACAGGCTGCTATGTCGTGGTAAAGGATGTCTTTGTCTTATGAAGGTACAGTTCATATTAGTGACAAATAAGATTAGAATTGAGTGAAAACAGACTGTCAGATATGCTTCAGCTTAGGCAAAATGCTATTAGATTGGCTCTGCTTTCACTCAGAACTTAATCAGTGACTCATTTGTGAAATTCCTAGGCCTCGTCTAAACTAGAAACGGTTTGCAAGTATAACTGTACCAGTAAACCCTCCTAGTGGAGATGGAGTTTATACCAACAAAAGGACTTAAAACAGTTCCCTAAAGAACTTAAACCAGTGCCCGGAGTGAAATAAGCTATACTGACCAAAGGAATATTTTGTCATTATAACTGCATCTACACCAGAGCGTTTACAGGCATAGCTACATCAGTTAAGAGTCTGAGGGGTGGGGTGTTTTCCCCCTTCCCCCCCGCCCCCCCGACATAGTTGTGTCAGCAAAACATTTAAGTGTAGACCAGGCCTTAGATGGGAGAGAAGAAGCCACACAATGGGCCATGAGGTACAGAATAAATTACTGTGGCCTTGCCTGAACTTGGAATGAGACCCAATTTAGCCACTGGTGGCCAGCAACCAATGTAAATAAAAGAAGCTACGATTCACACTGGCTGAGCTTACCCCATTTGCAAGCAGAGATAAACTTATCCAGTGTAAATCATGGCTTTGCTCATCTACATTTGGAATTTGCACCAGTTCCTGCCCACATATTACTGAATCCAAGTAGTGACAATATGTCCATTGACTTCATTGGGCTTTGGTTCAGCCCTTAGTGTAATGCATTCCTAGAAGAACTGCTGAGAATGTGAGACCGCTTTGTTAACTAGACTGTGATATATCAGATGACAGTCTTCCTAACATCAATGTTCATGCAAAAGTGACTCAGTAAAGGGTAAGCTCAGGCACAATTAATTCAAATGGTTAGATCATTCCAGTTCTGACTGGGGTCTTGTATCCACTTATATAATGTTTACTGTGGCTCTTCTGTTTTTTGTATCATGATTATGGCATGCCAAATAAAGCACTCAGGTATGCCACATTCCCCTGTAGATTCTAAGATTCAATAGACAGTAACTTATTTCATACCTTCTATGTGATCATTGACTTGGCAGCTAAGCAGCCATTCCCCAGGGTTCTTCGGTACCATAAGAGCATCAACAAAGGTAGCAGGGAAGAGGCTGATGGAGTCAATGCGGTGATTCCTTTCTGTAAAAACCTGTCCATGGAAATAGGCTGAGTGGACATCAGCTTCATTACCCATGCCAAAAAGATGCCATTTCACTTTGTCTTCTGCACACATGGTGAGATTGGGAAGATATCCATACATGTATCCATTGATTGCTTAAAAAATAAGAAATGCTATTTATTATATATTCACCATCACAGGGCTCATAGACCTTTGTGCAAAAACGTATCTTGCCAGCCATGTAACACTAAAATCACTGCCACTATACTATAAGGTAGAGATGAGCACTAACCAAAACTCGGATTCTGAGCATCCTTCTCATTAGGTCATGGGGTTCCAAAACCTGAATCCAAATCTGATCTGCATGGCTAGTATTTGTACTGTGGTCATCAGTCCTTTCCATGAATGTTTAGTTCAGGCCAGATTTAAGGCTAGAGTCTGTGGTGACACTAAGCAGCACAGACTATGTTTTGGAGTATAGTATAATGCTTGGGGGGAGGAAACAAACTTCTGCCTACAGTGGTCTGGGAAACTATGCTAGTACAGATTCAACAGCAATTTGAGCAGCCCGGTAGGTGACTCAGACCCACTGTATATGCCCTTTGTCACAATTACATGGTTTGGTTTTCCCACACCTCTGGTCCTGCCAGATACTTGCCCTTTTTGTTTCTAGTATTAATAAGTATTGCCCCAATCCTGCTCACACTAAAATCAGTGGCAAAACTTCCATTGACTTCAACAAGAGCAGAAGCAGGCCCTAAACCTTCACTTTTATATAAAAACATCGAAAAAGAATAAAGCACTTAATTAAACAAACAATCTAGCTATAGCTCATCTTTTAAAGATTAGAAAAGGAATGTTAATGGGATACAACAATGATGAACAGATCTTTAAAAAAATTCTTACAGTGCATTTTATTGCTCTCCTGGAAGTCTTCATTCTCTTTGTCAACTTTGGCAGGTTCGGAGCAATATTTCTCAATATTGTCATCCAGATACCAACTGAGATTTTCATCCATCACAGCGAACATAAGGATAAATTCAGCATCAATGTGTTTATCTCTTCCTCCATCCAGTGTGCCTGAAAAAATAGTCATTTTCATACACTGGCTGGTGAAATGCTCCTTTCCTCAATTCTTAGCTATAGTAATTGTGACGTTGCACTCTATATGTTTATGGAAATATGCTTGAGTGTGAATATAATGTAACTGAATATGTTTTATGCAAAAGGTCTCTTGTAAGATATCATTACAAAGCTTATAATCTACTGAGTGTGTTAGCCTATTTGTATGTATGTATTCTTGTATCTAAAGCTAGGAATATGAAGTATTACTCTGACGTCCTATTGTAATTATGCAAAGTGTGGGCCATTAATGGTGGTTTAGAATCTTGATGGATCCCATTGACTAGGACAATGAACTGTGAATGGGTTTGTTTACCTACAAGCCTTCCTATGTATATGTCTTCCAGCTACTAAGTAATGAAGAAGACGATCTCACAGGACATGTGAACATGTCACATGATACTCAAATCCATCTTAAACCCTGGTGCTTTTCCACTGAGAAGGAGGGGTGGGAACCCAGGGAGAGACAAAGGATTTCTGCCTTGTGCCAAAGCTATAAAAGGGGGAGGAACAGAACAAAGGGGGCTGCAGTCATGATAAATCCCCTAGTTACCACCTGAGCTGGAAGTAACAAGGATTGTACCAGGGGAAAGGATTGGGCCCAGACTAGGAAGAAGTCTAGTCTGTGAAAGAAGCTTATTGGAGTATCTCTAAGGGTAAGATTTACCTGTATTCAGTTTCTTAATGTCTTAGGCTTAGATTTGCATGTTTTGTTTTATTTTGCTTGGTAACTTACTTTGTTCTGTCTGTTATTACTTGGAATCACTTAAATCCTACTTTTTATACTTAATAAAATCACTTTTGTTTATTGATAAACCCAGAGTAAGTGATTAATACCTGGGGGAGCAAACAGCTGTGCATATCTCTCTATCAGTGTTATAGAGGGAGGACAATTTATGAGTTTACCCTGTATAAGCTTTATACAGAGTAAAACAGATTTATTTGGGGTTTGGATCCCATTGGGAACTGGGTGTCTGGGTGCTAGAGACAGGAATACTTGCTGAGCTGTTTTCAGTTAAGTCTGCAGCTTTGGGGGGTGGTTCAGACCCTGGATCTGTGTTGCAACAGGTTAAAATGTCTGGCTCAACTAGACAGAGTTCTGAAGTCCCATGCTGGCAGGGAAAATGGGCTCAGAGGTAGTTTCAGCACATCAGGTGACAGTCCCAAGGGGGGTTCCGTGACTGAGCACGTCATAGTAATGTTAAGGTAGATTTATATTGGTTGCCTTTAAATACAAGTTGGTATGTCCGTCTCCTATAGATTATTCTAAGAGAAAGATAATGTAGAGTGACACTACAAAAAGTGTTTTGATAAGTTATTGCTCATTACTAAGGCCAAATATGACAGGAAACACCTTTCACCAGATTTTGCTTTAAAAAAAAAAAATAATCAAAATAACGTATGTGTAACTGGTAGGTTTCATTTTACATTCTATATATGTGCAAACCCCCACACTCAATACCTTATATTCATATTATGCCTTTCATTCCAACTTATTCCAAAGCACTTCACAAGCTATATCAATTATTCAATATGCACAAATTCTCTATACCCAGGGATTCCTACTCAAAGGCAGCTGACTCTGGGATGAAAAACAGTCGCTGTTTAAAAGCATATAGCAACATTACACAGCAATATCTATCTCTTATGAAAATGGAAACCAAGTTTCACTCTTCTGCTTCCTGCTGTTTACATATTTTATCTCTCTTACCTTTCCTGCAAGTTATCAAAGGTCCAACAAGCCCAGAGGCAACATCCTTTGGGGCATCTGTGTGCGAGTGATAAATCCTGGTTATACAATTACTATCTCCCTCAGCTGGACCATGATCTTCTGTCACATCCCATTTGTAAGTATACAGTTCTCCAGGCTTCACAGCATCATCTTTCTTTAGCAAATCTTTGGTATTGTCAGGATAAAAAGCACCTAGGGTACATAACATGCAATGCAGTCAATGGTAACACATCGGCTTCATGGTTTGGAATGAGATTTACAAGTTACAAGCAGGATTGTGTGTGGTTTAGGTAAAGCTACTGAAGATGACTCTTCGACATCTTACACTCTGTAAAATGGAGCTTGTGCATGTTATAAAAGAAGTTGGTAACAATGCACCTGTAATGTTTTGACATTGATTAATTGTGGCAGTAACATAGCCCAGATTTCCAAATAAATAATTCTCAAAAGAGCAGGTGAATACATCTTGTGATGGGTGCTCTATTAAATAATGTGACAAACCCAGACCAGTGGGGTACAGGAGTCTGGTAGAAGGCAAATATACTGATCACTGGATGAGTAGTTTTCTGTTCCCTGAGTGACTAGAGAAGGGGCTGTACTAGAGTAATCAGGAACCTGCTAGAACCAGTTAAGGCAGGCAGGCTAATTAGGACACCTGAAGCCAATTAAGAAGAAGCTGCTAGAATCAATTAAGGCAGGCTAATCACAGCACCTGGGTTTTAAAAGGAGCTCACTTCAGTTTGTGGGGGGAGTGTGAGGAGCTAGGAGCAAGAGGTGCAAGGAGCTGAGAGGGAGAGCTGCTGGGGGACTGAGGAGCGCAACCGTTATCAGACACCAGGAGGAAGGTCCTGTGGTGAGAATAAGGAAGGTGTTTGGAGGAGGCCAGGGGGAAGTAGCCCAGGGAGTTGTAGCTGTCAAGTAGCTGTTATAGGAGGCATTATAGACAGCTGCAGTCCACAGGGCCCTGGGCTGGAACCTGGAGTAGAGGGTGGGCCTGGGTTCCCCCCAAAACCTCCCAATTGACCTGGACTGTGGGTTCTTCCAGTGGGGAAGGTCTCTGGGCTGTTCCCCAACCCACATGGTGAATCTCTGAGGCAAGAAAATCCGCCAATAAGCGCAGGACCCACCAAGATAGAGGAGGAACTTTGTCACAATAAGCACTGGTCGCATTAAAGTCACTACAGTGTTCCTGCAGGATTTTGCCTTATAAATCTATGTAATGTACAGTAACTTCTAGAAATGTCTTTAGTTATACCTTTATCATTTCATATTAAAGAAATAAAATTCACATTGTATTTTTATTTTAAGTTAAATGCGTTTCCATTTAGTGTCCATGCATGAGGTGTTTATCATTGCTTAATGATCTCTTTTTCATGTTAACATCAATTTTCTTCAAATTACCTTAGTAGCCCTGTGTCTCACCTATCGACCTTGTTTGCTGAAGTGTTGATCAAAAATTGTCCTCTTTGCAGATTGATAGGACCTTAGTGGGTTTCTATTCATTTCATATTTTGGCCCTTGAAAAACCTTCCGTGATCTCAGAAATGTCCCTAATTGAATCCTATCTTCTTTTGATTAAATCCTCTCTTAAATCCTAATTCTGTAACTTTTACTTACTTGAGCAGTCTTCATTGCTAAAAGGAATCCCACTGAAGTCAATGGGACTTTTGAAGTACTGATTAAAATCTGGACAGAATCAGCTGAAATTTACCTTCATTTTCTTTAGTGTATTTCACACCATGTGGATGAAGAGTATAGGATCTAGAAGCAAAGTTTTTCAAGTGGATGATAATGGAATCTCCAACTTCTGCCTTGATAATGGGGCCTAGGAATCCCAACCAGTCAGGCTTCTCAACTGTTTTTTTAAAGGAGTTATCAGTGAACTGTTTGTAGACAGCTTTTTTGTAAATGCTTCCTATTCTGTCCGGGCCTCTTTGGAGAAAAACTCTTGCCTGTCTGCAGAGAAAACAAACATAGCCCTGTCAGAATACACAGATTCTTGAAAAAGAATCTATTAAAATGCCAGGGATGATATTATTTGTATTGTGATAGCACCCAGAAGCCCCAGTCATGAATCAGGGTCCCATTGGCTAGATAATGTACAAATACATACCAAAAAGACAGTTCCTGCACCAAAGAGCTCAGAACCTAAATAAGGGAGAGACTAAACATTTGATATTGAGACAGATTTTTCTACCTACAGTTCATAGGGGGATGATAGTATCATTTGGTATATTCTGAGTTCTTCATACATGGACAAAGTAAACGAGGGATGGCTTTCAAAACTTTTTTGAATATATGTTAAATTAATTTTGAATTTTAAACTGAAATGGGTTATTTTACCTTAAAGCAAAACTTGGCTAAGAAAAAAATCCTGCAGCTCCTTATCCAATGCAGGAATATAAATACAAGGGTGTTTGGCTCCATCTCTTCTTATGTTTCCGTAAATACAGTGTATATGTCGCTCACAAATTATATTGAAAGCGTTTACGTTTTATTGAAATAACACATTACATATATACCTTAATTTCTTTAAATCTCATTACAAATGATAAAACTGTTACTTCCATTATTAAGTTATGGTGGCTATAGAGTCACTCAAAGTGGAGAAGAGATATTACTCAGGTGTAGAAAGAACATTAAGGATATTCTTTATTGAGGTGGCTGATGTAGGCTGTGCTAGTCAGGGAGAACTATAGTTCTATCTCCCTAAGTACTGGCCTGGGTCAGATATTTACAGATGAGATTACTGACTATAGCTGGGGAAATTTGGGCTCAATTGGATGTTTATGTGGTGCAAGTATTAGCATTTATGTACTCTTAAATTCTCTCCTGTTGGCTCCACTGAATAAGGACTGCAGGACTGTGCCCTTTGAATTTGTGAGTTTTAAAAGGACGATGCCCTTTTGCAGGTTCCCCATTTTATTAGAGATGATTCAAAACCTTTTAACTAATTCTCCTTGAGCTTTCATAGCTTATATTAAATAGGAGCCAGATCCAAGCTGCCCCTACTTCTTTTTTGTTTGTTTTTTGTTTTGTTTTTTGCAAAATCATCCAAGTTAGTATGACTGGAGAGACGGTATAAAACCTAAACTTGTCTCAGTGTAGACTGGCTTTGAGAATGAGTGAGCCTGGCACACACACAGAAGGTGTGACAATTGAAAGAAAACTGATCCTATCATCATAGAAGTTGGCAGGAGTTTTGCCATAGACTTCAATGTGGTGGGTGGAAGGGGAAGCAAGCAAGTTTATTTTTAAAATATTTAAATATTTTAATATAATTGTGATATATGCCATCATGTGCCAGCAATGCCCCTCTGCCATGTACATTGGCCAAACCGGACAGTCTCTACGCAAAAGAATTAATGGACACAAATCTGACATCAGGAATCAAAATACTCAAAAACCAGTGGGAGAACACTTTAACCTGTCTGGTCATTCAGTGACAGACCTGCGGGTGGCTATATTACAACAGAAAAACTTCAAAAACAGACTCCAAAGAGAGACTGCTGAGCTAGAATTGATATGCAAACTAGACACAATCAACTCCGGTTTGAATAAGGACTGAGAATGGCTGAGCTGTTACAAACATTGAATCTATCTCCCCTTGTAAGTATTCTCACACTTCTTAACTGTCTGTACTGGGCTAGCTTGATTATCACTTCAAAAGTTTTTTTTCTCTTAATTAATTGGCCTCTCAGAGTTGGTAAGACAACTCCCACCTGTTTATGCTCTCTGTATGTGTGTATATATATCTCCTCAATATATGTTCCATTCTATATGCATCCGAAGAAGTGGGCTGTAGTCCACGAAAGCTTATGCTCTAATAAATTTGTTAGTCTCTAAGGTGCCACAAGTACTCCTGTTCTTTATTTTTAAAAAGTCCCTGTCTACAATGGCCAGGGAAACTGCTAGCACTGACTCATGTTTGATTACATGATTGTCAACATGGTGCTAATATTGTTAACTAGGATATTTAGGCCTATAGCCCATGTAATGACTGCTCACATCAATTGCCTTAGTTGTTTCAAAAGGACTAATTGCTGGAGTAAGGATTAGTCTGTGAGGAATCAATCCCCTAATTAGGAAAACATTGTTTGACATTCTGAAGTTCAAAATTCCTCTGATTTCTACTCCTATGCGTAATTTGCTTGTACAAAATCCAAAGCATTTAGTGTGGGGCTGAACCCTGGGTAGGCACAGTTTGTTCAGTCTGTCAACCACACGGCTTCAAAGGACTGATAAGGAGCTCTGTGTAATTTGGAGAGCACAGACTCAGTGCAAGACGCTGAGTTACTGGAAGTCAGATTTCAGGAAGCTTTGCCAGACAAAAATTATAATCAGGGAGCATGTTATGGCTCTTCGTGGACTGTATAAATAAGTGTCTACTTGTAAGTCTTCCTGTTGATAGCTGCATTGTGTTCTTTTCTTTCTCTCCCCTAATAGATAATAGGGTTCATAAAAACACAGCCTCATAGCCTGAGGGTTCAGGAAAAGAGTGAGAGTTAAGGAGCAGTTGAAAATGAAATGGAAGACATGATGAGCCAAATTCATCACAAATATAACTCTACTGAGTTGAGTAGACTTATACCAGGGATGGATTTGGTCCTCTGTAGCTTGTCACAAAGCAAATAAGAGGAGTGCAAACGCATCATCTGACAGCACTGCTCAGCATTTTGCTCTTCAGACTCCAGATCATTTACTCTCATTCCATTGCCCATCCAGCTGTTTGTTGGATCACTGGTTTCATGCTTCATGCCTAACAGCTTCTTAGAAAGAGAATGAGACTGATCGATAGTATCCCATGGGGGTTATGTCTGAAGAAGGGATGTTGTTTAGAGTGAAAAAATTTGAACCCTTCCACCAAAAACCCCAAAAGAAAGTTTCCCTCATTTTCTTTTTTGATTCATCTTTTTTCTATCTGATTTGATGATCTCTGATCTTTTTAATTGTCCATATTTTTGCTCAGTCTTAATTTGTCAGCCTTTTAAAATATTTCACTTTTTATTTTTTCTCTAAAATTTTCTTTCTTCAAAACACTTAATTTCTTATTCTTCCCCACTGACTATTTATATGCTATCCAGTGTTTTCTCTTTCCTTTCTCCGCCTGTCCCAATGTTACCTCACCATTATCCATCCTCCTCATTCACCTTGGCCCTCCTTTCACTCAATAGTGGGGGTGTTGTACAAACACCCCCACTCTTCAGCCCATTTGGGATAGAGGGAACAGAGTACAGTACTGTTCTTCTGACAAATGAAGGTGGCGAATGTCTCAGAGGGTGACTGACAGTGAAATTGCGGATGTCACTCTTCAAATATGCATGAGTTTACAGCCCCATGGTTCTAGGATGTCAGACTTTTAGAGATTTATCTTTATCAGTTAGGAGCATGAAATCATTCCACATGCTTGTGTCAGTATGGCTCAGTTCATTGCATAGTTTATAGCCAGCTCAAGTTCCTCATGAGGACTTGGGCTCCTAGCCAGTGCTGATGCTGCATTGCTGTACTTGTGCTAGCCTTTTCTTCAGCTGGAGCTCCTAACCCCTGATATTTGCTGTGGTTCAAACAAAAAACACAAATGAAAACTCAGCCAAAACTGCTGAGTTGCACTCAGTTTCAAGGCTAAAACCATAAACATGCCCAGGTGCTTTTGGAAGGTTCATAAAGTTCTCTATGAACTTAGTGTGAGGTTTCAAGTTTACAGCAAAATGTAAAAACAGAGAAATTTGATGTAGTCTCAGGATCTGTAGTGAAAGTTTCCAGACCTTGCTGAAGTAGGTGAAAGCTTAGTTCAGTGGTTTGTGCATTGGCCTGTTAAACCCAGGGCTGTGAGTTCAATCCCTGAGGGTGGGAGTTTAGCCATCTAAGGCAAAAATCTGTCTGGAGCTTGGTCCTGCTTTGAGCAGCAGGTTGGCCTAGATGACCTCCTGAGGTCACTTCTAACCCTAATAATCTACCTATGATTCTAAGTATCCCTTCTCTCATTAAAACAGGCTTGAATATCTAAAGCCTGTGTATTATATACTAATATTATTTGTATGGCAGTACTGCCTGTTGTGTTAGGCTCTGAACAAAAAGATGGTCACTCCCTCATAGAGTTTACAATTGAAGTATCTTGTAATTCTATAAACTAAGATTCTGAATGAGTGTCAAATAATCCATCATAATGGTCTATGTACATTACAAAATATGGGATGGTAGTAACCATATTAAGTCCTTGTCTCTATGGCAAAAACAACTTACTAAAGAAGCAGTTTGTTGCTGACCTGCAGCTGGTGGGTTCTTTTATTTCAGAGACTGTTTAGGTTCCAGATGTAGTTATGTGAGTGAGATGTATTCTCACACTTATGGCTGATTTACACATCTGTGTGTAATCATCTTACCAACTATTGCATGTCTTGTGCTACTCTTATCTAACTCATCACTTCATGAATAATGTTCACTTCATGAATAATACCAAAGTGTCTGTGCCAGGTGAGAAACGTTTTTTTCTACACTACAATGTAATTCTAAAACTGAATAGTGCAGAAACTCTTATGGCCTTAGCAGAAAACCTCCAGCAAAATTGTGAAGTCATTAAACATCCAAAGAAGTGGGCTGTAGTCCACGAAAGCTTATGCTCTAATAAATTTGTTAGTCTCTAAGGTGCCACAAGTACTCCTGTTCTTCTTTTTGCGGATACAGACTAACATGGCTGCTACTCTGAAACCTGTCATAGGAATTAAAGGTGCTCCAGAAGAAACATGCAGCAAATGTCAGGAAGTTGCCAACAAAATACACCAGATTCTTAAAACAGTCTGCAAAATCTATTTACAATAGACTTCTTAATACTCCTACTTCCATTTCCTCTCCTTTGGAGATGCTTTTCCATTTCCCCTCTTCATGAATTCTCTCTCTTTTTGAATAGATGCTTTCTCTCGTATCTTTTTCACTAGCACAGACTAAGGCCTGATCTTGCAGTGAGCCCTGTGTGTGTGTGGAACCCTGTGTCCACAGGAAGCCCCTCTCTGGAGGAATGCAAGGGTCTGCCCATGCAGAGCTTACTGCAGGATCTGCAGTTAGTTTCTCTCCTACTTGTACAGTGATTGATCGTGGTCTCTTAGCATTTTGATGTTACATACAGGATTCCATTGTACTGGCAGACAGAAAGAACAGTCTCAATGTTAAAAATAAATCAACAGAAGAAACATCTACTGTGAAAAAGGAATTGTGAACAAAATAATGTGAAATTAAACCAATGATGCATATCTCAGTACTGTACAAATGGGATTAACTAAAATAGCCAAAAGTTAGAGAGAGCTGAATAGCACAGCTTCAGTGCTGTAAAATTCTGAGTTTCCACAGCCACCATTTAAAAAAAACAAAACAAAACTTACCTTTAAATAAATGTATGAACACACAGCATATCTATTTATTGACAGATCAAAATTACACATCATTAGACAGTCAGGGCCTGATCCTGCCATCCTTAATCAGCAAAGCATCTGTTGTAATCACACTGTATTCCAATGGGAGTTTTGCCTATGTGAATGGGTGCCTAGTCAGCTGAAAGGCTCTTCTTCCATAAATACAAACAAATTATTAACATGTTAGGAAAAACAGAAGACCTCTTGCAAGACCTGTAGAAAATTACAAGGAATAAGGGCCTGATTCAAAGGCTATTCAGAGCAATGGGAATCTTTTCATTGACTTCAATGGGCTTTGGATCAGGTCCTAAACCAGCAGTGCCTGCACCAACCATTATTGTAAAGTCAAGAGCATTTATATGTAGTTAGCACAAACTAAGTGTTACTTACTCTTCTTCTGAAAAAAGCTGCCCAGATATTATATTTTTATTCCCAGGTGCGTAGTTCCAAGTGGTCTCTGTAATCCCAATGTAATACTCTCTGCTCACTGCCCAGACTTGGCAACCACAACAAGCCAGCAAGCAGCTTAGTAAGAAAAGCTTCATTTTGCAGTCATAAACCTTGTTGGAATGATGGAGTAAAACACGAGACCAACATTGTGTCCCTTTATAAGACCAGTTCCCCTCCCACCCCCCCAATATGCTTTGATCAACAAAAGAAAAGGTTGCACAACGCCCCTATGTTGTCAGAGTAAACAAACATTTGGATTCCAGTAACTAAGTTGACTCAGGTGATGTAAAGTAGGCAAGACAGTTCCTTCGTTCTTTTTTTGTTTGTTTTTTTAACCTATCATGCACATTAGTTTATGTGCAATAATTTTGTGGATCAATTTTCAAGTGTTTCTGATTTAAAGGAACCCTGAATGATCACAGTGACTCTGAACTCATTTAGTTACTATGTCATCTAAGTAAACTCTTTGCTTTTCCTCTTAGTTTTATTCCTAAAACTCTAAGAATATTGGGGGAAGCTCCAAACTGGCATCTGTTTTCATTTTGACGCCATCAACCCTTGCTTTTCTTCAGTAATGCAATAGAAGAGAACCAGAATCTGTGGGTTGCTCATGTGGGGGCAATGATTCTGCTGTATGCCCCCCTACTCCTTTTGAACCTATGGAAGTTCCTCTTCCTCCCCTTTATAGAGCTGGGACTCTATAGCCAGGCTCTTGTGGAGAGAGTGGGGAAAAGAATTGGTAGAGGAAGGACCTGGTCCCCTGCAGGTGGCAGCTGATATCTGAGCATAGCACCACCCCTCCATTAATGTGGCACTAATACCTACAGTAGCATTTGTGACGTTGTGCAGTCTATATGGTTTTATAAAAATATAAGATGAAAAATATAAGTGAATGTAATGTAACTGGGATATGCTTCGTGCAAAAGGTCTCTTGTAAGGTATCATTACAAAGCTCATAATCTACTGAGTGTGATCATCCTATTTGTAGAAATGTACCACTCTAGTATCTAAAACTAGAAATATAAAACATAACTCTGAGGGCCTATTGTAATTATGTAAAGTGTGGGCCATTAAGGATGGTTTGGAATCTTGATGACTCCCATTGTCTGCAGACGGCTGTATTTACCTGTGAGTCTTCCTGTATATGTGTGTGCTGGCAAGTGAGTAATGAAGTCTTGCAGTGACATGTGATCATGTCACCTGAACTGGAATCCATCTTTAACCTGGTGCTTTTCCAGTGAGGGGGGATGGAAACCCAGAGGGACAAAGGGTTTCCGCCTTATGCAAAAGATATATAAAGGGGTGGAAGAGAACAAGGGGAGGAGCCATCATGAAGAATCCCCTAGCTATCACCTGAGCTGCAACAAGAGCTGTACCAGGGGAAAGAATTGTGCCCAGGCCTGGAAGGTGTCCAGTCTGAGAAAAAACTTACCGAAGCATCTCTGAGGGTGAGATTATCTGTATTTAGTTTGATTAGGCATAGATTTGCGCATTTTATTTTATTTTGCTTGGTGACTTACTTTGTTCTGTCTGTTACTACTTGGAACCACTTAAATCCTATTTTCTGTATTTAATAAAATCACTTTTTATTTAGTAATTTACTAGGGTTACCATATTTTGTGCCTCCAAATGGAGGACACTCCAGGGGCCCCGGCCCCGCCCACGCCCCCGCCCCAACTCCGCCCCCTCCCCTGCTTCCCGCGAACATTTAATTCGCGGGAAGCCTGAAGCAGGTAAGGGGGGGTGTGGGGGGAGGAGGCGCGGCCCAGGCTGGCCCCCCCGGCGGCTCCAGCCTGGGTCAGCTCGGGCCCTGGGGTGCCGGCCCCGGCCGACCACCCCCGGCCCGCCCAGCACTGCCGGCCCCCGGCGGCCCAGCCCCGCGACCCCGGCCCGGCGACCCCGGACCGGCTCCCGGCCCCGCGGGCCCGGCCCCGCGGCCCAGCGCACCCCCCGGCGGACCGGCCCCCGGCCCCGCGGCCCAGCGCACCCCCGGCGGCCCGGACCCCGGCCCCGCGGGCCCGGACCCCGGCACGGCACCGCGCCCCCGCGCCCAGCCCAGCCCGACACTGCGACCCCGGCCCAGCCCCGCAACCCCGGCCCGGCGACCCCGGACCGGCTCCCGGCCCTGCGGGCCCGGCCCCGCGGCCCAGCGCACCCCCCGGCGGACCGGCCCCGGACCGGCCCCGCGGCCCCGCGGCCCAGCGCACCCCCCGGCGGCCCGGACCCCGGCCCCGCGGGCCCGGACCCCGGCACGGCACCGCGCCCCCGCGCCCAGCCCAGCCCGACACTGCGACCCCGGCCCGGCACTGCGCCCCTGGACCCCGGCCCAGCACCGCGCGCCCGGCCCGGCTCCCGGCCCGGCACCATGCCCCCGACCCCGGCCCCGCACCGGCCCCGGCCAAAGAGGCCCCGGCCGAGCCCTCCCGATTTTCCCAGACATGCCCGGCTTTTGGGGATTTCCCCCCGGACGGGGATTTGAGCCCCCAAAAGCCGGACATGTCCGGGAAAATCCGGACGTATGGTAACCCTAAATTTACTCAGAGTATGTATTAATACCTGGGGGAGCAAACAACTGTGCATCTCTCTCTATCAGTGTTATAGAGGGCGAACAATTTATGAGTTTGCCCTGCATAAGCTTTATACAGAGTAAAATGGATTTATTTGGGGTTGAGAATAGCTAGCTAACAGGAAAACAGCCCCTGCAGGAGCTATTCTGCTGTGGGGAAAAACTAGATTTTCCCTTCCTCGTGATTGCCCAGATTATTTGGAGTTGGGAGTGTGGTCCCTTAAACTACTCTGCCCCAGAAGAAATATAATTGTCAAGTTCATGAACTGAATGTCCCAGGGTTTTCTGGACCCATTTTTTCTCCTGTGACCTTTCCATGGGGGAGGAGGGCTATATCTTCTTATTATTTTCAAAACTAAGGAAAAAAACAATTCTGCAATGACAAGGAGCATAACATAGAGCCCGTGTGCAGGATAGCTTATAACTGCAAGATACAAAGTATGTACAGAATGGTCAAGATTGTCTGACCTAATGGATTAATCTAAATCTACATTTTCAAAGGTTTGGCCCTGCAAAATTTGTACATGCACCTGTTGAATGAAAATCCCACAAAAGTGGGAGCTCCAAGTGTGTTTTCCAAAAGCACTTAAGTGACAGTCCCATGGTTCTTGCACTTTTATGTCACCGGGGTGTGCAAAAGAGGAGTCAAGCAGGGGCATGGGGCCCTAGGATGGTGGCGGGGGCAAAGAACATACCCCTCCAAAAGTGATCAAATTTGAAATTCCTGTGCACGTCCCTGTATGTCATTTGATGGAGAGGGATGACAGAAGAGAGATCACTTGATCATTGCCTGTTGGTCCACTCCCTCTGGGCACCTGGCATTGGCCACTGTCGGTAGACAGGATACTGGGCTAGATGGACCTTTGGTCTGACCCGGTACGGCCGTTCTTATGTTCTTATGACATTTTTGAAAATCTCCCTTCACATGCAGAAACAGTCACAAGCACACACTTTAATAACAGCACTTCTATTTGCATAGAGGCCCAAAAAATTCAAATGAGATCTTATCAGAAGCTATTTTACTACATTACAAGCCCAAAATTATTTATACTCTTTCAGACAGAAAATTGTCTACAAGTCAGTATATTGGGTAAACCCAGCAGGTTCCTTTTTCATTACATGGCAATCCAAACATGGCTTTACATGAACTGTTCATAGAAAGAGCAGAGTAGCAATTTTAATTACCATTCCTATACAGCAGTGGTTCCCCAGTGTTACAGGGGGTTCTTGGGGGGGGGGGATCCCTAATGGTGGACAGAGCTGTCCCTGGGGACCCTGGGCAGCACGGGGCCAGCAGCCCAGAGCCCCTGGACTTCCAAGAGCTAAGCAGATCAAAGCAAGCATCTCTATCACACTGAGATTTAAACTTCGAGACTCCTTATAAGAAACAGAAAGGGAGGTGAATATTTTTTGCTGTTTTTAAAATTAAATAGGCAGCTAGTATTGTTTTTAAAACTATTATGAAGAACAAGTTTAAGCTTTGTTGTAACGTGCTTGTTTGCCTGGACTGCTCAAGACCTGAATGCTTTTGTAGGAGGAACTCTTTTGAGTTGGCTTCTTAAATACCTTCATGCTGTTTCACATCTGATACTCCTTGATGAAACATAGGAGCCTTGTCTTATAACAGGCTTATTCAAAGTGATACAAGCTACGAAAGTAAGATCTTGGAAGAGTGTTGCTGTTTTCATAATGTAATAAAAATACTGTAATGATAAATAATAATTAATAATAAATAGTGTATAATAAGCATGTCACAACACATTTTATATTTCCAAGATCACTGCTTTTATAATTTATACTCAGGTAAAGGAGAAAATCCCTGGAAATATTCATTTTTAAGAGGGGGTTCGGGAGACTTGACATGCTAGTGCAAGGGGTTCACAGGCTGTTAAAGTTTGGGAACCACTGCTATACAGGAATTCAGACCGTGTTTACACAAATAAAATACCCAAATTTGCTTTTTGCAAAATACCTTAAATAACAGCTGTATTAAATGTAGGATTCATTATCTAGTTCTCTATATGGTACACAGCAAAAAAGCAGCAGCAACTTTCAAGTGATGACTTGGGT
Source organism: Chrysemys picta bellii (assembly GCF_011386835.1). Taxonomy (NCBI): domain Eukaryota; kingdom Metazoa; phylum Chordata; order Testudines; family Emydidae; genus Chrysemys; species Chrysemys picta. The sequence continues at coordinate 28,522,388 of NC_088799.1, read as the reverse complement.
TCATAGGGTTCACGCCGCAGGGCTGGAAATCAAGTCCAGGCTCCAGCCTGCCCCCGAACATCGCCATTGCTGAGACCCAGCTGACTTCCCCACTGGGTTGCTCTGGGAGCAGAGTGATTCTGGTGTTCTGTGTGACACTGTGGAGCTCTGCTTCACTCTCAATGCAGGCCTGGCCTGTGCTGAACACCTTCAATCTAGCCTTAGTGAGTGATTCTCCATTGACTCAGTTTGTTTTACTGTGAATCTCTGGGGCAATAGAGATCTATTACTGGACAATGTGAGCCCATCTACCTTCAGGTACAACTTCCATTGATTTCAAGGAGAAATTTTTGTACCTATGCATCTGAGGCAGATATTCCTGCAAAAGGGCTCAGCAGCAAATAATTGTGCTGGCTTTTTTACCATTAGGTTTCAGAGTTACTTCTCCATTTATATGAATGGGGGCAATTTGCAACTTTTTTAGAGCTACAACCAGGATTAATTTGGCCTGTTGTGTCTATTCGCAGACTTGGGCAGTCTGTATCACATGTATCATTTTATGCTCAGCGGACTTTCTTCACAAGGGAACAACTCTCTTCTGCATTATATCAACTTTGTTTGCTGACTCTAAGGTCCATTCTCCCGGCCTAGATCCATTTTTTTCTGCAGTCAGCACTGCAGAATCAACATGCTGCAGCTGCATAAACAGATCACAGTTGCCAACTTTCACGCGGTAAATAAGCACCCTGACTTTCACAAAAAAACAAAAATAAAGGTAATCCCATTTCAAAACAAGGCCAAAACAAGCCAATTCCCAAGAACCCCAACACTCTACATGACTAGATCCCGCCAGCGTGCAGTCTGGGACTGTGGTGGGCCTGCTGTGCACCCTTGACTCTCTCCCCTCTTGCCTCTGCTTGCCCCCCCCCCCTTGCCAGGAGCTGATAAAAAAAAAAAAAGAAGCAACAAGCCAAAAACTAGCCAACAAGCAACTCACAAGCCAATTAAGCCAAAAACAAGCCCAACTTCAGCATTTTTTCCGCAGGTTTGGCATGTCTGAAACAGATGTTTACTTTGCCTCCTCTACCATCAACAAAGTTACCAGCTATGTTCGGAGTTCAGAATTGCTGTTATCGCATTGAATAGGGGAATAGGCACAAAGTAGGAAGAATGCAGGTTGGGTTTTAGCTACCAGGCAGAGCTAGCAGTAGTTACAAAGATCTAGTTTTGGGTTGGTAATTGGTTAGAGAGGCTTTCATCTCTAGGTCATTAGTCCAAATCCAGCCTTGGTTTATCATCTGAAGGCCTATGTTTTAGCTTAGACCCCAGAGGATCCTGACACAGGTAAGGGTCATTACCAAGGCAGCATGGAGAGATGCTTGCATAGCTGCTGCCTATTTGGTGGATAAAGAGAAGATTTCATTATCTAGAGCTGTCAAACCAGCTCTTTTCATGAGCAATAAAGTCAAACGTCTTTGTTTGAAACTACACAGATGTAAAATGGAAGCTTCTGACAGAGTAAATATGGACCAACAAGAGTTACCATGCTGGAGGGACAAAGTGAGAAACAAAGACAAGGGCTCTTGCATAAGCTTCTCTCTATCGCCAACAGAAGTGGGTCCAATCAAAGATATTACCTCACCCACCTTGCCTCTCTAATATCCTGGGCCGGACAGGGCTACAACAATACTGCACTGCACACACAGTGAGAAACAGTCAATCCTTCTCAGTGGTGCTAAAACAAACCATAATGATACCTACAAATAACATCATTGTTTCCTATGGCTTATGGGTCTCCTATCTGGCTTCATGATCTTCTCGTCTCTTGCTCATGTCTCTTCCCAGCCAAACCCATGTCTTTTTGTTCCATACTTAGAATAATTGCAAGAGTGCTTGAGTGAGGGTGGTGTTCAAAAGATACCAGTAAACCATTTGCTGTAAATGTCCTTTAAAGTTTCTGGTCTCACTCAATTCAATAAAACCTCTCTCAATAGCCACTCTGTGCTTAAGGAGATAATACAGGCTTATCTCATTAATCAACCCAGAGCCTGAACAGAATACCTTGTTTATTGTCTTTCACCAATACAAAGGAGCCTTTTACTTAATGAAGGCTTTGCCATGCTGGGGATTTCTGTTCTTGAGACACACCACTCATGTGATTTCACAATCAAAGATAAATCATCAAGAACTTTAAAAAAAAGAAGCATTAAAAAAAAATCTCCAAAAAATAGCAATTCCACTGCATCTAGGGTTGAAATCCAGATTAAACAAGACATTTGGTTGGAAAAGGTTTTTATTTTCCGCACACTGGATATAAGTATTTGGGGGGTGGAAATCAAACACCTGTAACTTCACATATTTGATTGCTACAACAGTGCCCCAGTGTTACTCTAGTCTAGGGGGAAATGTTCTGGTCTAAGGAAATGCCAAGTGGGCAGCTTCACATTTTGCCAACATTCCTTTCCACCATGCACCTCTGACCTCCCATTCCACCTTGGAACGTGATCTTGGGGACTAAACCTTTTGTGACATTAGGCACTGAGACCCCTACAAGATGACAAGCCCTTACGGTGTGAAGCAAAGTCTCTTCCCTCATTAAGAATGGCCATCCATCTGGTGCTCTTTTAATCCCCCTCTTTTATCCAAGTATATCCCATTCCTCTGCTCTCTAATTACAATAAGACCTCAGCTATGAACACCAGAGTTACAAACTAATCACTCAACCACACACCTCATTGTGTATTTCCAGTTCCAAGTCAGGCAGCAGCAGAGACCAAAAAAAAAAAAAAGGAAAGCAGCATTTTTCTCTTCATAGTAAAGTTTCAAAGCTGTATTAAGTCAGTTGTAAACTTTTGAAAGAACAACCCTAACGTTTTGTTCAGCGTTACAAACATTTCAGCGTTACGAACAACTTCCATTCCTGAGCTGTTCATAACTCTGAGGTTCTACTGTAATTCCCCCTTTTATGGAAAATTCCTGTAAAATTTAATGGGAATTAAACTACTAGTTGTCAAGCTGTCTGGAGTGTCTCAGGAGCATGAGTACCGACCTCAGGGCAGACTGTTGAGAAGCAGGCACAAACCTCAAACTGGTTGTGAGTTCTAGACTTAAATTTGATCTATCAAGCGAAAACGCCTCAGGCATTTTAATGGCCTCCCCATGGAGTCACAGACAATCCCCTTTGAGCTGCTTTATTCTTTTTCAGAGCATGTTGCCTTTCCTGCTGATTTTTATAGGCTCAAAATCTCCTCCCATCTCTGTAATGAACTCTGTATTTAGAAAGGTATTTGTAAACTAGATTTTTTTTTTTTTTTTTTTTTTTTTTTTTGCTCACGAGGTTTAATGTCCTAAGGGCTTGTCTACTTGGTGCGGGCAAAACACATGAGAGGGGAGTGATTTATAAAGCACTTTAATGTGTCTCGCTCTAACTGTCCCATATAGACGCTACTGGTGTGCTCAGAAAGGACTGTTAATGTGAAGTAGGTTCCTTTTTAAAGTGCATCAGCATTCAGCAGGGTCTACATGGGGCAATTAGAGTAAAACACACAAGTGTGCTTTACAAATGAGACCCTTCTGGTGTGCTTTGCTCCGCTGTGTAGGCAAGCCCTTTTAGCAATTCTCCTAAAATATGTTCTAAAGGGATTATTTGGCTCTGAGTATCTAAAGATAAAGAAACCAAAACCTGTTATTCGGTATGTTGGTGATACCAGGTTGAGCATAGCTGCCTTCCAAGCAGTTGACCTGGGGCTTTAAATCACGACTGGATATTTTTCTAAGTGATATGCTATAGCTGAAAAAGAAGTTAGGGATGCAATGCAGAAATATTTGAGTGAGGTTTTTGGCCTGTGTTATGCCGGAGGTCAGACTAGTAGAAGAACCCTTCTGGCCTTAAAATCAAGTAATTTTCTATTGATCAAGAAATTGAGGCCTGACCCTATACACTGATGTCAATGGAAAGACTCCCCTTGATTTACTGAGGCCCTTGGAGACCATCTGAAATATTTATAAAGTCTAAATAAGGAGACGAGACAGTGGAATCTATGAAAGCATGGCAGCTTTACAGCACTTTCTTTATTGAAAACCAGAGATCTCTCTGTGAAGGCAGTTCCATAGCGCTCATACAACGCAAAATGGATGGCAAAGCAAACGAGACACAGTTATCATTGTCTTTCAGGATTAGTTGTGGTTAAGAAATGGCTCTCGTTTTAAAGAAAACATGGGAGAGCTTCATTTTTAGCTATCAAAAACCATTTAAGTGAATCTAAAGGTACATCTCATGAAAGATGTGGGTGTGAAAAAGAAATCAGTGGAAAATTAGTTTTAATGGCACCCACAGATCTGGTATGTAGAACAGTAAACACTGGAGGAGCGAAGCCTGGCTGGCAATGAAGCGTTCTCTGCCACATTCAGATAATCCCCGGCTGCCAAAGGAAATCGGAAGAAGTCAAGGAGACTTGTAGCATTAACTCTCAGTATAACTTACAATTTGCACAATGGAAACATCCACATGATACTAAATCAACAGAGCTTCTCAGGATAAAACAGGGCGCCCAACTGTGCCATCAGTGAAGACAGAAGCAAAGCTCCTATTGACTTCAGTGAGAGCAGTATTGGGGCTCCAGGCGAATCAAACCTGTTTATTACCTACCTGAGTCCTTAGCAAGCAGAGTGTTATGTGGGGTTCAAATCCCTGAAACAGTGACATTCCCATTACAGGCTGTTAAAAGGGGATTTTTATCTCCATTTACTCCAGGCATCTTTTGTTTCACTTCTAGTAAGTAATGTAAATTCTGTTGATTTCAACACTTCATAAAGGAAAAACTAATAATTTGTAGTTTCTCAATACTTCTGCTCAGCCAATGTGTTTTTTGCCTATTTCAGCAGATGCTTTTGCTTTATAGGCCAAGGTAAACATGCTAGAGTTTTCCTTCCCTTCTAGAAACACTTGCCAGTGCATTTTGATAAGACAATCACTTGCTGTTTAATAAAAGCAAAACAACCCCAAGGCTGTTCAGAATGATCTGCCCACGATGAACATTGGGGGCTGCATAAGAACACTAAAGGCTTCCAAAGCTTAATGAATATGGCCATTCTTGAGCTAGCACTTCCAGCTCTACCCAGCCGCCGGAGCGGACAATGAAACATGTCATACACTTTTATAACTGCTGGCTGCCATGCTGAAAATGTTATTTCACACCATAATGCCTACTAGCGGGACCACCTATTTAAACTAAGGTCATTCAACATTATTTTTTATTGTTGTGTTGTTGTGGACCAGGAGCCCTTTGTGCTAAATCCTCACTTCTGAAGCAGGGATTTCTTGGTCATTTTAATAGGGCTCTGCTGATATGTCCCACAGAACAACATTGTGCACATTGACATAAAATACATGCCAAGTTCTTGAGTGCCAAAACCCACCAGGTTGTTTCTTACTCTCTCAGCTATGAAACCCACTTGATGTTAAAGACAAACTTGGACTTGTTCCTAGGAGGTAGATGCTCAGTACTCTTCACTGACACCGAAGTCCTGTATTCTCTATATATTAAGTACTGATGTTTAATTTTCAGGGTCATTTTATTTAACCTTCACAGCCCCACATTCCCAGTAAGATGAGTTTAAGTGAGAAGCCTGGGATCCCTGCATGTTGTATGGAATGACAAGATGAATTTGAAAAGTATAATATGTTGTTAGATGCACTTCACTACGAAGACTGGTATCAGATTAGGAAAGTAATGTTTCAAATTCATAAAAACCAATGGCCAGATCCTCAGCGGGTGAAAATCGGCATCTGAGTGAAGTGATGGAGCAATGCTGATTTACATCACCCTAAGATTTGGCACAGGGTCTTTTGTTACCTGTATAAAGACAGAGTAGGTCCCACAGAGTATCTGTTTTAATTCAGCCATCGCTTTGAGAAAGCAGATAATCACTTGAAGTCCACTAAGGGCTATGAGAATAGAGAATAAAATGATGTTCCATTCCACTACGTGCGCAGGTTCAGTGCACTGAGACCAGGAACTGTACGCAGTGAGATAACTACCAGAGAAACAGAAAAATGGGGAAATTAGACCAGTTTAATGCCTTGAAATTTAACACTCAATAATAATAATTCTAACAGTAATCAGACAAAATAATAAAATCTGTTTGTTCTGATGTCCTGGAGCCAAATTCTGGTCTCAGTTACACCAGTGTAAATCCTAAGTAGCTCAATCAAACCCTGTGGTGTTACTCAAGATTTACACTGGTGTAACTGAGCCCAGAATCCAGATCAGAGTTCACAGAATACATCTTCTTCATTCACTTCACTGCATTTTTGTCATGGAAGTGGTAGAAGTTCTGCATTTTCTGCTAATGATACAAACTGAATTTAAACAGAGACCATTTAGAACCCTTCTTTTTCATGAGTTTTTAACCAGCATAGATCAGCAATGCCCAAATAATATTTCACTATGACAAATGGATGGAGTGGTGACTGAGGGCACTGCCTAAGGGAGTATCACCGTTTGTTATTCCCATTTGGACTTCAGGCCACCCTCTGCCTCCCGGCTAGCCCTATAGAGTATGTCGTTCACCTTCTCTGTTGTATCATCATAACAACGTGAAGGAGATGCAGTATTGCCATCCTCAAGAGATCAGAAACCGTGAATCAGATGTCTCTCTCCGTCCACGTGTGATAATTTCAGAGTGAAAAGTCAGCCTTTAATGCACACAACTGCATACCTCTCCCTGTCTGCTCAGATAGAGACACCACTTACCCTCTCCTCACCCTGAAGATAGGAATGGAAGGCAATTCCCCTATTGCTGTCTTGACTCTCTCCCTTCCGAGTTTATTCCCTTTGATAAAAGAAGGGCTGGATGATAAATAGTTTGAGAACCACTGACCCAATTAATGCACCATGATTCACACTAGCACATAGAATTTATTTTATTATTTAGAATTGATGAGTTACAGATTACATATCAAAGAACTTCTAACTTGTATCAGCCATTCATACAGGTGATAATGGCACAGTACAAACAATATAGGATTGATCTAGCCTTTAGCAAGAAGCAGCACTTCCCTGACACCCCTCCCCACACAAGACTTCTCTGCCCAACACAGGGTAGCACTTTGGACCCCCCTCTCCCACTGCTCCCTCTGCTTTTGGGGCCCCTTTCCACTCCCCTGCACCCTAGACGTGCCTCCTGCTCCCCCTCATTCTTCCCATCAGTCTTTCACAGTGTCTCTGCTGCCCCTCACTGCCCCTGTGTTCTGTCCACACCCCTCTCCCCCAAACCATAATGTGGCAGGCATTTCCCTGTGGGCTTGGCTTCAATCTCATTGAACACAGTAGGAGGTGGCAGCCTACTTTAGTAAGGGCAGTCTCACTTCCACATGCTGATAGACTGCAGGGACATGGAGGCCATCTTGCTGGCTTCAGCCTCCTTAGTAATGGGAGATGGTGACCATTGTGAATAAGGGAAAATTCCTGCATTGGCACCTTTCAAACAGATTAAAAAAAACCATATCACTTGCGTGGTGATAAAATCATGAGAGTTGGCAATACTGGAGATGGCATGGTGTTATTATTGGTTCCAAGAACCATCACTGTAATCATATTTGCTGGCCTCCATTTCGTCTCTATTAATAAATTACACAGTTTGGGCTGAATCCAGAGTCCCTCACTTGGCATCTGGCCCTTCATGTTCAAATCAGGCTCTTTTTTATTTATGAATTTAAAAAATAAAATAAAAACCAACAGAACATTGTCATTATTAGTACATATCTCAATGGTGTCACCATAACCTAAAAACAGAGAATACACCACATGCGTATAAGGATCCACTTCTTTTGTCTCTTCTCTAAACTGAAGTCAGTAATTCCTATATTTTAGAGCCATGGCTTTCAACCTATGGTCTGTGGACCCTTGCAGGGGCTGCAGACTAAGATTTTCAAAGGGGTCTGCACCTCCGTTCAAAAATTTTTAGGGGTCCACAAATGAAAAAAGGTTGAAAACCACTGTTTTAGGGAACAATCCCATACTTGCTGAGGAATTTGGCTTTTCATCTTCTTCTATCTAGGATTTCGTGACTAGTCCAATGCTTAGTGTACTCCACTCGAAGTTGGAAGAACTTGACTTTATCTTACTTGAAATATTTGCATATTAAAAAATCTTATCCTTGAAAAGGAGACAGTTTCAAACTTCTGCATTCAAAGCAGTCACAGGTTGTAGATCTGTACTTGACATATTCTTAGGAGCTTTGATGTCTCACTGGAAGATAAGCCGAATTAGCTGAACATTAAACTTTCTCTGTAAAGATGCAAATAATTTTTTTCCTTTGTGTATTCTGCTCAGAAACAAATTTGAAACATACACTATTCATTGTGGAGCAAAGATTTTTAAAAGCTAAGAAAATACATATGCTGTGATAATGGGTAAATTTATTTTTAATCTATAAATTACCTCCAAAAGGACCTTTTTACCTTTTTTCTGTATAGTTTCTTATAGTAGATATATAAAGATGTTTCTTACCCCCCTGCAGTGTCTTTGAAGATGTAACCCCAGCCAGCTGGCGTATTGCAGAATGGGCCTTGCACTAAGCCCAAAGTAGAGATGATGACACTATATCCAGAAAAAACAATTCCAAGCAGGGCTAACACAACTGAAATGAAACTCTGTATTGAAGAGAGAATAAATGTTATCAGCATGGGGGTTTCTCTTAGTCACCTAATCAGAGCCAACCACCAACCAATGTGCCCTGGCTCCTTTGCCAGGTTTGTACCTTGCATGGTTGTTCAAAATGCAGTAGGAAATGGGATCAGGACAACAGGGAGACCCATCCCTGGCAATAGCATTTTCTCTTTTGGGATTGTGTCCTCAGGGAAAATGCTAAATTTCTCCAGAGGTAAGACAGTTTTACTCCCATTGTTTTTTAAGCTGTACTTTTGCAAACACATTATAGGAGGCCAGGAGGGCATCACAACACTCATAAGACTTGTTTGCATCCCACTCAGCATTTACAGCAGATTATTTATTTTCCATCTAATCGCTTCCAAATGTCAGAAGGGAGTGTGAGGAGGTGAAGGAGCAATTCAGCAGGGGAGAGAGTTGAAAGATAACAGTCCAAGGCCATCAACTCTTTTGTTTCCTGGGGACTTCACATGTGCAGTCGAGGAAGCAACTGGACTTGTGGTAACCCGTGGGGTTGTCTCTACCCTGACCCAGGGTTCGGTCCTAATACAGAGAGAGGAAGGAACTAGCCATAAAGAGGGAGTCAAGGTTTGGCTGGGGAAATGGGGGAGGAGGGGAACTCAGAATGAATGCTGAATAGAGAAACAAAAGACAAAACAAAGACTCACCCTGTATGTTTTGTTACAGCTCTCGCTCTGGCAGCATTGATAGAACGTGTCACGCTCCAATGTTATTAGAAGTGCTGCTAACAGAAGCATCTGTAAGGGGGAGACTGTAAGATGAGTGGAAATAACTGGAGATACTGCGCCTGATTCTCTCCTGCCCGTGCACAGTAAGTGTAAAATGCCACCAGTCTGAACTGGTAGCACTTTACACCCACTTTGCACAGAAGTGTACGACTGCTGCAGGTGCACGGCAAGGGAGAGTCAGGGCTACCGTATTTATTAGACATAACTGGAAATTTTGCAGAAAAGAACTAATGAGCTTCACTTCTCTCTCTGCCAGTCCTCCACATGTAGCTTAGGACTTTTCTCAAAGTGTTAAGTTATTTGACATTGGTTGAGTAATTTCACCAAGTAAATCTTGGACTTTAGATCATAATAGTTTCCAACACTTAAAAAAAACATCCAAGGATGATTCAGTGAAGCAACCAGGACTCTGGACATTTCTCTGTGGGAGAGCTGAGTTGTGGGGCCTATGGGAAGGGCCATACGAGGAAGGGAGGGATGGGCCCTCTGGGTTGGAGGAATGGGGAAGGTAAGAGGAGGAGTGCTAATGTAGACAAGGTGGTGGCAATACCAGCATTTTAAGCACCATGTTGTGTAGATCTGTTAAAATACCAGCAGCCAGCTGGATTTCTACCTACATTAGGACTCTCATGGATGATCCCACCATTGGAACTGAGCCAATAGTAACTACAATGGGAAATTTTAGTAAAAATATCCTGGTGTAGGCACAGCCTGAACTCTTGCTATTTGATTCTCTGTTTGTAAAATGAGGATAATGGTAATTCTCATGAACTCCCATGAAGGGCTCTGAAATAGAAAAGTGCTAAATGGAAGTTTTGAAATCTCTATATAAGGTATTTTTAATTTTTGTGGTTGGTGTTTCCCAAACCTCCAGCTTACTAGTGTTTCTCCTTTTGAGTTTCTGGGCCTCCAGAAAATTTTCTCTGATCACTACAAGTTTGACATTTTTCAAAGACTGATGTAGAACATACCCAGTGATAGTTTCAAAATTAGGTCTCATCTTTATTAATTTAACATCTTTCCCTTTTTAATGCAGAAAGACTCTACCAAATAGAATTGACATTAATAATATAAGGTACCTGTCTAAACACATAAGAGGGCTGTGGCTTTTACATTGTGTACTATGTTCATAGGAACTAAGGGTGCTGGGAGTGCTACCGCACCCCTTGCCTTGCAGTGGTTTTCACCATATACAGGGTTTACAGTTTGGTTCAATGGCTCTCAGCAACCCCACAATACAAATTGTTCCAGCACCCTTGACTATGTTACCACAGATAAGAATATTAAAAATCTATTAGAAAAAAGTTATTGTGCATGATCTTCCACTGGCTGTAATGGATTGACTTGTCTACGTTTTTACACAGCAGCAGAGTTTTATTGATTAGTGGCCATAGCACATCGTGGTATAATATGCACACATCTGCAGTCAGATTTGCAGTTACATATATAAGAATTTCATTTTTAGCATAACTCCAAACCCAAGTAGATGGTTAGCCAATCCCCTCCCACACACTACTGCACAAGCTTTGCTTATGTGACAAAAAGCATGCAAACTCACCTCCCAAAATCATGTAAAACAAAAAATCAATCACGTACATGCCAGTTTTGTTCAGCTGTCCATGATCAGTGCCCTTAATTTTTAAAGTTGATCAAATTTGCTGCCTATAAAATTAGCTAAAATAATTCATCTCCCCTTTAAAAGCAAGATCATGACACAATCACACCTTACAGCAGGGTTATCCCTGTAGATGTGATTGTGCTAACATCATTTGTACTAGCATTTACAACTCAATAAAATCCATAGAACCGACACTTACCATCACACCAGAGAAACATATTCCTTCAAAATACCACACGTAGTTGGTGAGCTGGTTACTGGTGGCGTATGAAGTTTTCCCATTAGGGAAGTATAACAGGATATTAACAACAATACTCCAAAGTGCAAGAGGTATCAACAGACAACTCAAACAGCCTCTGCATTTTTGTAAACCCATCTCTTAAGAACTTTAAATACTTTCGCTATTCTAAGCCCACACAGGGCTACTTCTTTTAAAGTTGCAAACCCCTGCCACTTTCTTGTTTTGATGCAGTCATTTTGTATTCATGGGAACCTGGTTGCTGGGTTCCAGTGCTAAAGTGAGTGCTTTACTGTTTGTAGAACAAAGGGCAAAATATCACTGGCTGAAGGGCTAGTCCATCTCCTGTGCTGGAGCGTGTGACTGTTTCTTTAAGTAACTTTTGTTTCCCTCTAAGGTCTATTCCTTGGGGAGCTTAAGATTCAAATGAGTGTCTAGAAGAATCAGAAGGAACACAACACAGGGTTATAACAACAACATATCAAGCATGTGTATATCACTTTTTCATCTTCTAAAACACGGTTTAGAAATATTAACAAAGCAATCCACACAGCACCCTGCACACAACATGCCTCGCAGGTAGGCCCTGGACTGTGTAGGGTGACCAGATGTCCCGATTTTATAGGGACAGTCCTGATTTTGGGGTCTTTTTCTTGTGTAGGCTCCTATTATCCCCAACCCCTGTCCCAATTTTTCACACTTGCTGTCTGGTCACCCTAGGACTGTGAGACCTTCCAAAGTTTACTATGTTCTGAGGGGCAATGAAGTATTATTAGAACTAACATATTTCGTGTACTTTATGTTATTGTCTTACAGCACTCTTGTGAAGTAAGTAGGTATCACTGTTCAAGAACTGGGTTCTATTCCTGGCCCACTTCTGTGTCTGTTTTCCCCCCACTCCCTTTGTCTCTTCTGTCTATTTAGATTGTATGCTTTTGGGGGCTAGGGCTGTTTCTTACTATATGCATGTTTGGGGTTTCTAAGTGCTAAGTAATATCAATTATGAAGAATAACTTGAGCAATGGGCAAAGCAAGGCACAGAGAAGATAAGGATGGTCTTGTGGGTAAGGCACTAGAGTGGAACTTAAGAAACCCCTGGGTTCACGTCTTTGCCCTGGGACACAGATTTCCTGTGTGATGTTGGGTATGTCACTGATCTTCTTTTTGCTTCAGTTCCTCCTCTGCAAAGTGAGTCTAATAATGCTCCTCAGGGTTTGTGAGGCTAAATGTATTCATGTCTATGATGGGGCCCATAGAAGTTTCTAGATAGAAAGGCTGTGTATTACCTATGGCTGCAGAGAAAGCCAGGATTACAGCTCAGCACACATTGGTACCTGTACAATGGCTTTATACAATATCTGTAAACAAAATTATTTGAAGGGGGGAAATAGCAAATGCATGGGCAGGGAACTGAAAACAGCAAACCTTCACTCAAAACACAGCTTGTTTGCAGTCCTGTCCCTGTAAATGAGGGATCTCCTCTAATAGCTTGCGTAACCCTTCTACCAGGTGGAGCCAGCAGCAACCAGGGCCGGGTTCAAAAGCTCGGGGTCCTTTTCCATTGATACAACAGAGAACCAGCTCGAGCCTCCACCCAGTAACCTGGGAAACTTACACACCACCCCAGGCACCTCTGAGAGGTAATACTTCCCCACTTACAAGCACAGAATCTGAGTGTAGAAAAGAAACTTTTAATTAAAGGGGGGAAGTAACTTGGCGTTAATTTGGGAAACACTGCAAACAGAGTTCATAAACATAAACCACGAGTAAAAGACCCACCCTCAAATAGGTTGGACAGTGTCCTTTTCCCATCAGGTTCTTAAGTCCAGCAACCCAAAAGTCCCTTTCACGTGCCCAACCCTTTTCTGCACCCCGCTGACAGTTGCTGTCCTTGGTCAGTGCAGACCCAGAGTTCAGAGGTGTATCTGCAGAGTTCACCTCACTCCCTGGGTGGGGGGTAAAGAGGTACCTTACTCATTCCACTGCTCAGGCACTCACTCGCCACCCCTCTCTGCCAGCCGCCCTGTTGGCCGCTTATCACACCTCTCTGCTGCACCAGCCACTCATTCACCAGCTGACTGTAAGTCACCTTCTGCTGCCACCTGCCTCTCTGCTGTGACTGCTGCACATCAGTCTCTTAAAAAACAACAAGGAGTCTGGTGGCACCTTAAAGACTAACAGATTTATTTGGGCATAAGCATAAATAAATAAATCTGTTAGTCTTTAAGGTGCCACCAGACTCCTTGTTGTTTTTGTAGATACAGACTAACACGGCTACCCCCTGATACTTGACATCAGTCTCTTAGTAATTTCCAGCCCCTTGCAGGCTGGGCAGAAACACTGCCTTATCTCAAGTGATTTCAGCTCTCAGTGATTTTTAGCTCTTAGCAGGCAGGGCAGAAAGACAGTCCTACCACACCTGATTTCAGCTCTGATTGGGTATTTAACATAACAAAGAGGCTCCTAAAGAATCCTATTTAGCTCTATTTTTTTAACAGTGGGGAGGAACAGGTTAAACCAGTCTAGGGAGAACCCTTGATGAGATTATGCAGTCTCCCCAGCCCTCTTACTTTCACAGGGCTCTGACATTTGAGCCCGTGGCTTAATGAGGTTCTTTGAACTGAGGGTGGCCCCCTCATTTGGGACAGGTTAAGCACCTGATGCTTTCCTGTATACCTACAATAATTATAGGTTTCAGAGTAGCAGCCGTGTTAGTCTGTATCCGCAAAAAGAAGAACAGGAGTACTTGTGGCACCTTAGAGACTAACAAATTTATTAGAGCATAAGCTTTCGTGGGCTACTGCTCACTTCTTCGGATGCATATACCTTAGAGACTAACAAATTTATTAGAGCATAAGCTTTCGTGGACTACAGCCCACTTCTTCGGATGTATATGCATCCGAAGAAGTGGGCTGTAGTCCACGAAAGCTTATGCTCTAATAAATTTGTTAGTCTCTAAGGTGCCACAAGTACTCCTGTTCTTCTTTTTACAATAATTATAACATTGATAACCATATTTCACTACCCCTGCATTCAGTACTAAGGTGATTTGTACCCAAGACCAGCCGAAGTTGATCACTTTGACACCGCAGTATTTGTTGAATATGTAAGCAGAGCAGGAGCAAACTGTATTTACATAAAGACATCCAAAGTCTCTCCCCCGCCCAGCTAGCTGTTAGGGAAGCATTCATTCTGACCCTGCTTACACTTGTAATGCACTAAAAATTTCTCATGTACAGAACAATAGAACATTTCCCAACTGGTGGTTAATTGTATTGGGAAGTATAATTGGGATCATTAAGGATTATAGAATTATGGAATTGGAGATTATCCAGTCCACCTTTGAGCCAATACAGGATCTTCTCTGCAGAATGTTTTCTAGGGTTTTGTCTAATCTAATTTAAAATGACGTAAACAATGAGTAAGACTACATTTTAGCCACGGGTATTTTTAGTAAAAGTCACGGACAGGTCACGGGCAATAAACAAAAATTCACAGCCCATGACCTGTCCATGACTTTTACTAAAAATACCCATGAATAAAACTTGGGGGAGGGCTGCCCGGGGGCCCTGCAGGTGCTGGGGGAGGGTGGCCCGGGTGCCGCAGGGGGCAGACGACGGCACACAGCCTGGGACCAGGGGTGAAAGTAAGGCGGTACAGGCTGGTACAGCATACCGGTAAAACGTGGCTGCCGGTACAGCTGATGTTAAAGCGCTGCCGCGGCAAAGGACCCTGCTTAAAGTGCTGCCATAGCAGAGCTTTAATGTCATTACCCCTTTTGCCCCCCTCGGGCTGCCAATGGGGGAGGGGGGGGCAAAAGGAGCAGCTGCCCCGGGGCCAGAGATTTAAAAGCCCCCGGCCCTTTAAATTGCTGCTGGAGCCCCAGGTGGAGCAGGCCAAGCAGCACGGATGGGCTGGCTGGGGGATGCTGACCACCAGCCCCACCCCCTTCTGCCCCAGGCCCCGCCCTTCCCGGGGGGGCGGAGTCATCCACATACCAGTAAGAGTTCAATTTTACTTTCACCCCTGCCCAGGACCCCCGCTGGTGCTGGGAGGGCCCCAGGCAGCGGTGTGTAGCCCAAGAGCCCCACTGGTGCTGGGGGAGCACGGGCCGCGGTGTGCGGCTCGGGATCCCGCTGGTGTTGGGGGGAGGTTGGCGGGGCCAGCAGCCTACCTACCTGGCTCCCCCCCCACCCCCGCAGCAGCAGCAGAGTTTGGGTGTGGGAGGGGGCAGGATGTCAGGGCAGGGGACAGGGTGAGGCGGGCTCTGGGCAGTGCTTAAGTGGGGGGCTCCCTGGAAGCAGTGACATCCCCCTCGCTCAGCTGCTAGGCGGAGGCATGACCAGGCACCTCTGTGCACTGCCCCCGCCCAGGGCACTGCCCTCACCTCGGGCACCACCCCTGCCCAGGGCACCGCCCCTGCAGCTCCCATTGGCCGGACTGCTGCAGAGCTGCCTGGCCATGCCTCCACTCAGAGCGCTCCTCACCCCACCCCGTGCCCCAACTCCCTACCCCCTCCAAAATCAGGGCTGGCTTTAAGCCGATTCAGGCAATTCCCCGGAATGGGGCCCAGCGCCTAAGAGGGCCCCACAATGTCCGGGGCTGCCGGCGGAGCAGGGGAAAAAAAAAAAAAAAAAAGCCGTGTCCTGCTTCTCCCCCCTCCCTCCAGCACTTGCACTGCCATGCAGCTGATCAGCGCAAGCCTGGGCGGGGGGGGGGGGGTGAGGAGGAGGAATGCGGTGTGCTTGGGGAAGAGGCGGGGCCAGAGCGGGGATTTGGGGAGGGATCCAATGGGGCAGTGAGGGGGCAGGACTGGGGGCGGGGCCAGGGCAGGGATTTGGGAGGGATCCGAGGGGGCAGAGTCGGGGCGGGGCCGGGGCGGGGGGGTGTGAGACAATTTGCGTCCCGGCGTGGGGCCCCGCACCTGCTAAAGCAGGCCCTGTCCAACACCCAAACTCTGCTGGGGCCTGGTGGCTCAAGAGTGGCCTAGCAGTGGCCAGTGCGCTTGGTGCAGGGGCTGCCTGAGCTGCCCCTGAGGCAGGTGCACTGGCCACTGCAAAAGTCACCGAGGTCACAGAAAGTCATGGAATCCGTGACTTCCGATACAAACTCACAGCTTTAACAATGAGGCATGCACTCACTTCCTTGGAAGTCTATTTCAGAGCCTTTTAGCTCTGGGCTGTCTGGAAGCTTTAATAAATATGCAGCATACATTTTCCCTGTTAGTTCAGTCCTATTTTGCTACCATCGAGAATACTGCTCCATCCTTGATCTGTTGAACTAAGTCCTCAGACACCCTGTGGCGACTCTGCCTTGTTTGCTGCCCATTACATATCAGACAGAGGTTTCGGAGGGCTCCCTCTGGTGGATATTAAAATTCAACTTTTGATGCTTTTGATGCTTTTTAATATTATTATAATAACTATGTTATTTAGTTGTATTATTTTGCTGTGTGAGATTTTGGGTCACATTCTGCTCTGTTATACTGATATAAGCCTGGAGGAAAATAAGTGATGCAATTCTGCACTTACAACAGTGTAACTGAGGGCAGAATTTGGCCCAATACTGCATGCAACTTGAAGAGGTGTAATAAAATGTGGTGCTGCAAAATCCTTTTTGATATTCACTAAATGTTTGTTTCGCTGTGAAAAGTGTATAAAGCAAAAGACAGACTTTTCGCCCAACCTTACCTGGCATTACTATAGACACCTGTGCATTCCAGAGTATTAGGGACACCACACTAATTACCTTGTTTTTTGGGGGTGAGACTGGGGACCTTGTCCATTTCTGAGGAGTTATTGAATTAATTCATAAGAGCCAATGAAGAGGCTGAGGCCACAAAAAGGGAAGTTGTACTGAATAAAAAACAATTAAACTTCAGGAGGTTGGGCTGTGAGGATACTTTGGGATATATTTTCCCTTTGCTCCCTAAATGTATGAGCTGCTTAGGCCCCAGTCAAACTTTGCTCTTTGGGGTCCTCTTTAAAGCTGATTCTGTTCTCTGGTTGGTTTATGCACCATTCAAAGTAGCAGTAGTGAAATCACTAGGAGAGCACAGAAGGAAGATGTTCAGTACTAGTTTTGTGATTAGACCATTCTCTCCACCTTTCCTCTGACGTGAGCCTTCTTTCCCCCGATTCTTCCTCCTTTCTCCAGGATCCTCTGTGTTTCTTACAGGTCTCTGAGGATCCCTCATTTACCCCCTGTCTTAATCCCAGATTCCCTACACTGTCTTGGGGCCTGCTGTTGCTCCTATTGAAGTCAATAGCAAACCTCCCTTTGCAGATCTTGGCAGCTTAACAAGACTGGATGGGATGGGACGTCCTTCATTGAGGCTGCTCCATAGTGATCCAAGGGGACATTGTTGATTAAAGCAAGGCATGTCTCATCCACAAGCTACATTTTTATTCAGAGCCCAATGGTTAGTTGAAAACCTGACAGCATCTGCTTTTTTTTTTTTTTAAATTGAAGCCTACAGTAAAAAGTGGCCATCTGTGTTTGTAATCCAATTTGCTGCTGTTTCCAGCTATATTCTGTTCCAGTTAGACTAAGCCTCTCTGAAAATGAGATTTCCTGCACAGAACTTAGTCTGCACAAATAACAGTAAATGATGCAATTCAGGTGCCTTGTTACTCAAATTAAGTTCTGCAGATACCATATTAAATTGGCTTGTTCCTTAGCATGTTGTGATGCTAGAACACACAGTAGCCGTTTTATATGTAGTATTAGGCAAAACTGGTAAACTCCAAGGTCAGTTTCTCAACCATGTTGATCAATGTTGCAAGAGCCCCCGTTCTGTTCCTGTAAACCTCTGGGAGCAGATGCTGTTACCAAAAGTCTTTGATTACTCATGGGGTGAGTGACTTCTCTGCTAACTGAATCAGACTTTATTTAAAGTAATTATTTTCCTAGGGTTTGTTTGCTACACTTGCTGTACACGCTGTTGTGCATCAGCCATTAAGAAAGGATTTCAATTGGATTTTTCATTCTGATGTGGTCTCAGGGACCTAGCACTAATGCTGCGTACTACCACTACAGAGATCGGGGCTGAGCTCCAGTCAAACTTTTCTCCCTTTGTGCACTAATTCTAAAGCTGATTCTGACCTCTCCTCTGTGTCCTGTGTGGATAGATAATGCAAGGAGAAACAGCCATCTGAGCCCAAGGTAAAAAAGTACAATTCCAATAGCATATTATATTCTGTGCTATTCCTGCCCCTTCTCCCAGCTCCCCACCCTTCATCCTTAGCCTAAGGTTAGAACTCGGTTTTCCCTCAACTTAACTCCACCACTCCTCCCTCAAATAATTCTGTTTCACCACGAAAATATCAGCCCAGACCAGCAGCTAGAGAATATCTTATCCCATACAGGGAGGACAAAAATGCCACAGCTACAGGAGGCACAAACACATAAGAGCTGCCATACTAGGTCACACCAGTCCATCATGCCCAGTAGCCTGTATCAGATAGTGGCCAGTACTTGTACTCTACCAACTTCTTTCCTATCCTTTATGCTAGGATATAGAGTTCATCTTTAATAAATTCATCCCTAGAGGATGTCTCCACCCTCCACACCTGTCGGCTTTTCTCTAGTCCTTAGTTTAAAAAATCCTCTACAACCAGCAGTGTGGTTCCATTTTGGTTACGGTTGAGCCCATCTCTTCGGTAGAGGCTACTTCTTCCCCCAAAGGCTCCCCAATTCCTAATGAACCTAAATCTCTCCTCCCTACACCAGCGTCTCATCCATGCATTTAGATCCTGCAGTTCTAAAGGCTGAGGCAGTGACAGTTTAGCTTTAACAAACAGCATCTCTTGAGTTCATCCCATGGGAGTTGAACGAATGACATAGACTGTTAAAATGGATTAGGCACCTAGGCTCAGATCCTCAAACATATTTAGGGGCCTATCTGCCACTGAGGATCCAGGCTCTACAGCTGCGGGCAAACGTCTTCCTTGCATTGCTGTGGATCAGTGAGAGAGATCAGGGCTACATGTTTATCAATTTCTTTTCTGTCTCAAATGTGCATTCTCAGTGTGCAGATTTAGTTGGGAGGGATAGTGTGCTAAGCTGCACCTCAGAAATATGTGTTTAACTTCTGGATACCTTAATTTATAGTGATCATCTTCCTCGCTTGGAGTACTATTATATAATGTACATTTCTGTCTCTGTGGAAAGACTGTAGCAATGCAATGAATAATCCCCAGGATTATCCATGGATCTGAAATATCCTTTCCAAGAATGTCACACACACAAGTCAAATGACTTGTAACACCTTTGCTAGGTTCCAAAGTGAATAATGGTGGCCAGCATTTTTGGCTTGAATCTCTTACTTCTAAGAGGCAAGGTGCATACCAGCTTTTCAGCTGTGGAATGGCACCACCTTGTGCCAATTAATTACTAGCTTGGGGCACATCAATGTGACTTTTCCTTCCGAGATGATATTCATTATATGCTGTAAACCATATCTTGAAGGTCTGACAGATAGAGCATTTATTGCAACATCCCTGAAAGACCTTATTGTATTAAGTTTATGTATTATTGAGGGCCGGGATTGTGTATACAAGCTCTCTACAGGGGAAATGTGACAGATGTGAGACCTGGGAATTCAAAAGACTATATAGAATATGTGCCAGACACGTATGGGACCTTTGGGACAAGAAGTGTGAACTGGATTTCCTGGAAATCCCTAGGGAGGGGTTAATTCAAAGTCACCAACTCCAATTATGCTAAAATTAAGCTGTTTGAAGCTATGCTCTGAGATGAGGGTTAGTGGCTGCTGAATACCTGTTACAGGGGCCAAGGTCAAAGGCCCAAGCTGTATAAAGAAATGGCTGACCTGCCCAGTCATTTCTGGTTCTGAGACAGATGCACTTGTTACTCCAGGAAATCCCAGTTGTGGGTTTTGAAGGAGTAAAACCTACCAGAGCCCTAGTTTGGAGTTGGGGTGAGTTCTAGTAAGGTTTCTAGCTTTATTGTTTTAGTATGTCCTCTGTTATGCTTCTACATTAAGAATAAAAATATGCTTGCTTACAAGGAGCTGTGAGGTAATTTATAACTGCCACCATTAGACTGGTCAGAGCCTGCAGAGTGACAGAAAAATGCAAGTGGTGGCCTTTTTAGGCAGTCTGGCTTGCTGTGGATATCTCAGTGTTCATGGAGCTGTGAAGCCTTAAATCCCTGGACAGAATGGAAAGAGATGCTGGTCTCTGCCCAAGCGAGGTTATAGCTGGGACCAGAATCCTAAAGCAGGTGCCCTTGGTAGACCACAGAGGGAGAATACAGGTGCATTTCCCTGAACTGTGACAAAGCTTCTCACACACGATGTTGGAAGAAATCTGTCTCCATTTTGCTCACTATTTACATCTATGAGGTCAGATAGTGCCAAATTATCACATAATGTTTGGAGTTTATTCATGCTGCATGATGATCTTCTCTTCTGAGAGAATCACAGAACTGGTCTGAGGCAGACAGGATACATCAGCATGGTTATGTGTCACAGGGTTATTTATCTTTTTAAATTATACTCAGATTCCTGCAGGGACTTGCTAATGCTCACCTGCAGTTCTTGGGTTGAGAAGTTTGCACAAGAACTTTTCCTAGTAAATAGGTTTGTTTGTACAAAAACATGTTGCAGGTAAGATCTTGGTTCTACACCTCCTTCCCCTAGCTGCATTCCAGGTTCTCCAGCATTTTTCCTCAGTCTCTCATTGTTACATTACCCCTAATGCAGCCCCACTGGTGGTAGCAATGGTGGAAGCTCTAGTGTAAACATCTTTCAGGCATTTTAACCATCATGAGTCTAAACTTGCTCAGATCAGGCTTAGACAACATGGTAGTTAAATGCTGGTGACCAATGGCAGCCTGTCTACACTTGTGCTCCATTGGTACTACCAGAGGTGGATTTATGACATTGCAGAAGAGAGGCAGAAAGAACCTATTTATCTACCAGCAATAATCAGGGAATGGAAGGGACTGGAAGTTGCATCTTCCTCCCAGCTGGAGAGGAAGGTAAGTGCTCCGATCTTTCCCAACAGTGAAGAGTCGAGGAAAGAAATGGTGAGATCGCAGAAAAACTAAGGCCTTATGTACATAGGAAAAAGTTTGACCACTATAGCTCTACCTTTATAACCCCAGGTGGACACTCTTCTTCTAGTATAAGAGTGACTTTTTGCAGATTAGGTTAAACCCCTTCCCAAGTGATACAAGCTTAACTACAACAAGCCACTGTTATGCTGAACTAAGAGTGGCCACAGAGGGTTATAATTAAAGCACTTTAAATACACCCCTTAGCTTATACAAAAAAAAATTCCCATGTAGACATGATCAAGAGAAACAAAACAGCAAAAGAAGGCAGAGGGGTTGGGGAGAGATGGGGGTGGGCGGAGGAGACGCTAAAAGGCAGCAAAGCTCTAGGAGCAATAGAACTCTGGACCGGAAAGAAAACACTGACAGTGGGTGGGTGTATATATTCTATTTTATTGTCAAATAGAGAGGGACAGAAGTTTGAAACAATCCAAGTTACTACTCCCCTCCCAACTCCCCATTTTCCTTTCTTCAGACTCGTCTTTTTTTCCTACTGTTCTATCTCCACGTCTTTCCTGGGGCGATAGGGCTCCTCAGAATGTGCCTACCCTTGTCTGTCCATTATTTGGCACCATCTGTATTTTCTGTTAGACTAGATGACTACCAAAAACATGGTCTTCGTGGTATTTGGTGTGACCCAATTAAAGCAGCCTTCCTTCTGTGAGTGACAGCTCCTACTGGGGGCTTCAAGGTCAGGATGGCAATGGAACTCTAATGGGAAAAGCAGCTTCTGTATGAAAATCAAGAACTACCATGTCTGTAGTGAGAAACTCTACCCAGCAACACAATTAATCAATCAGTGACTTGCATTATGTTTAAATAAACCAATGAAATCCTTGTATGCAAGGTGTATGTTTATAATGACAAAAATCACAGTAAGCAAAATTCTGCTGTCAGGTGCAAACACATAATGACTATTGTGTTCTTTGGGAATCCTGCACATCTTTCCAAGAACAGAACCTGGCCCAATCTGTGAATTAATAGTGACAGTGCATAGTTTGGCAAGAAGAAATGTAACATGAATAAACTGTTCTCTGTATAATTTACAGTATGTGCAATACAAAACAAGACATTCAAATACGTTTTACAGAATACCACAAAGATATAATTACAGTGATTTTAGTCCATTTCAGGAGCAGATGTTCTAGCAAACGTATTTCTGTGGGGGGGGAAAAAGAATATGTGTTAAATGAGGGAGAACAAAATCACAGACTCACATACTTTGTTATAAAGAAAGATATCCTATCTCCTAGAACTGGAAGGGATGTTGAAAGGTCATCAATTCCAGCCCCCTGCCTTTACTAGCAGGACCAAGTACTGATTTTTCCCCCAGATCCCTAAGTGGCCCCCTCAAGGATTGAGCTCACAACCCTGGGTTTAGCAGGCTAATGCTCAAACCACTGAGCTATCCCTTTTGTTAACACAATAGTTCATCGTACAAAGTAAAGTTAATAGGCTGTATAACGTGTCTTCAGCTTGGATCTATTTCCATGCCCTCTAATCCTCAAAAATCCATTTATGACAGAGCCAGAAATATGTCTCAATGTCCCCAGTTAGATCATGGTGGGGAGGAGGAGTGAGAAAGAGACAACAGCTTCGAAGGTGCCATCATAATCTACCATGTCAATATTATCCATGATTAAAGCTGTGTGCAATAAACATGAAACATCTCAAAAAAAAAACACATTTTAAATATCTGCATAAAGAATGGCTTTTGAAACATCTTTGAGCAGACATCATTATGGCTTTCGTTGCATTTTAAGGGCAATCAAGTTTTACCATCATTCTGTACATGATTTCTTTTGTTTTTGAGAACTTTGATCTTTTTCATTGTAAAAGTTGCCAGCTTTTTCCTTTCACAAAAGAATAAAAGCTATGGAGGACGGAGAGGCACAGTGAGGGAATAAAGACCTAGTGGATGCCAGGGACAGTGGGTGTTTCCAGGATAGTTGAGTGAACCTAGCGCAGCAGACTATAGACCTGCTTGTCTGGCATCCTCAGTTGGCCATATATTGCTCCCACTGAAATCAGTTTGGCAGTTTTGCAGATGTTTCAGTGAAAGGTCAAAAACAAACTAAGCCGCAAACCTATCATACAATTGTGTAATGTTGTAAAATGGGGGCAGGGTAGGAGATTAGGACAGAGAATTTTTTCCTTACCACAAGACTTAGTTCGTGCCTGAAGCATATACTTTATTCCCTGCATGGCTAAGGTGACCAATAATTTCAAAAGGTAGAAAAGGAGATTTCCTTCTCATGTGCATATCTAATTCCTTGCATGTAGCTGATCACTTGCCCAAAATCACTCCCGTTGTATTACAGTCAAATGCCCCAAGGTGTTTGTGAACGATGTGGCTCAAAGCTCACTTACTGAACCTGAGCTTCAGAAGAGGAGCCATGACAGGGAAATAATGGAACTGAATGTTCTCCTGGATTAGACCCTGATGTACTTTAGTTACTGGCTAATACATTAGGCTATATGCTTTTTATTATCTGGGAGGTGTGGTTGTAATCAAATGATCTCTTGAATAGATGCACTTACCTCTTCCCGATTACAGCAAACCCCACATATTCCTCCGAGAAAACCGTTGATTACTTGGATGGAACACAGAATTAATTCAATCCCCCCAAAGACCAGAAGAATGGAAAAGAGGGTCAAGTTCCATTCCACGATATTCCTTGGCTCCCGACACTCAGACCACCTGTCATGCTCAAGCAGATACCTGTTCATATCAATTAAAAATGTATTAGAAACTCATGATTCAGTGAAGCCTGTCACTCCCTGGTATTTAATGTATATCAAGAGAGCAGTTGCAATATGTGGACCTAATTCAGATACTACTAACCTTATAAGTGAGGATGAGGGAAGCAAAGGTTTGCTTCATGCAAAACTCCCTGACACTCTAGAATGCAGAGCAGTTATTAGGTATAGACTTTTGATAAACCTAGCCTTGATTTTGTTTTTAAGTATAAATAGAGGGCAGGCACAGGATTGTAGGGGACAGAGGTAGCGTTAACATACCTTTTTATTCTCCCCAATTCCAGAGTCAGACGGAGTGATCTGGTCCTCAGCATAATTTAGAGCAGTCACAGGGCTGCTCTAAGTTATGCCTGGCCATGGCCATGCCCTGGCCCTTTTTCTCCTAGGATTGGCTGCTAGGATGGGGGCTAGGATGGAATTGGTGTAGAACACAGCATGCTGGAGGTTGCCCTTTTGCAAGAGTGTAGTGGGGCGGTTACCCCGCTCCTACCCTGAGCTTAAAACAGCCCTGGGAGAGGGCTGTGGCAGGGGAAAAGCTCAGCTGATAGGGAAAGCAGCCACAGCTGCAGCCAGTGCAATCAGGGCCCAGCTGGCCCTTGTAAGAGGGCAGTGGGCCAGAAGGAAAGAGAGACACTTCCTAGAGGGAGAAGGACCTGGCTGCCTGAGAAGCTGACGAGGGTACCTAGGGTGGAGCATTGCTGGGGAAGGGCAGAGGGAGCTGGGGAACTCCAGCCTAGCAAAGCTCCAGGCTGCAGGCCGAGTTAAGGGTCCACAAAAGAGTACTGGGACTGCAGAGGGGCAGCCCATAGATAGCAGAGGCAGCTGGTCCAACCCCCCCTTGCCAACGATGAGTGGTTAACAGACTGTCATCTGCCCCAGTGAGCGGGGGCTAAATGGAGACTGGCAGTAGCCACTGAGGTAAGGTAGGGATAGTGGGTTTGGGGTGCTCCTGGGAGGGGAGACCCAGAGTAAGGCGGTACTGCAGTGGGCAGAACCCCTGGACAAAGGGCACCGGGGTCCAGGAGAGACATGGGGGCCAGCGGCAGGCGTGACATCAGCCTACAGAGGGCGCGCCGGGCTGGAAGGAGCTAATTCCCTGGACAACCAGCAAGAGGCGCCGTGCCAGTGAGTCGTTGTCCCGCCACAAAGGGACTTAAATGATGCGCAGCCTTTTGAATGAGCTGAGCGCACTGAACACTTCTCAGATGGGGCTCAGAACCTTGCAGGATCTGGCCCTTATTTTAAGATAGTGATTGCATCCAAAGGGAACTTTGCTCTCCATTTGTCACCGTCTTACATGAGACACTCTACTTGGTATCTGCAAACGCCCCTGAACTGCTCTGACCACAGGATGAACTCACTGTGTCCTAAAAGTAAATGCCTGCAGCTCCTGCCCAACTATCTGATCAGAGTATTCAGCAAAAAATGACTCATCTTCTCCTTTCTGTGCCAGTGAAAGCTAAAGAAACCATCATGACAAAAATAGCCAGATGTGTTCAAATCAGATTCTCTGCTTCAGGGGGCCAGTGGAATGTAGGTGCTGCTTCCTGATTCTCAGGCCAGCCAGCTTTGCTCTGGCACCAGATATGCACTGCTCTGGAAACAGGCCTCAAGGGACTACCCACCAGTAAGGTATTGCTGGAGTACGTCGTGCTCTAACCATGCATGCACTCCACACCCTTACTATGCCCCTTACATGGGGGCTGACTTGGAAGTGATGTAGGACTCAGCTATGCCAACTCTATGTTTCATGGGGACTCACTCCACAAAAGGAGAATCCCAAACTAGGGAAATCCAGGGGCTTTTGGGCACCTTTGTGCAGACCAAATAGTTCTATTGTGCGAATATATATCTGGTCACACTTTTTATATTAAGGATACCTTCAGAAATAATTTATTTTACATGAACTGTGTGTAAAGTCCAGGGTTTAAGCTTGGGAACATACCTTGGTATCAACTGCAACAGCTGGATAAATTCTACCACATTGAGTTGGAAATGCTACCAAACCAAGATGTTCTAAACTAATTTAAAGATCTTTGATATGTGGCTTCTGCATCTTGCTTCTTAACTCTAATAACCCTACTATTAATCACCCTCTATGACACATGGTTTCTCAATATGCTTCAGAATCTTAAGCATTCAAAATCTATAGGATCATCAGGATAGTGTGTTTCTGGTCTCCCTTTTTTAAAACTGATTGTTAATAAAGTCCTAAAACTGTGTCGTCTGTCGTTGATTTCCACAGGACGGGGTAGGGGAAGGGGTGGGAGTCAGAATTTGGTTTGTGGATCTCCCACAGTTGCGTAGACAGGAGAGTTACATGGGTGATGCTCACAGCCCCTGGGAAGGAGGTTGTCATTCATGCTGAAACACTAGGGGTCTCTGATGATAAATGCAGCTTCTGAAAGAAGCACTATGATGACCACCTGCAGAATGCTAGGGAACGGTTGCTGGGCTGCTTGAGAAATATTTCCAGGCTATCGTGGCTAAAACGGGCCATATCCAGAGGCCTGTCACGCAGTGTTTCCTATGATAAGGAATGATGCTGCTTTGGCAGTCATTTTGTAAAGCTTGGGATAGTTGTGAACCCCAGTTTACATGGTCTTGAAAATTCTCTTTCAGCCTAAGGGTACCCATCAGCTTTGCTGGAGGGGGAATAATCTATGAGCCAATTAGGTGGTGAGGCAGGGTGAGAGCTGGAGAGGAAGAGAGGGTGTGTGCTGCTTGGAAACAAACAGTTTATTGCGAACACAAATAACTTAGTGACCACACACTGGTCCTGATTTCACAGGTACTGACGCCTCTTGAAACTTTAGTGGGAGTTACAGATGCTTGACACCCCTTATGATCTTGCTCCTCAGCTGTACAGAAGATGATTAGGCCCCCAAAATGAGAATACAGTAGATCCATTAGTTTCTACAAAGATCAACAGCCTTTCTCCCTCTTGACTAGTTTCGGGTCCAAAAGGCAGTCCTTATTCATGTGAGTAGTCCTATGGAAACAATGGGACTACTCATCTGAGTAAGGAGCAAATTAATGGGACAGTTTCTCCTCTCATTTTACACCAGTGCAAACCTGTGTCAGTGTAATTACCCTCCTATAAAACTCAGTAAGCAGTATCAGGTCCATGGTGTTTATATACTGCAGTGCACAGCTTGCTGGTAAACAGACTACTCACCCTCCACTGGCGTTAGTGAAAGGATAGACCCAGTTCTGTTCTACAGCGGAGAGGCAGTAAGGGCCATGGGATAAACCTAAAGCTGAAATGATGAAACAGTAGCCGGACCCCAGGATTCCGATGAAGGCGGCCAGAACAGAGGACAGCATCTGCAGAGTAAACACACAAGTGATTCTCAGCATTCTGACCATTCCCTCTGAGGGCCCATCCAAAAATGATTAAGCAAAAAGCTCACTTACTGCACAGCTTTTCCCACAGTTCTCATGCCCGCAGCATCCACAGCAATTATCGTGTTCTAGTCCAATGAACACTGCAGCTGGGAGGAATATCTACATAAAAACAAATAATTGTGCCTGAGTGTTTGGTAAACTACCCTACAGGCAGGACTGTCCCTAGGGGGTGCAGGGCCCGGGGTGGAAGTGATGGATTCGTCTCTTCTGGGACCAACCAAGCCAGCCAATTACATTGGCCTGCGGAGCCCCCCAAAGCGTGGGGCCCGGAGTGAGGGGACCCAGGGTGGAAGTGACAGATTCATCTCTTCCAGGACCGACCGCACCAGCCAATTGCACCGACCTACGGAGCCCCGCAAAGTGCGGGGCCCAGAGCGGACGTCTACAGGCCATGCATATCAAATTCTGTCCTCACTTTGTTTTTATTTAGATTTATAATTTCACTATTTAAAAATTCTGCTTAGCCGATTCAGTCTTACCCCCATTCTGCTCAAGCAGAGTTCTCCCCTTGGCTTCAAAAGGGGCAAGACTAGGCTTAGGGATAGACTGTGATAAACTATGAGAACTTCTTTTTTTCCTGTTTGTACAGTGCCTAACACAATGGGATCCTGGTCCATGACTGGGGCTCCTAGATGCTACTGCAATTCCAATAAATAATAGTAATATTCTTCGCTGTCAATCCAACACAGTTTTTGACACACGGTGGGTCAAATCCTGCAGTCCTCTCTCAGCGAAAGTGCTCAACAAAGTAGATGGGAGTTTTCACTGAGAGAAGGGCGGATTATGGTTTTGTGGGGTCCTGGACCAGAGTAAATGGGGGCCCCTCTGAACCCCTTCCACCTGCAGTCCCTCCCGCACCCACGCTCCTGCTGGGGAAATGGGGTCAGGGCTTGAACCACCCCATCCCCTCGCCTAGCACTCCTGCCCGGGAGCAGGGTCGGGGCATGAGGGCTTGCCCCGCTCCACAGGAGCGCCAGGCGGGCTGAGCGGAGCAAGCCCCCATACCCTGACCCCGCTCCCCAGCTGGAGCACCGGGCAGGTGGAGCAAGCCCCGCATCCTGACCCTGCTCCCCGACTGGAGCACCGGGCAGGCGGGCAGAGCGGGTCGGGGTGTGGGGACACCCATTTTTCTGGGGCCTCCCAATTGGCCAGGGCCCCTGGGCACGGGCCCGTTGGCCCAATGGCTAATCCACCACTGACCACACTACTAGGCTATTTTGATTACATCCATCATTTCAACTATAATGAGGTATGATGACACTAGTTACTGAAAAGTAGTTGCAAGTGTTTTGTTTATACGGGATATCTAATATGAATGGAGTAAAAAAGCAAGAAGTTTCTATTATTGGTAGAACTGGGCAAAATATTCCATGTAGACAATATTTTTCCTTTGTTTTCCAAGTTCACAAAACTGCCATAGAATTGCAGAATTTGTGTGAAAACTTCTGATGAATTGACACCTCTCAGATTTTGCACTCTGAATCAGTTAAAATAAAAAATTCACACTTGCAAATTTTCAACCTGCGGTGAAAAGGGAGTGAGCAGCATGACCTAGTGGATTAAACACAGAAACTGCTGAGGCCTCAGCCAATGGCTGGCCTTAGTCATACTTTGTACTCATAGCACTTGATAAACACTATCCAGTGATTGCTCACACAACCCTTAAGAAGGAGGTAAATATCTGTTGTGAGCACTACACACATACTTTAAAACATATGGAAAAGTAAAAAAAAAAAAATTCTTCAATTGAAAATCACAACCAGGCACCTGCTGGCTCTTAAATGACATACTAGTGCCCAAATCCTCCAAAGACTTATTTAGGTTCATAACACTATGCACTGAGCAGGCCCATTAAAGTCAAGCTGGAAATAGTCACATAGTTAAGTAAGTCTTTTAATGTAAGCTTCAAGGTCCCCATCTTGCAATCGGGATCTGCACTGATGCAGGGTTCCGCTCACATACAGCTCCTTTCAGAATCGGGGCCTAAATTAACCATCTGCTGCCCTGTAGTGAAAGTTTCAGTACTTCAGAAACATCCTTGCCTATTTCTCTAACACACTTGGTAAGGCAACTCCCATCTTTTCATGTGCTGTATATTTATACCTCCCTATTGTATTTTCCACTCCATGCATCTGATGAAGTGGGTTATAGCCCACAATAGCTTATGCCCAAATAAATTTGTTAGTCTCTAAGGTGCCACAAGGACTCCTCATTGTTTTTTCTAACACACTGGTGTGACAATAAACAACTGTTGAATTTCCCTGAATAAACACCTAGGACATGGCAGCAGCCAATGCCTTCCAGAAATCTTAGGCACATTTGAAGAAATAGTTACTACTTTTAATCAAATATAATCATTTTAAAAAGGAGAATAGATTAATAGTAAACTACTTTTATAAAATACAATACAAACCCAGGGCCCAAACCTGCCAACATTTACACATGTGCGTAACTTTACTCACATGAGTAGTCCCACTGAAGAAGCAGGACCTTAGTTTGCATTTCTTTGTCATTAAAACTGGGAATGCTCCCGAGATTTAAATCATACAAGATGGCAGATGAATAGTGTGATTAATAGTAATAATTTATATGGCATCACATATATGCTATAAAGTTACAGAGGTGTAAAGACTTGACAAAAAAGCAGTCAGACAAAAATCCTACAACTGACAGAGAAATATGAATCTTTAATCTTAATGTTCCTAGTAAGAAAACAAATTAAAACACGCTAGCTTTAGTTACTTACCAAAATCCCTCCTCCTATAATTCCATGAAGGCACGTCACATACTTGCTAAGCTGATGTTCTGAAGCGAATCTTGTTTCACCATTGGGAAAGTAAAGCAAGATGTTAGCCACAATGCAGAGGAAGGCAAGAATGAGCAACTTGTACCCAATGCACCTAGCACACTTTCCAAAACACATGTCTGAAATTCTATAGATCTTTCTTTAGTAGCTCAGCACTACCACAGACCAGCCTGTATGGTACCCATCCAAGTGAAAAAGTAAGAATAGGTTATAGTCACACCTTCTTAAATACCCTGGGTTACTTAGTTACCTGGATGATGATTACATGTCTACATGAGTGTCAGGCCTGGTTGCAGAATGCAGGAGCAAGATGAGAGGAACGTCACCGCCCATTTTAAATGAAACATTTCACAACAAACGAAACCCAAGGCAGGGAAACAGTATTTTCCCACAGTGCTGCTTTTGGCTTTAATACACAGTTTGGAATGAATTACAGTGGACATGATTAGGCATGAAGAACAACTTTATGCCATAATGAAAGCTCTTTTGGGAATCAGAAAAGGGTCAATAAAAATTAAAAGAAAATGAAAACCCGTTTCAAATTCTAGGTTTATGGCCTGATTCAAAACCCACTGCAGTTAGTGGAAAGACTCCAAGTGACTTCAGTGGGCTTTGTATCAGATTCTTAGTGAACATGTAAGAATAACTGAGCCTGCTGGTACTTAAGAATGTGTAAAACACAATCCCATGTTTTCATCAATGAATAAGAACTCATATGGCCTTGGGATGAAGCTGAAAGATGTCTTAAAAAAAAAGCACAGACATGCTCCTAAAAATGTGTCCTTTTGTATTAATTGTCATTATAGTCTAAATTCAGGTTTAATTCAGATTTGTTAGCGGCCATTTTTGTCACATCTATACAATGCAAATCTCAGTAGAAAATAGTAACTTATTACAAAAAATATTATTGGAATGAAAATGTTTGGAGTTCTGACTGCAAGAAATAATCTTAGGAATAGATAATATAGAAATAGCACATGCTAAAACACACTAGCTTGTAAAAAAAAATTGCTCCTGACAGCGAAATATACTACAGTAAGGACATGAAAATTAGTCTTCCTTTAAGTAGTACATGGCATGTAGAGGAAAAGGACCACTAAACTTAAAATTTTCAGACAAAGCAAAGAACTTGAAAGTGCTTTTGTCTCTTAGGCTACACAAGAGAATATCCTCAAACTCTGCAGAACAGGAGCAGAGAGAGAGACAGACAAATGGTCAATTTAAGATTAAACAGGACTGACATGAATTACATTTTTGGAGACTTCAGTGTGAACTATTAGACCCTCTGTGTCAGTGGAGTAAGGTGCAAAATTATTGTGTGAAGATACTTGTTTAAAAACATACGTAATGAATATTAGATACCAAGATGTGTCATTAAATCTTCATTTTTAGGGCAGTTGGTTTTTATTTTGTTTTTGTTTTTTCTCATTTCAACTCATGGAAGGTATCAGGCTGCTACTGCTTCCATCTAAGAGTTATGGAGTAGATGTGTTGAAAAAGCAGTCCTATAATCAATGTACGTAGAGTCAAATCCTGCTTCATCACTCAGGCAATTTGATTTACAAATAGGCCTACTCACGCAAGCAATGCAAGCAGGCTTTGAATCTTTAAAAAAACAGTGAACTTTCTTGTGCAGATGTGGAGGCGTCATGGATCCTCCGGGTATTGTAACTTTTGGCCTTGGTAATTTCCTTCGATATGAGATAATATCCTCTGATTGTCAATAATGTAGGGTTGAAGTTATTGTGTGTGTTATCTTTGAAGAATTTAAACTAAATGTAAACATCATCCCTTAGATTTCCTCAACAGCAGGAGAGTATATACTCTAACCAGATGAATCTTCAACTGAAAACTCCCTTAATTGTGTTATATTTAATATATGATCTCTGGAAACCAGATACAAAAATCTGTTCTGTTAATAAATTGTATACTTCCATATTCTTAAAAGTAACAAATTACATATGGTCAAGAATTTCCTATTTAATTTGATTTTAAAAGCATAATTTAATTGTGAATTGAAGTATTTTTTCCAGACCAAAGGAATTAAGAATGACAGTCCTTTTAGCACTAGAGATATCTGGTAATTCAATATATTTCTTCTATCCTGAAGCCAGTATTTGGCTTGTCAAAAACTGGAGTTTCTATTCTTATTGTCATTTAAGGGACCAGTCCTGCATTTAGTTACATAGACAGTCTTCCATGACACAACTAATTTACATGCAGGACAGGAGCAGAAAATACTCTTCTCAACAATTATACTAAGAGCTGGGATCTGATTGTGATCTCACTTCCACAATTGTGTACGTGATGAGCTCCTCCACTGAAGTTACACCACTGTAAGATCAGAATAAGACCTTAAGACTCGTATGCAAGAGCTACATTTTCCGTGCTTAGGATACAAGGACAACTGCTTACTTGCTCAGTTATAGTCTCATCTGCCTCAGTGAATTGCCACTCCTTTTTTTCTTACATAACTAACCCCATAACGATGTTGTCTATCTTGAAGATGAGAAACTCATGCCAGAAAATTACATAACATGTGATGTCAATAGAAATGCATAATAAAAAGAAAGAACTAAGTGAATTCTAGATTATGGCCCCAATCTTCAGCTAGGGTTGCCAACTTTGTAATATATAAAAAACGGACTCTCCAGCAGGAGTGTTGGAACCTTCCCTGCCCCGCCTTGTCCCCCTTCGGCCTTGCCTCTGTCCCACCCTTTCCTCCTGAGAACCCACCTCATTTTGCTTCTCTTTCCCCCTCCCCCCGTCGCTCGTTGCTCTTCTCCTCTCTTCCCCCCTCTCCCGCGTGGGTCAGGAGGGACTTGCTTGCAGAGCCGGGGCTGGGAGCTACAGCTTCCTGACACAGGTAGGAGGCGGCCCTGGGTGAGTAGGGGCTGGCGCGGGTGATGACTCGGTGCCTCCCTACCTGCAGAAACCAGACTTTGGGTGTCTGGTCAGTAGATCTGACCGGACACTGTCGGGTCCCCTTTTTGACCAGACTTTCCGATCAACAACCGGACACCTCGACACCCTATCTTCAGCGCTTGCCAAAGAGCACTTGGCACAACTCACTGCAGGGAGGGTGGGTGAGACACAAAGGTGGCTTAAAATGACCCCGCACACATTTCTACACTTTGATCTATGGCAGCTGGGGCTCACTGGGGCACAGAGATGACCAAGACATGCCCCTTGTTTACCCAACTACATCCTTGTGCCCACCTCGGGGAGCAGGTTTGGTGAAGGAGCCATTAGCGCAATTGCCCTTTAGCCAATGACCCCCGTATTGTTCCAGGTCTGGATCAGCCAATGACGCAATGCAGAGCTGATGTGGGGCCGGGTATGGCCCTCGTGTGCCAGAGATCTCGCAATGCCTAAGAGTAAAGGCCACTTACCTAAGTGCCTAAACATGGATTTGATTTTTTAAGAGACTCTGAGTACCCAGCAGCCCCTTATTTTTTAAAATCTCAGTCAATGTTACTTTGTTCTTACAACAATAGAGGGCAGCTTGTTTTGTTTTTTCCCCCCCACAAAACAATTAGAGACAGACATTCTGGGGTGCTGAAAGCAGGCACCAAACCGAGAAATCACTGAGCTAACTTTACACTCAGGCTTTGAAAAGCTGCACAGAGTATAATAAAGTAGTAATTAAATCAGTGAAGAAATAAGCTTTACAAATCAAGTAGGAGAGGAAGGATGGTCTTGTGGTTAAGGAACCAAACTAGGCCGCAGGAGATCTGAGTTGAAGTCCTGGCTTCCCCACCAGGCTCCCTGTGTGGCCTTGTGCAAGTTACTCAGTCTCTCTGGGCCTCTGTTCTCCATCTGTAAAATGGGGATAACAGTAAGAGTGCCTTTCTCTGGCTTGTCTAACAAGGGCAGGGGCTGCATCTTACAATGTGTGTGAGGGTACGTAATAAAAAGGGGCCCAATCTCAGTTGAGGACTGTTGGCGTTACTATAATACAAAACCAGTTATAATAAACGAAAAGAAAAAGGAACTGGGGATTTTGTTAAGTAAAACACATGGCACCTACTAAAATGATTAAGCTTCAGCTGCAACTGCAACTAGTAGCTCTGCTCTGTAGGGGCCAATCCCTTACTAGTGATGAGTACTTGTGACGTCCATTTGGCTCCAAGTGAACCATGCCCATAATTGGCATCCTTGATATCAGCAGCACTGCAAAAAAATATCTAACAAAATACATGGGTGGTATCTTTGGGCCTTGCAGTTCTGTTATCTGAATTCTACAATACTCTATAATACTCACAATGATATTGATAAGACATCACCCTGTATTAAAAATAAAATCAATGTCCAACTTAAATACAGGAAACAGGCCACCAGAGACATCCACTGTATCTGAATCAGAGAGGAATCAAGAAATAAATAGAGGGCCCCAAAGAAACTTGTGAGAACAAAACTGAACAACACCCAGGTTCCTAAGCAGGTCAGCCAGCCCATCTAAAATCAGTGGAGGAGTCATTGTTGCAGTGATAAGAACTGGCCCTTGCTAAAGACGGGGGTCACACCCCTCCATATGTACCTGGATATTAGAATGAAAAGGCTGGAAAACACCCTAATCTATGTACATTGGCCAAACCGGACAGTCTCTACGCAAAAGAATTAATGGACACAAATCTGACATCAGGAATCAAAATACTCAAAAACCAGTGGGAGAACACTTTAACCTGTCTGGTCATTCAGTGACAGACCTGCGGGTGGCTATATTACAACAGAAAAACTTCAAAAACAGACTCCAACGAGAAACTGCTGAGCTAGAATTGATATGCAAACTAGACACAATCAACTCCGGTTTGAATAAGGACTGGGAATGGTTGGGCCATTACAAACATTGAAATCTATCTCCCCTTGTAAGTATTCTCACACTTGTTATCTAACTGTCTGTCTGTGCTGGGCTAGCTTGATTATCACTTCAAAAGTTTTTTTCTCTTAATTAATTGGCCTCTCAGAGGTGGTAAGACAACTCCCACCTGTTTATGCTCTCTGTATGTGTGTATATATATCTCCTCAATATATGTTCCATTCTATATGCATCCGAAGAAGTGGGCTATAGTCCACGAAAGCTTATGCTCTAATAAACTTGTTAGTCTCTAAGGTGCCACAAGTCCTCCTGTTCTTCTTTTTGCGGATACAGACTAACACGGCTGCTACTCTGAACCCTAATCTACAGTTCTCATATTGCAAAACAAAATGATCTCAGCTATTCTGCATATGAATTGCTCTCAACAGCAGTACAGGGCAGACATTGCCAGAAAACCTGTTCACCATCTCCAGGAAAATTCAGAATGGACATGCTTGAACAGGACTAAGGAAATTTCGCTTTCATGCTTCTGGCCCATATATATGTGAAGAGAAGTTTGTGACTCATTCTGAGGCCATGAACACATCCTGGTAATAATAGCAATGCCATACCATTCCCCACAACTCTGCTTTCTATTTAAACAAATGGCCCAGATGATCAATATACCACATTCAGATACATATATCTGCCCTTCTATGCACTGACTGATGATAGCCTAATTCTCCATGTGCTCAGCTTTGCTCTTCATCACACTTCCAGTGTACAACAGTGACACTTATACAAGAACTGTTCAGCATTTCAGCATGTTGCATGCTATGTTGTTATACAGCCAGCTTCACCAACAGGCATACATAGCCAGTGTTCCATATATTGTCTATAACAAGCAATTCCAATACTTAACACCATTTGGGCAGTTTTACATGCAGATTGCAGATCATAATGTAATCTCAACTGGACCTGCCATCCTGAACAGTGCTCTAGGGCAGCTAGTCATGCACAGCAGACAGCAGCAAGTACATATCAAATTGTGTGACTGAGAGTATGTATAACAATGCCTATCAGCCACAATCACTGATGAATGCAGCCCAACTGGCTCTGAAAAATAGCTAATTTAGTCCTCATGTTTATATGACAACCACCTGTACCCTGCATTAAAAGTGATAAAAGGAAATACTTCTTTACATAATTTATAATTAAACCGTGGAACTCATTGCTACAAGATACAATTGTAGTCAAGAGCTTAGTAGGATTGTGAAAAGGATTAGGTATTTGCATGAATAATGAGCTCATTTCAGTTAGCTCGGAAAGAATAAAAACATATAAGGTATGCAAACTGTCTTGGTTCATCAACAAAGCCATTAGCTGACAAAGATTAGGAAGATACTTCCCCTTTGGGCATCTTTCCATAATAATCTCAATATGGTTTTTCTTGCACCTTCCTATGTAGCATTGGGTACTGGCCACCAGTTGGTTGGATGTTATGTCTGAATGATACATCTGGGTGGTGTAGCTGGGGAAAATAATGCTGCTGCATCAAAGGTGGTTTTGTGATAGGTTGTGGAAAACATGAGCAATGCATTATGTGCATATTGGCATGGATAGGCCCCACAATACAGGTGTGTTTTTACAATCTAACCCTCACAATTTTTATTAGGGTTTATTACGTCAGTGGTTCTCAACCTTTCCAGGTTACTGTATCTCTTTCAGGAGGCTGATCTGTCTTGCATACCCAAAGTTTCACCTCACTGAAAAGCTACTTGCTTCCAAAATCAGATATAAAAATGCAAAAGTGTCACAGCACACTATTACTGAAAAATTGCTTGCTTTCTGATTTTGTCTGTATGAAATTTTCATTTATACTGGTGCTTTTTATGTAGCTTGTTGTAAATCTAGGCAAATATCTAGATGAGCTGATGTACCCCCTGGAAGACTTCTGCATACCCCAGAGGTATGCATATCCCTGGGTGAGAACCACTGTATCACGACTGGTCACACGCGCACATTCTGGCTCAGACTGCTGCCAAGAGTGTCTGATTAATATGCCATCACCTGTTACCTCCACAGCATGGAGCCTTTCAGCCAATTGTTCAGAAAAGAGCCCATAATGACCTCTGGCACCTGCCTCCATCCACAGCTTCTCCTTATACAAACCGAAACAGACTCACACCTGAGCAGCCAACCTCCCAATACACAGGTGCTACATTGTTCACGTTTTCCACAACCACCCATAAAATCTCTACGCTGTAGCTATTATTTTCCCCAGCTACACCGCCCACAGATGTATATCAATCACCGCACCCTGCAAAAGAACTCTCAATGGGGACCTCAGTTCTGCTAACATCACAGCTGGCCAGGCTCGCCTGCACAAAACTGACTGCAAAACTTTCATATTATCCATGGCCAATTAGTTGATTCAGCCAAGGAATTCTAATGTAGAGGAGGTACCAACGCAGCCCCAGCACCAGATTTCCTTGGAATGTCAAACAAAACTGGATAGTTATTCCACAAGTAACATTTAATATACACACATCCCTCTTGCAGGGACACAAAAGCTACTTTGAACAGCAGCACAAACCTACTATAAATCACTGACAGCTACATTACATAGGAACTACATGTTAAGTGTGCAACATCATTGCAAATTATAGCTGCATAGTACCATGGTGTGTGTGCTATCCCATCCCATCTCCTAGAACTGGAAGGGACCCTGAAAGGTCATCAAGTCCAGCCCCCTGCCTTCACTAGCAGGACCAAGTACTGATTTTGCCCCAGATCCCTAAGTGGCCCCTCTCAAGGATTGAACTCACAACCCTGGGTTTAGCAAGCCAATGCTCAAACCACTGAGCTATCCCTCCTCCTCCCCATTTAATGCTTAGTATGTAAATAGTAAAGCTGTTGGAAAATAGTCAGCAATACTAAAATTCAGCAAAGAACAGAAAAAATAATTGCAGTGTTTGTCTCACCAGCATTATTAACCAGCCAGTTTTGAAAAACTGCAAGGTTACTGCATTACTCACTCTCTGAGTCTGGGCTCTAATGATGGAATGCTGCTACTGGAATTGTTTTTGCTAACGAATTCTGTGAGTGGAGTTCTGTGAATCTTATTCTGGATTGGTCTTGATAGTTTAGGGAACAGCCCAATTCTCCTGCTTGGGCAGCTGAATTACACTTCTTAGTCATTAGCTGTTTTTAATTTTTCTTTCTAATTTGCCTTTGTCCATTTTAAAACTCGGATTGAGTGTTCTGTTGCATGTGATGGTGCTATACAGCCAGTTTCACTGATGCAACAACTACATAAAGTGGTCATCATTGGACATTAACTAATGCCTTAGTACAACCACACTGGGATTCAGAACCCTCTTAGAGCCCTCGTTCAGTGTTCTCTGGTCAAACCATCTGTTTCAACAAGAGCTACTTTTTGACCGTGTGTATGTCTGACTGTGATGTTGCATACAACACTGTACCTGTGCCAGTGTTTAAAAGATAAAAGCAGAGGACTACAGTAGCTTGAGCTCTATTCCTATTTCTGCCACTGATTCACTGGGTGACTTTGGACAAGTCACTTAACCAGTATGAGCCCGTTTCCTTATCTGTAATACAGGGATAGTAATACTTGCCCACCTTTCTAAATGGCTTTGAGATTCTCAAATGAAAGGGGCAATGCAAGTGCAAAGCACTATTATTAATGTACTGCCAGGGGCGGCTCTAGGCACCAGTGCACCAAGCGCGTGCCTGGGGCAGCAAGCTGCGGGGGGCGGCCTGCCGGTCACCGTAAGCGCGGCACTCAGGTTGCCTTCGGCGGCATGCCTGCGGGAGGTTCACCGGTCCCACAGTTTCGGTGGCAATTCAGCGGCGGGTACGCCGAAGGCGTGGGACCGGTGGACCTCCAGCAGGCATGCCGCCGAATCCGCGTTACCAGCAGACCTCCCGCAGGCATGCCACTGAAAGCCGCCTGACTGCCATGCTTGGGGCAGCAAAATACAGAGAGCCGCCCCTGTGTACTGCAAGCAACTTTAACTACATAATGTGCATGATAGTGGCAGCGTGTTAATCAGCACAGACTAGCATATTGCTGGCACCTCCTGGCTGTGTAAATTGTGTTCCCCCAATGCAAGTGGAACACAAATATGCTGATACAGTTTCTGCATGTTCATGGTGGTAGCCATGCTGTGCAGAATCACTCCCTTTAGACTGAATGGCTCCGAGGCTAGCGCAATGGACTGGGAGCAAGAAGAGCTGGGTTGTACTTTTGGCTCTGCCATTGATTTGGCAAGTCATTAAACCTCTGTGTGTCCATCTGTAAAATGGAGACATATTAACAATGGGGTGGGGGGAACATTTGCCCACCTCTGCAAAGTGTTTTGAGCTCTATAGTTTAAAAGGGATCAGTACTGTTAATCATATCAGATTTTAAATTATATTTGCAGAATCAGAAAAATTGTACCTGTGCTCTCTTTATTAGCATAGGCTACCTCAAGTAGTAGAAATTAATAATCAAGTTCCTGATGATAGTTAAATGTTTTTCTAATTATTTTTGCTGGATAATGCCATAACTACTTCTTTGCAGTGTTGTTGTAGCCCTGTTGGTCCCAGGATATGAAAGAGACAAGGTGGGCGAGGTAATATTTTATTGGAGACATAAATGGTTTGAAGCAGGCAATTAAGGGGAGCAGGCA
Source organism: Chrysemys picta bellii (assembly GCF_011386835.1). NCBI lineage: Eukaryota > Metazoa > Chordata > Testudines > Emydidae > Chrysemys > Chrysemys picta. The sequence goes on along the minus strand of NC_088799.1, from coordinate 28,482,583 downwards.
GTTTGGTGCGTTACAAACTGTAGTAATAAGCCATAAAACCAGTGTCCCTGTCCAGTCCATGGTTTTTGGCGTCTAGTACAGTTATGAACATAAATTCCCAAGCTTGCCTTCTGAAGGTGTTATGCAGGTTTCCTTTGAGGACAAGTATTGAAAAATCAGTTATGAAGTGATTGCTTTGTGAAAAGTGTGTGCCCACAGATGATATGGGTTTTTTGTCTTTTTCTGTGTGAGTTCATTCAAGAACGTAGTGATTGTCTGGTTTCACCCACATAAGTTGTTATTGGGGCATTGATGGACTGGATGAGGTACACCACTATGTGCTTGCTATCCTTAACTGCCCACTTGAGTGTTGTGTGCAGGGAAAGTGCTGGGAATTTGAAACATGGTAGCCACCTCCTTCTCCCACTTTCTTAAAACTCATGGAATTTATGGCCATTCCTACCTCCAATGCAGTCGTGGAAAGAATATTTTATTTGTGTTAACAGACTTGGACAGATTGCAGAAAATTGCTAAACATTGATTCCATTAAGACTGAGTTTCAAATTAAAGTTAATTTCAATTGTACAAGTAGCATTTTATGAACTGATTTAAAAAAACAGAGGTATTGACATTTTAAAACTGATAAGTACCATTTTAAACATTAAATTGAAGTTTATGATAATTGCATTCTATACTGAAGGGCAGCAGAAACGTACACTTGAGAGAAAAATACATGATATGTTAATGGAAATGGTGTTTCCCTAAAACGTCTCTTAAAATAAAGCATTGTTCCTTACTTTTCATGTACTTTTCCCTTATTTTCATGCAACAAAGGTGGTCACTCTAGACAGGAAACCAATTCTTAGGGCACTTTGGGCAATTCATTTTTCCTCTCCTTTAGTTTATATTCTCTTTCAATTTCTAAAGCACCTGTCAAAGTGTCAAGGCACAAAACAAGATAATCAAAAATGAGCTACTGTGGTCCAGGAATGGACTTTATTTAAAAAAAAAACAACTCCCTTGTTTGGGTGAGTGTAACTCTTAGAGCTCTTTAATTAGTTTTCCACAAATATGCTGCAATAGTCATCTGACATTTGCTGTTAATATTTTTGCCATTGTTAACTAGAATAATCATAGAAAGTGAACACAGGCAGAGGGAATTCATTTAAAACTTCAAACCAAAGTTCACACAAATTTTAACTGAAGCATTTACCCCCTCTGCTTGCTACCGATTCCCCAAGCAGGCTTCAAAGAGATGATTAAAGTAAGCCAGATTAGACTGTAGGAAAACATCCTCATATCAATTTTTAATACACTTAAAATTTGCATGCAGTGCTTGTACACTGTCTTTGGAGAATGAGACCCTTGATATAAATTGTGCAGTGTTTAATATCTCAGAGTCCTTTGGTAGAAACAAAACATGAAGTTGATCTGAAACTGGCTGATGGCTGATCAGTCAGCACTGGGATAAAGAACATAGATCAGCAAGGCTACTGCTCTGTTGGGCTGCAGGTTTTCATGGCCTGTCCAGAGGATACTGAAATGAAAGGCTCTTAAATAAGCAGTGAATCCTTCTGATGTTCTGCCAGACATTCCGAAGGACTTACATTACTTACATCCTGCACGTGTCCTTGAGGCTGCGTGAACCCACCCATTACTCCAAAGGAGCACAAGAGGTCCCCAGGGTCTGCTGCAGTAGCAAGGGCAGGAATGATCATGTGGTACAGCCGTTTGCTGGGGGCGAGGCAGTTCAGGTGACTGGGAGATCGTGAGAAACTGGATCCTCTATTCTAGAAAACAAATACAAACCCTTACTAATAGAATAGACCCCCTGGGATTGCCAAACACGATTCATCTGGCTGGACAAGAACCACGCAGCCTAAAGTAAACATGTACGATAGTTACTAGCTTTTCAAATTGTTGGCCAGCTAGCCCACTGACTGACATCACACATGGCATCACCAACATGTACCAAAAGCTGTGCAGCAGCGAGAGCAGCTCACAAAAGCTATTCCTATGCAAGACGTGGAGCACCCAAGTAGGCTCTTGGATATAGGCAGATGAGACTATACCCAAACAAGCCCACCCATGCACTGCTGAGGAAGATAGCCTGAGAAATGATCATACTAACTACAGTGAGCTGCTCTCAAATGGCAGCATTTTAATAGTGACCACTGTAGCAACTGTTTGGGCCTAGCATCATGCCACCGAAGTGTGGGGTCCGTGTCTGGGCCTCATCACTGAAGTCCGTGAAGGTCTGTGGCGCTCCTGCTCCCAACTAGGGGTAAGTTTGGCCTGGGGATACAGTCAGGAAAAAGTCACACATAGAACAGTTAGTGCCAACGTAGTCGATTCAAGAAAAATATACAAGAAGTATCATGCCAAGAAACAGGTGTATTACAAATGCCCTGGAGCTCACAGATTCAGTCTTGGGGTAAAATTTTCAGAAGTGCCTAAGTCACTTAGGGACTCAAGTCCCATTTTCAAAAGTGACTTAAGCACTTAGAAGCCTAAGACTTCTTGAAAGTTAACAGGTGTGAGGTTCCTATGTGCCCAAATCACTTCTTAAAATGAAACTTAGACTCATAAGTCACTTAGACACTTTGAAAATATTGCCCTTAGTCTCTATATTTTTTATTTTTAACATGATAAAATTGACCATTTTCTAATATACAAGCAAGAGTTCAATCCAACCATTAAAAGCCAAATGGTTCTTTAATTATAATTCTTTAATTCTAGTGTGATAGGTAAGGAAGGTGGGGTGGAATAGGGCAGGGGCAGGGGAATGTGGGAGTGAGGGGAGGGGCGTGGGGCACTGGGGGAGGGGGATGAGATGGGGAATGGGAATCATGGGGAAAAGCAGGAGCCTGGCATGCGGCATCCCCTCAGCAGCAGCTGGGGCTCCCCTGTTAAGCAGGCTCATTGAACTGGAGCCAAAAATCAGACACCTGGCAACACTACCTGGACCCCCTTCCGCCCCCCGCAACTGACCCCCAACCATCTTCACTTGGATCCCCTGCAGAGTTCCATTCCCCCTGCACCTGGAACCCCCCAATGAGCTCCTGTGCATCCAGATCTCCCACTGAGCCGTCCGCACCCAGATTGCCCCACACAAAAACCTCTCACCCCACACCTGGATCCACCCACACTAATCCCCTCCACACTTGGATCCTGCAGGACTGAGCCTGCCCACCCACATCTGGTGCAGAGGGGAAGGGCCCCCGGGTGTTTCTCGGGCAGGCCCGGCCCTTGCACTGTGTCAAGGTCAGGTGCAGTCTCACTGCCGAGTCCCTGTACCGCTGGGGGCTTCAGGGTGATCTCTCACCTCAATGCAACCAGTGGCCTGTGCATCCCCACTGCCATACTGGAGCCACATTTATTTATTGACAAATAAAATATGCAGAATTTTAAAATATCGTGTGCAGAATTTTTATTTTTTTGGCACAGAATTCCCTCAGGAGTATATAGGGTATGAAAGGTACTTTAGACGGCAAATTCTCGAAAACAAAATATATGAAATAACCTCCATTTCTCAATAGTTTTGGCAATATTCACATATATTTATAATTCATAATCTCCCAATTATTAATTTCTGAACTGCCACTTCTAATCTTTACTTCTGTTTAATGCATATTACTTAATGTGATGTGGCTTAGCCATTTTGCTAGAGAAAAGAACAAGATATTTCTATATATGTTATCTAGATATAACACTTACAATCTATTATGGTTCTGCTCATGTTCCAAAGACTTTTTATAATACAAATTCAAATGAAAATGTACACTCTAAAAATATAAAATTTGAATCTATCACAAATGTATAACAATTTTTCTTGGCTGTGGGGGATAAAATAAAATTTGAAAATAAGAAATGTTTCAATTCCATATCCATTGTTACTTATAGCTAGTATTAACTGGCCAAAAATAAATTAGCAAAGGCTAATTCATTTTCACTGCGCAAGAAATGATCCAAGGAAGAATGTATGTAGTTGTTTATGTAGGAGAGTATTGAAAAATCTACATGGGTCCCATTGTTCTACTTGTTAAAAGCTGACTGGGCTTGTCATTACGGTGACCTGCTGACCATGGCCGTTTATGCTATTAACAGTAAGTGTCAGGCAAGTCTGAGCTTGAAGCATCAAACTCTGTTTATAAACAATTTATCATGCTAACTTGGTATAAAGCCAAAGAAATACCTATGAAGATTTGTTTATTTGTTTTTTAAACACTGCAACTCATTTCACAGTCTGATCTAACTTAATAAGAAAATATATATTAAGAAATGTAAGTTTAGGATACTGTATGGCAAAGCACTCTAACTGCCTTTTAGAGAGTTTTCATGCAGACTAAAACATGTTATGTTTGGAAAAAATGTCTCACTTGTAAAGTAAATCCACAGCCACCTGGTTCCAGTCCTATGCCAAAGCCCATATAGTCGCTGTTGATGAAAAAAGAGTCATTGCCTTGAGCATGGACCACAGTGAAGTAAACTGTGTCACTTCCTACTGGTAGCAAGTTTCCTTTATTATATTTGTCACTGGCTATAAAACAGGGAAAATAAAAACCATTAGTGTGCATCAAAAATCACTATTTTATGGCCCAATTTAAATTGCATCATAAGGGTCGCATGTTGCTCATCTTACTCCTACAAGTAATCTTAGTTGAAGTCAATGGGAATATTCCTATAAGTATGACGAGCAGCATTTGGCCCTGAATTTTTTGGTGTGGGTTTTGTTTATTAAAACAAAGGGCCAGATTCAGGTCTCTGCTAGTATAATCTGGATTAACTCCAAAACCAATAGAGTATAACGAAGATTAGAATCTGCCCCAAAAGGTTTCAGAGTAGCAGCCGTGTTAGTCTGTATCCGCAAAAAGAACAGGAGTACTTGTGGCACCTTAGAGACTAAGCTTATGCTCTAATAAATGTGTTAGTCTCTAAGGTGCCACAAGTACTCCTGTTCTTTTTGCCCCAAACGGGACATCATGTAAAATTCAACTGACATCATTGAAAGATAAGGCCCAGGAAGGATCCAAAGTCTGTAGTCCTTTTATGACCTAGGTAAGGCCTAGATCAATAAGTGGTTTCTATTGTATATCCCATGTTTGGTTAAGTACAAATATGGCACTGCCAACAAATTTAAGTAAACACTCTTATCTAAAGTACACAAAAGCAGGTTAGCACGCGTTGGTACTTTAAAAAAAAAAATCACATTTAGAAATACCCTATTTTAGTCACTGGTCTCTTGAATGTTGAGACCCGTCATAAGTCTTTCACGCAGTTCATGCAGTTCATTACTTTAAGAAATATATTAAAAATATCCTTTAAAACCACCCTCAAACCCCTGGCTTCGCTATCAACTAATGGAATTATTTCTCAGACATTTCAACTAGAAAGAGGGACATGACAGGGTTGTCCCCTCATCCCTCTTTTTTAATGTCTCACTTGAACCACTGGCAATAGACATATGTCAGCGATTGAAGAAGTAACTATAAAGAGGAAAAAAATACAAAATCGGTTTATAGGCTGATGACATTTTGGTACTATTGAAGAATCCATCCTCATCAATCCCATCATTATTGAATCTAGTTGATATTTTTAGAAAGATCTCTGGTTTTTGCATGAACTGGAATAAATCACAAGCAATGAAAATATCCAAAAGACCAGCTCCTTCTCAGTTTCAGCATTTTCTATTTCAAATATACAAGGAAATATGCAAGGTGCTACTATCTATGCTAATCATCCCAAAATAGATTTGCAACACACAGCGAATGTTGGAGATGCAAACAGTCACATGCCAACCATTCACACATCCTCTATACCTGTCATAAAATGCATGTGGCCTGGAACACAATATTCAGTGCTTTCTCAAAAACTTAAAGCATTGTTAGTCTTTCCTTCCCCAAGCTTGTGTATTTTACGGGTGCTGGATGAGTTGGTATTACATTGCAATAACTATTTTAATGGCCAAAAGAGTTATTCTGAGAAAATGAAAATCTGAAATTCCTCCCTCATACACAGACTGGCTTAGTGAGCTCTCTACTACTGCGTTAATGGAAAAAATGACTGTTGAATAGAAACATCTGGAAAAAATAGGAGGATGTCTGTTCACACATTGCATACTTTTGCAGTTTATTATATATTAGTCCCTGATACTCATAGGTTATGTTCTCACTTATTTATACTTTTAGTCACTTTAATAATTGATGCCTGCATGACCTCTATGCGTTCTGCGGGGGAAGAAGGGGAGATTGTTCAGTTTTGTTCTGTTTTTTCCAGGCTTTACAAATAATGAACACTGAATTTTGGTTTTGTATGGTATTTCCATCCTGCACATGTATTTATATATGTTTTATTTTGTGTTTATATTTTATATAAAAACAATAGAAATAAAGTTTAAAAACCCCACCCTAAATGTCTATGCTTAAAAGGGCACTGTAGAGTTTGACCAAAATGTAAACATCTCCAGCCTCCAATGTGTTATTCCTTCCCTCCTGATACTAATAAAACTATTAGCCATACACATACATACAAGAACAGTGTTAAAACTCCAGCTGGTAAGCTGGATAAGCCACCAGCGATGTGCTCAGGGAGCCAGATTTGTTGCAGGTTTCAGAGTGGTGGCCGTGTTAGTCTGTATCGGCAAAAACAACAAGGAGTCCTTGTGGCACCTGTGAGACTAACAAATTTATTTGGGCATAAGCTTTCATGGGCTATAACTCACTTCATCAGATGCATGGAGTGAAAAATACAGTAGCAGGTATAAATATACAGCACATGAAAAGATGGGAGTTGCCTTACTAAGTAGGGGAGTCAGTGCTATTGAGGCCAATTCAATCGGGGGGGATGTGGCCCATTCCCAGCAGTTGACAAGAAGGTGTGAGTATCAGAGGGAAAATTACTTTTTGTAGTGACCCAGCCACTCCCAGTCTTTATTCAGGCCTAATTTGTTGCAGTGGCTTATGCACTGCATGTCACACTGTCTCTTGTTTAGTCCCCTGCCACCTTTATTCTATACTGGCTGGGATGGGACTAACCAAGAATAGATTTTCTCCCACTCTGTCAGAGCAACAAAGTCAGAGCCCGGGAGTCTGTTTTGCGGAGGATTAGGAGTTTGAGTATTGCAGTCCTTCTTTTGGAGAGCTGGCAGATTTTTCAGTATCAGGGGCAGTGGTGTATTTACATATGCAGCAGATAGGCCAGTGCCCTGGACACCAGCACTTGAGAGACAAAGAGAAGGGTTGCACAGATGATTTTTCATACCTTGTGTGTTTCACTATGGCCTTCTGGATGGCTCTCTGATCACAGGGATCGAGATACAGGGCCTTTTCTTAAATAGAGCAGGCCAGGGAAAACATTCTTAATTTGGACCCTGAACAAGAGAGAAGATCAATCATCATTGGGTGACTTTTACATTAAATTGTTTCAGGGATTCATTTTGAATCAAACTTTGAGTCAAACTTATTTTAAGATATCTGGGCTACTCTCCACTTTTTACACGCTATATATAGTGCATATTTTAAATAAAATCCACTCCTTGATTGTAATAAGCCATTATTGCCCTAAATAAAAGAGAAAACTGCCACTTTTATCTATTCATATGTTGAATCATGTTTGATAGTTTCCTATCACATCTCATTTTATCTTTTAGATACAACCTGGGCTAACGACGTAACACAAACAATAAACTCTTTGTACTTTACACTGAACAGTTTAACACAGGGACAGATTAGGGTTAGAATAAAAGGATATTCAGACCACAGCATATGCAGAAATAAACAAAAAACTCCAACAACTCTTATAAATAGAGCCTACTTAATACTATAGAATGGACTTTTCTTTCTCACCAAGATCAGAAATGTACTTACACTACTAATCCACAAAAGCAAGCGAAGGAAGAAGCCTTACCTCTGTAAATTAACTACCCCCAAGCATCTTTTAGCATACATTTTAGAAAGAAGTTCTTTTGTAGGTACTGGAGCTTTGTCATGGTCAGCACAGAACCAGAAAGTAACAGAGAAGCTGAGTTTCAAGGCTTCAATCAGCACATGTAAATAGTCAGCAGTGTTACGGCTCATGTCTAAAAATGGCAACAAAAAAGACAAACATTTTAGTTTATTTTTAACCTTTCAGTGTTTTTTCAGGCTATAATGACATTGTTTACCTTGCTGTTATTGGACGACATTAATTACTGAATTGATTTCAATGGAGTATTACCAGCGATGGATTTGATCAATTCTTTCCAAGGATACTAGGGAAATAATCATTCATTTTGGACTTAAGAATTCTTCAGAATTTGGCATATAGTCTTCAGGGGTATTAGGTGTTTTATACCACTTGACCCTATCTGAACAACTAGTATCAAGCTATTTATAAAATATCACACTATTTTTGAAGTTATACAGGGCCTCTCTTCAAAGTTGATAGTGTAATTTGCTAAATTTTCAAATTTATATTAAATGTTCAAAAACATAAATCTCAGAGAGGCTGTTTCATACTAGAAAACTTCCCAGTCGAAGTCCCACTGTACTCTGTTTACTATATTGTGATATTTAGTAGAGAATTATCCGCTGTAGAGTGGAGTCATGTCTAGTAACAATTTTATTTCCCCTTCTGCTTGGCTTTGAGGAAAATTTTCTTCAGCGTTGAAAAAGAACATTAACATGTCTGGAAATCTTCCTTTTGTGTCTGCTTAAATCATCCTTAAAGGAAAATTTTACAGACACAGAAAAATTCTTTCCATTGGACATAACTCAGACCTTTAATATTAAAATTGTCTAAAATGTGCAGGGCTATCAAAGCTGTGATTCCTTGTCCGTTTGGAGGGATTTCCCAAACATTCATATTCTGGAATAGTAAGACACATTATTATTCCCCCCTTTTAAAAAAAATACTTTCTAAAGGTTTCCCGAATATTATGACATATGTATATACCAACAATGATGTAATAAAACTGGCATTTCTTTAAGGCAAAGAGAAACCAGGTAACATTAAGGTGGTATAGCTTTTCTTTCACTCAACCTTGTATAACAACAGTATGGAACCCCTATAAAACAGTACACTATTCTACATCAATGGCCCAAACCATTGTCATTATACTAGTGTAAGCAATGTTGTTTTCCCCTTTTATTGTTGCCATAAAGGATGAAATGCTGGTCCTCTGCCTGGGAGCGGATTTTGCCCATAAACTAAATACAGACATTGGCTTTGTAAAACACTTTGAGAATTCCCATATATAGTCTTTCCTAAATATACGTTGGCTCAATGGAGTATGTGGGAAAACGGGATCCTATGTTTCAAATATCATAAATAAAACTTATTACTTTGAGTGCTTATGCAAAGTTGTCCTCGTAACATTGAACTTATCCAATTCAGCTTGTTAAATCTAATGTTAAAACCATTAAGTTCTATATCTGCTTCAAAAGGTTAAATACCTATTTATCTGAAAAGTTTATCAGCATTATCAGCATTAACTGAGTAATATATAGAGTTGTCTGTCTTTGAATATTAAATTATACCCTATAACCCTGTGAGCTTATTTTTAAATTAATAACAAATGAGCCTGCCCTGTGTTCTTTGACAACATCCTCACTTACGTCAATTGGAGTATTCCCTGAGTAAGGACTATACGCAGGGATTGGCAACCTTTGCAACGCGGCTGTCAGGGAAATCTGATGGCGGGCCGGGACAGTTTGTTTAACTGCTGCGTCCGCAGATTCAGCCGATCACAGCTCCCACTGGCCGCAGTTCGCCGTTCCAGGCCAATGGGGGCTGCGGGAAGCAGCGTGGGCCGAGGGATGCCGCTTCCCGCAGCCCCCATTGGCCTGGAACGGCGAACTGCGGCCAGTGGGAGCTGCGATCAGCCGAACCTGTGGATGCCGCAGGTAAACAAACCAGCCCGGCCCACCAGCGGATTTCCCTAATGGGCACCGGCCAAGGGTTGGCGATCCCTGGACTATAGGTTTGGATCTAGACTTGCCAAGTTATTTCAAAATAGCATGCGTAAGTTGCTCTGGGTATGTTCCCTTGTATCTCTATTTAGCAATATTACTCAGTATATAGTGGGTGTGTATCTATGACTAATGATTTTATTAGCAGGTCAGGAAGCACTGACTGTCTTTTGACATACCTTAGTTGTTAGTTGGATGTGCAAGCACAGCGTTTGCCTATGTATGTACTCCATGAATAATGCAAGAATCAACTGTTCATATGGTGAGAATAAAAACGATGCACTCAAAAAATGCTGCTCAGCAATCCTATGATATTGGATTAGTGGGAATATTAAAATATCCAAAATATAATTTCCAAATCCATGTGACATCACACACAGCCAGAGAATACTGCATTTGAAAACACTTAGGGCCCAATCCTGTATTTTTTTATGCACCAACAACTCCTGTGGCACTTAATGGGAGTCTGGGATATGCAAAGAATGCAAGATCAAGCCTAAGAAACCACCAATCCCTACCATTAAAAAAATATTTGTCTTTTGCATTTTCAATGAACATCGTGCTTTGGGAAGGCTCTGCACTGACAGCTCTGGAGACCTGTACTCACAGAGCTGGTAAAAGCACATGCAGTCATAGCATCCCCACACTGCATTACAACTCTGAAAGGACCATCTTTAGAGGTGGGAAAGTAAGTTAGTTTCTGTGCCCATTCAGTAGTTGGCATCTCTGCTGATACTGCCAACATGAGGGCCAGTGCTGTATGAGTTGTGATAGTGGTTTTCAAGGAGAGGAATCCCATCCATTAGGAACTTTGCTCAGGCCGCCCAGGTGGCTGGAATTTAAGTCAGCAAAGTGCAAAAAGGAAATAAGATGCCCATTTTTAACAGGGAAGATAATTAGCCATTGGAACAGATCCCAAGGGCTGTGGTAAGACTCCAAATGATGGAGAATTTAAACCAAGACTGGATGTCTTTCTAGAAAATATGCTCCAGTTCAATCACAACTTGATGGGCGAGATGCAGGAGTCCCATCATGAAATTCTGTGTGTTATGCAGGATGTCAGACTAGGTGATCACTCTGGTCATAAAAATCTATGAGTTTCACGGCATATGAGTTTCATGTAAGTCACTGAACAAAGTTCAGATGACAGTTTTCTACATTGCCTTATTAGTGTCCTCCCAGGACATGGCTGAACTCCCTGCAGCTGCAAAGAACAGGATGTTTTTTTGTCTCCCTTCAGGCTGGGGAGAAAGAGAAATCCGCTTGTGTGACAAGGGAGGAGAGGGAGTCAGATGGAAGGAGGGTGTGAGAAAGAGCATCAAGAAAACTGTTGAGGTAGTAAGGAGGAGAGAGAGTACCTGGATATGGGCTTAAAATGTTTCTGAAACTCCACTCTGGTCAATACTCAGTCTTAGTCCATCTCTTTCTGCAGACGTTCAGAAAGTCCCTTTCCAACCACCCCACAGTTACACATTCCCAAATCCAACCCCTGCTGGAAAAGCAAAGAAGGAGAGAGTCTGATTGTGATCCCATTGTGTAAAGCTATGGAAAATCTTCAGGTCAGCAGTGGGCATAGGGGAAAGGAAGGGTTTTTATTTTGCCAATCTGGCCACCATACAGAGGAGAAGTTGTGGGACAAAGGAAAGAATTCCAAAGATGATTGGCAAGGAAACCTCAGTTCCATTCCAGTCTAGGCTGCATGACAGGAAAGTCCTACTCTGAAGTATGAGGGATGGGGAGGTAGGAGAATATAAAAACAATGAGCAATATATGGTAGCTTCTTGTGGAAAAAGCTCTGAGTGGGGGGAGGGATAAAAGGCCCAGGAAATCACAAGGCTGAATTTTCTCCTAATGCTCCCTTTTCTGGCCTCAGGGTCCAGTTCAGCAAGGTACTTAACAACTTGCCTAATTGTAAGCATGAGAGTAGTTCTATTGATTACAATAGTTCTGGTGCTTAAGTTTAGGCACAGGCTTGTAAGTCCCTTGCTGAACTAATACCTCAAAATTCAGCATATTTTTGGCATTATCAGGGGACTCAGCTCCTAAGTACTTACTCAGTGAGAAGTCAATGGGAGTTTTCCCAAAGTAAAGACTTCAGGAGGTGTACAAATAGGGCCTAGAATTCACAACCTGAATGAGAGAGATTCACTGGCAGGCAGAACACTAGTTTGCTTTCTTTTTAGTATGAATGTTTTCAGATGGATCCCTGCTGAGTGGCAAAGTGCAGCTGCTGGCTACCTCAGCTGTGAATATTAAAATAAACTGCTTAGCTCCTGTAAGTCACATAGAAAGTTGCACTGGACAGCAGATCTACTCAGCTACCCCTCGCTTCCCCCTTCCCTGATAAATACTGCAGCTCAGTGATTTCTTGCTGAATTCCTTGAAAGGCCTGGAGCTTTTTCCCCATGCTGAACAGACTGTCCAGTCTACATTCTATTAAAAATAATTACAATTAAAAGAAATAGTTTCCACTCTTAACTAAAAAAAATTGATTTGCTTTTTAGCCATTCATTAGCTCATCATATTCACATTTACAAGCTTGAATCAAACTCATGGATCAAAACACTTCAAACCTCAGTGTTCAAAATCCAGATCTGAATCAAAATTTTACAGCTTGAGTCCATCTTTAATTTGTAATTAATTCATTAGCTAATTGCTAAGAAACAAACAAAACAGGGCTATGTGTTCTATGTTAGAACTGCACAATTGCAAACACACATTACCCATAACTAGCTGATGTGAACATATATCTAGAATATTTGTATGCCTATATAGCCAGTTAGGCACCTAGGTGGCCTTCTGCACACAAATGGCATATGCATTCACAAGGACAATACTTGAGTTATTAGTGCATGGTGCATATTCGCAGATATAAATTAGGCATGCAAATACATAAGTACACTTCTTCATGCCTAACTTGGTAAACCAAACTCATGATCTCTACCGAGTTCAGAATACTGAACTGTCCAGAATACCTTGAATTTGTGAAAATCAGTTTGACTTCATCAGTGACATGATCTTCTAAATCCATTATTCCTCCATTTTTCTGAACAGTTTCTATAATAGCTTCTGCAACACAACCTTCATAGAATCTTTTCTTGCCAGATTTTGTCAGCTCCTGAAAGAGTTGTAGCATGTAGCCTGGAAACTACAAAACAAAGGACATTCTAGCGAGGCAAGTTTGTCTTGGTCAAAGTTAAATTGGCATCTTCAAGTGGATTAAACTATTTAACTCTACTGGTTATATCATTTGAATTATTTCAGTGATTTACATGGGCCAGATGTGTAAAATCCACTCTGAGAATGATTGTGCATCTGGGAGAACTTTGCTCCAGTTCTGCCTCGTCTTACATCCTATGCAACACATTCAAAGCATTGCATCTCTATTGAAATGGTAGTCTGTCAACAGGGAAGCACTTAGCTTGTTGTCCCTTTTGGTTACTTTAAGCCATCTTTGGTTGAGTTCAGAGCTTTTTGAGCAATATCTGTTGTATCTAGTACTCCCAAAGGGTTAAATTTGTCCTGGCTTACACACTTGCAGAATTCACTAACTCGCATTTAGTAATCCACAATGCTTTCTCTATCCACCACATCACTAGTTTTGATTAGTGAAGACATGACATATTTGCATTGGCAGCACATAGTGTTACATCAGCAATGTACTTTGCATTATTAATATATAGGCAAGGTATGGGCCCAATCCTACTCCCCCTGACGTCAGTATCGAGAAGAAACTCTCAGTGACTTCAGCTCAACCATGACTGAGCCCCAAGTCAGAAAGTTACATTTCCATTGAATGGTAAGAATGGAGAGACTAAGCCAGGAAGAGAAACTAAGTTTATTAAGCAGAAGAAGCCAAGGTATCACAGATACTAGTGCTTCAGCAGGTAGGGCAAGTAGCTTTGTCTTATAATTATATGTGCATGAATGTGTAATGCATTTATTCAAAGAAGCAAGGGTGTGACAGATACTAAAGAACTAGCATATAGGTCACACAGCAATAACTTAATGTTAAAAATTAAAGGGAATTCCATAGCTATATAAGTAAGCAAAAGACAGGGCAAGGTGCATTTTTAAGCTACAATAATGAGATGCCTTAGGGGTATAGCAACAACCATAGCTTGTCATTACCAAGCCAGGATGCTTACTGTGACTTTAGCATGTTAAATTCTAAAGCCAACTGGCTGTTAGCTAAAGGCTAGTCTACACTGGCAATGTTAAAGTGCTGCTGTTTCGTGGTATGCAGGAGGCTGTGTGGAGGAGGGCAGTGATGAGCTCCCAAAATCCTAAGAACCGGTTCCCTACCGGGTCATCGATGGCACTTCGGCGGCGGGGGGGGTCTTCACTCGCTCCAGGTTTTCGGTGGCATTTCAGCGACAGATACTTCACCCGGAGCGAGTGAAGACCCCCACCCCGCCGCCGAAGTGCCGCCGAAGACCCGGTAGGGAACCGCACGATGACTACAAGCCCCACGTGCCTGTTTCTCCCCCCCATCCGACCCCAACCCACGTCCTGCCCCCAACTGACTCCCTCAGAACCCGCAACCCATCAACTCCCCCCGCTCCTTGTCCCCTGACCACCCCCTCCCAAGACCCCCCACCCTAACTGCCCACCCCCTACCCAACTCGCCCCGCTCCCTGTCCCCTGACTGCCCCGACCCCATCCACCACCACCCCAATAGACCCTCGGAAACCCCACACCTACCCAACCCTCCCCGTTCCCCGTCCCCTGACTGCCCCTTCCCCCCCGAGCCTCTGCCCCCTCCAACCACTCTCTGCCCCTTATCCAACCCCTCCTCCCAGCCCTGGCCCGGCCCCCTTACCATGCTGCTGTGTAAGGATGCCGTGCGGCCGCTGGAGCTCGCAGCCCCACCCCCTTACCATGCCGCTCAAAGCGGCAGGAGCTGCAGAGCTGCCCAGAGCGCTGGCACCGGCAGTGCAGCACGCTGGGACTCTGCAAGTGGGGGGAGAGCGGGGGAAGGGACCGGGGGAGCCTCCCCAGCTGGGAGCTCAGGCGGGCCGGGCAGGACGGTCCCACGGGCCGGATGTGGCCCGCGGACTGGAGTTTGCTCACCCGCCCAACCCTTTAGGAACCGGTTCTACACCGGCTTCTAAATTTAACAACCAGTTCTTGCGAACTGGTGCAAACTGGCTCCAGCACACCAATGGAGGAGGGGGAGGAGCGAGGGCACAGGAGGCTCAGAGGAGAGGGTGCGAAGGGGTTGGAGTGGGGGCAGGGCCTGTGGCCAGGGCTGGCTTTAGGAAGTGCGGGGCCCAATTTGAACATTTTAGGCGGGGCCCCGACAGGGATGACTAAAAAAAAAAAAAAAACACGTAAAAAACGCCCTTTTATTTTTTCCATGTATTATTTACTTTCCATAACTATATAAATAAAATAAAAATTGTATATTACATACATTGCTAGCTGGAGGCAGGGCAGGGGCTGACTGGAGGTAGGGTCTGCCTGGAGGCAGGGCAAGGGGTGTAGGGCTGGCTGCGGGCAGGGCAGGGGGTGCGGCAGGGGCTGGCTGCAGACAGGGGGTGCAGGGCTGGTGCGGGCAGGGGGTGCAGCAGGGGCTGGCTGCAGGCAGGGAGTGCGGGGCTGGCTGCAGGGAGGGGCTGGCTGGGGCAGGGGGGGCAGGGCTGGAGGCAGGGCAGGGGGTGCAGCAGGGGCTGGCTGCAGGTGGGGGGTGCGGGGCTGGCTGCAGGCAGGGGCTGGCTGGAGACGGGCTGGTGGGGGCAAGGGGTGCGGGGCTGGAGGCAGACAGGGGTTGGTGCAGGCAGGGCAGAAGGTGCGGGGCTGGAGGCAGGGCAGGGGGTGCAGCAGGGGCTGGCTGCAGGCAGCGGGTGCGGGGCTGGCTGCAGGCAGGGGCTGGCTGGAGATGGGCTGGTGGGGGCAGGGGGTGCGGGGCTGGAGGCAGGGCAGGGGGTGCAGCAGGGGCTGGCTGCAGGTAGGGCAGGGGCCCCCCTGCTTCTACCACCTTGGCCCTTTAAATAGCTGCCGGAGCCCTGGGGAAGCTGTGGGGCTCTCGTGGCTATTTAGAGGACCGAGGCAGCAGAGGGAGCTGGAGCCCCGGCACTTTAAATATCCCCCGGAGCCCCCTGCTACCCCGGGGCTCTGGTCCAACCACTAGACCCCCCCATAACCGCCATAGCTCCCCCTTCTCCTCCACTGGGTACATAAAACTACAAGTCCCAGCATCTCTTGCTTCCCCCGTCCCACCTCCTGAAGAGGCAGCCAATGGGCCGGAGCCGTTTGCTGATTGGCAGGTGCGCGGGCCAGTGGGGGCGAGCCTGTGCCCGGCGCGCGGTGGCAGCTGGCGATGGCCCAATGTACAGGCCCAACCACTCGGCCTTCTTCACTTTAAAGCGCTGCCCGTAGGCCGACAGGAACTGGTCCATCTGCTTGTCCAGCTCCTGCTTCAGCTCCTCCAGGGCCGCCTGTTTCTGGGGGTCCTCGCCCTGCAGCTCCCCCTGGCAGCGCTCCAGCAGCTCCTGGCGTTTCCCCTCCAGGCGTCGCTGCATCTCCACGGGCTTCACTTCTATCCCCAAACATCCTCATATCTATCTATCCCCTGCATACAGAGGTTCCCAGAACTGACGGCTGGGACAGACCCTTACCCAGAGTGAGGTGTGATGGTTCCTTCCCGCTATCTGCCCCCCGCAGCAGGGGCTCCTAATCTGAACATCCTGCCCTCCTCTCCCGCTCATTCCCCTGACCTGGGGTGTTGGTGCCTGTCTTGTTCTGGGCCATCTTCTGTCCAAACCAGGCCTCCAGCCAGTGCCCAACCCCCCCAATCAGGCCAAAGACCCCGGCCCCAATCCCAATGGCCACTGCTTCCTCCCGCCCCACTAGAGCTGCACCCGCCCTGATGCCTACTCCGATACCCGCACCCACCAGTGCCAGAACCCCGCCCCCCCCCCCCCCCCCGCCCAATGTACAGGCCCAACCACTCGGCCTTCTTCACTTTAAAGCGCTGTTCATATCGCGGCAGGAACTCCGCCATCTGCTTGTCCAGCTCCTTCTTCAGCTCCTCCAAGGCCGCCTGTTTCTGGGGGTCCTCGCCCCGCAGCTCCCCCCCGGCAGCGCTCCAGCAGCTCCTGGCGTTTCCCCTCCAGGCGTCGCTGCATCTCCAGGGGCTTCACCCTCAGGCAGCTGCTCGTGCTCTGGTGGTCACAGTCCTGCCGGGATGGGGGAGTGATCAGCCATTAGGGACGAGCATTAGCGTTACCCAGCCACAGGGGGCGCCGCCTCCTCACACACCCGCAGCCCCCTCACTCCCGATCCGCAGCCCCCTGCTACCTCAGCCTTGCCTCCCCCCAGGGATGCTGGTGCCCCTCACTCCCAATCCGCAGCCCCTCTGCACTCACCAGCTCCTGCACAAATTGCTCATATTCCCTCCTAGTGGCTTCTACTGCTCTCCTGTTTAACTCCTGTCTCATCACTGCAAATGCCTCAGCCATCTGTGTGGGGAGAGGGAACGGGGTTGGGGGTGCGGATGGGATGGGCCCATCTCTGAACTGAGAGCCCCCCCACAGTCACCACCTTCCCCACATTCGTACAGGACCTGCTCCTCGCTATCACCTCCGAACTGGTCCCCAACCCCCCACATTTCAATAGAGCCAGACGGCAGCACCTCAACCCCACAGCCATGACCACGTTGCTGCCACCCCAGTGGAGGGGCTGGTTCTCTGGCAGGGCTTCCTTCAGGTCCCCTTATCTCTTGGGTGCTAGGAGTTCTCGATCAGGACATTTGGTGGAGCTGTTGTGGTGCTCCCTTCTGGGCTAGTGTGATTGGCCAATGTCAGGAGGACCCGGGGTTGGGGTCAATAGAACCAGCCCCCACCCCAAATCCAGGCTGGAAAGAGAGAGGCGGAGGGAGGGGTGACCTGGTACCTTCATGGGTGAGGAGAAGTCGTAGCGTTGGGTCTTCCAATATTGGGAGACGCCCTGCAAGGAATAACGCCCGGGGGAACTGGGATCAGGGACAGTGCAGGAGGGGGTGGGGACTGGGGGAGCAGAGCAGGGGGTGGGAGGGGAGAAGATGAGGGTCTCTTACCATCTGGCGTCCCTGCCCTGCTCCTGGTGAACTGAGTGCCAGGGTGGGGCAATAGGTAGCACCGGGTGCCGCTCACCCTCAGGGCTTCCAACACCAGGGGCTGCTCAGCAGAGACCTCCAGGTCCTGCGGGAGTCAAAGCAACATTTGTGGCTGTCAGCAGGGAATCAGACCCGCTGTGGAAACGTTCAGCTCCGCCCCAAAGTTTGCTGTTTCCATGAACACGCGTGGTATCTGATCATTACCTGTGTGATTTCTCCAAGATACTCCTGCCCCGCGTCCGCGCCGTAGGCTCCAGAGAGCTGCCAATCTCGCACCAACAGGTCCAGGCGCTGCAACAGAGAGCACAGGAGAAGGGTCACACTGGGGCTGGGGGCACAGAGAGGAGACCAGAGCTGGAGGCTGTTGTCTAACCCAGCCACGGACACTGAGACCCTGGGCATGACGTGGGCGTGGAGGGAGAACAATGGACTGGCTGTTTCTTTGGGGTTTGTCCAGCATCTGGCACAATGGGGTCTGGGTCTAGGACGGGGGCTCTGAGGTGCTCTGGCAATAGAGACAGTAAATAGGAATAGTAAGAATCAGGTGGGATAACAGGACTGGTGGGGGGTGGAACAAGCATTATATCCTCATATGGGGGGTGATGGGAAACAAGGACCCACCTGGATTGGGGCCAGATTGCAGGTCCCTCTAACCTCCTTCGCAACCTGAATGAACATCTGAGATGCAGAAAGAGAGAGAGAGAGAGAGAGGGCAACATTTTTCCATCTTGAACAAACCATCCCCGCACATGTGACCAATCAAGATTGGGAATGCAAAATAAATGAGTGAAATAAATGCCACTGAAACTAAAGGGATCCCAGACAACATTCAGTGGAAACTGATCATTGAAGAGAGAAAAATTGACAAAATGAAGAGAGAAAACATAATTTCAAACAACAATAACTCAACACCAGTAATCAAAGATATAAAAGCAATAACTGAATTCAGAAAACCCAATAGTTGGTTCTAGAAAAGCAGTCACAGAAGACACAGAAAGCCAAAAATCAAACTCATCAAGCCAACAATTGGAGACCAAAAAGAAATAATGAAAAGAAGAAAACTAGTCATTGGAATCAGAAAACCAGTGATTGAAACCAAAAAGCATTGAAATAAATCACACAATCACTTAACAAAATCAACACACTAATAATTAATGCCAGAAAACCAATGGTCAAAAATAGAAAACCAGCATTTATCAAAGTCAGAAAAACAGTAATCAAAGCAAGTTATCGGGAATTAACGTCTGAAAGCCAACAATAAAAAATAAGTATTTGAAATAAGAAAACTAGTAGTCAAAGAGTCAAAACCAGCAATGCAAGTCAGAAAACCAGATATCAAAGTCAAAATACTGTACCCCAAAGTGAAAGACAGAAAACCAGTAATCAATATCAGAAAAGCAATAACTGAATGCAGAAGTCCAATCAACAAAGCCAGAAAAGTAGTAATGAAAATCAGAAAACCAATAGCCAAAACAGAAAACCAATAATTGAAGTATGAAAACCAGATCAAGGTCACAAAACCAAGTCAAAGTTAGAAAATGAATAGTCAAAGACAGAAACCAATAGTATAAAGAAGCAATAAGTGAACAGCAGAAATGAAAAAAAAGTTTAAACACTCCAAATATATAAAGAAAAATTAAAAGCCGGTAATCAGTAGAGAGACACTAATAAATGAAGCTCTGTAAACAAACACTGAAATCTTGTAACCAATAAACAAAAAGCAGAAAACCAATAATGAACCGCTCCCCTCAAACCAGTGAGATCAAAATCTGACAATCAAAGAATGAAACCCAATAAATGAAATGGGAGTGATGATAACTAAAGCCACAAAACTGACAAGCATGGACCAAAACACAATGAACGAGAACTGAAAACCAAAGGCTGAAAATCATAGATTGAAACCTGAGAAACAATGAGTGGCACCCAAAAACGTGCAGAGAGAAACCCAAGAAATGCTAACATTTGGCTGTTCTTTGAAAGTGGAAATTGGCATGAAAACATTCTGATTTTGTCAGCTTTCCATTTTTCAACAAAACTTTTATTTTCCATCTCCTCACATGGTCACTATGAAATCAACTGACAACTAATGGTGGGTACGAAATAACAAACAGCTAATAGCCAGTAGTGACTCACAAATAATCAATAACTGGCAGCTATTAATGAATATAAAATAACCAATTATACAAGTTAGTTAATTGGCTAAGTGAAGTAAAAGGCCTAAAAGACAACCGGATGACATTTCTCTTTGTCTGTCTGTATCGTGATCACTTTTTGAGACCACATCTGATCAATTCCCAAATTTCAGGGGACACGCTGGGCAACAGTTGAAAGAACACTACTGACTTGGGGGCGGGGGAAATTGGAAAACGGGAAAGCCCAATTTCCATTTAGATCTGGTGAGTAGCATCAGCAGCCAATGAGGCAATCACTCTGGGGAAGGAAGGTAGCAGGGACTTCTGGGTGCTGAGCAGGGAGAATGGGGGGCACATAGACCCCTGGCACAGGGGGAGGGGGAATGAAGCACACACAGAGGTGGGGCTGGGGGATGGGACATAGGTTTAGGGTTAGGGCTGGTTGGGAAGATTCCAATGGAACATTTTCCCCATCACAAACCCTTAACTAACGCAGAGCGATGCAGGGTGCCCAGGGCTGGCTCCTGCCCACCCAGACTCAGTGTCTGGGTGCAGGGCATGTGCAGGTGGCTCCTGCCCCATATGGGGCACAGGCAGAGAGCAGGGCTGGGTGCCACAGGTATATTGGAGCACCAGCCCAAGAAGGCCGAGGTACGGTTGGGCGGGCATTTCCCTTAACTCTGCTGGCCCTGGCTTGGCTGAGCACGACATTCTGGCAGGGCACATTCTGTGAGAAATGCTGATTTCTGGGGGCACCTGTATCTGGGCTACCACTTGCTCCATGGTGGCACGGTGCCAGGGCCACCGAGAGAGGGTTCAGGCCCCCCAGCAAGGGCGGACCGGCTAAACAGGGCCGACGAGAGGGGGGGGAAGCTGGGCTCCAGACCCCCTTCCGGACCGCTGGGCCCCGGGCCCCCTTTCGGACCGCCAGGTCCCGGTAATTTGTACCGGTTCCCCCTCATTGTCAGCCCTGGTTCCACCCACCTCAGCTCTGGGTCACCAAAGCTACCACAAGGCTACCTGACCCTCCCGGAAACCTGAGTCTGCAGGCGCATTTCAGATCACTTACGGGAGTGAACCGGGACACAAAAGTCTCTTCTCCACCAGCACACCAGCAGGTCTAGCACTCAGCAGTGAGAACCAGAGCTAATCGGTTAATGACAAATAGCCACCAGGTAATGATAAAGAACTAGAAATATGACAGTCACTAATATTTGATTAATTACTGCTCACGTATTACTGTTCAGACTCATTGCTCAAATCCCAGCCTGGGGCAAGATCTCTGGGACTTTCTAAACATCAATAATAGCCTCTAGACTGCCCCCCTCCAATCCCTACATCACCCAGGGTCTTGGGTCCCCCCAGCAGAGACCTGGCTGGCAGGTCCGTGTCAGTAGAGCTGTGTGTATCCTTTGCCCTACCCGCCTCCAAATAATCTGCCTCCGTCTGCTTAAATGTACTGGAAATGTTAAAGATCTGGAAAATAATAATAAGAAAAGGTGAGCCCCCCTGCCAACCCCACACCTCACCCCACCGCAGCACAGCCCCCCTGCTGGCCCCCTCACCCCGCTCCCCACAGCACGGCACCCCTGCAGAGCCCTCAGTCCCGTCCCCCGCAGCACGGCTCCCCCACCCAGTAGGAGCTGAGCAATATGCCCAACACGGAGAGCTTGATGCTGGTCTCCATGCGGCGCTGCAGGTCCAGGGAGCCTGTAGGGAACTACAGGGCTGGGACCTTATCCCCATCTGCCCATTTCTTTCCCCCCTCCTCCAGCCCCTCCCGTCCCCCTGCCCCTGCACAGGACTTTACCCCTTCCAGACTCCCCCATTCCCCTCCCCCCCCCACTACTCCAGTCCCCTGCTCCCCTTAGAATCTTCCCCCCACACCACTCTCTTTCCCCTCCCCTACTGCCCCATCCCCCATTCCCCTGCCTGCTTCCCTGCCCCACTCACCCTCCTCCCCTGGGCTTGGACCCAGAGGGGCTGGTCCCAAATCCACACGCCCCTCGTCACGGTCGCTGTCCCATTGCGACACCCAACCCCCCGCAGGGCCTCATCCTCTCAGCCCATCCATGACGCATCCACAGCCTCCTGTAGGGGGTGACCAGGGCAAGGTCAGAAGGGAACGGGGATTGGGTCTGGCATTCTCAGGGGGCAGGGTGGTGGGACACTGGGGGAGGAGGTGGAGTTCTAAGGGTCTGGGGGTGGGGTTACAGCTGGAGGATGGGACCAGTGGTACATGGGGAGGGGCCATGACTGAAGGGTGGGGCCTGTGGTGCAGGGGGAGGGGCCACGACCAGAGGGTGGGGCCTTTGGTGCACGGGGAGGGGCCATGGCTACAGGGTGGGGCCTCAGTTGCTCTGCCCTGGGCCTGGTACAGCGGGAGGGCCCTGCCTGGGGAGAGGGGACCTTTGCTGTAAGGGGCATGGCCAGTCGTGGAGGGGGAGGGGGCCCTTGCCGAGGTGGGTGGGGTTTGTGTTGCAAGGGGCAGGGCCCTGGCTGGGGTGGGTGGGGTCTCTGGTTCAGGCGATGGGGCTATAGCTGGGGCTCCTGTCCCCACCCACCGGGCTCTGGAGCCGGCGCAGCAGGCAGTTCATCAGGAAGGATTTTCCCCGGCACTGCTCCCCAATGATGGACACCAGGCAGACGGGGGCGTCCCCCACCCCACCCTGCTCCAGGCAGAGGCTCAGGACCTTCTCGTACAGGATCAGGCTGCCTTTGTCATCCAGACGAACCAGCTGCACCGGGCGCCCCGGCTCTGGCTGAGCCCCCGGCCCCTGCTGCAGGGACAGAGCAGGGTAGAGCTCGGACCCCATCCCAGAGCCAGCCAGTTCCTGCTTCTGGATGAGAGCCCCGTGCCCCATTCCCATCCCCTGAACCAACTAGTCCCTGCCCCTCAGATCAGATCCTCTTGAGCCATTTCCACCCCCCGTGAGCCATCCAGTCCCCTGCCCTCCAAATCAGAGGTTGCGCCCCCTAGAGAGGAAAGGCCCTGTGTCCCATTCCCCACCCCCTGATCCAGCCAGTCCCCGCCCTGCGCCCCTTTCCCCTGATTCAGCCTGTCCGGTCTCACCAGCTCCATCTCTTCCCGCAGGGGCTCTGTGATTTTCTTCACCAGAGCTCTCAGCCGCGTGTCTGGGGTCATCCTGTCCCTGGAGCAGGGAGTCCGGCACTCGGGACACTGGTAGCCCTGGGCCGAGACCCCGCACCAGTGAGCCACGGGGCAGCCCTGGCAGAAGTTGTGGCTGCACTCGATGGAGACAGGGTCGTCCAAGACATCCAGGCAGATGGAGCAGCTGACGTTCTCCCTGAGTTGATCCATCTCTCTAGACCCGCTGAGTGGGGGGAACCTACTGGGTCAGGACCTGGCACCCGGAGCAGTAGGGCTCTGCTGCAGAACGGCTGATCTCTAGCCCAGGTGTGCCCCTGCCTGGCAGCAGGAGTCTGGGGAGGAGCGAGAGAACATGGGAATATTTCTGTGAACAAGCTGTGTGACTCAGTTTACCTGCCCACTTTGTGTCCCTGTCCACCGGGCAGCACCAGAGAGAGTAGACGGATTCCAAGAAGTCATGGCGGAGATTGGTAGATTCCCAGGCCAGGAGGGACCAAGGCTGAGCTCCTGGATAACAGACCAGACTACTGCCCCCAGTTAATTCCTGTTTGAACGAGAGCAGATCTCTTAGAAACACATCCCACCTCGAGGGAGAATCCACCGCACTCCTTGGTACATTGTTCCCATGGTTAATTCCCCTCCCTGGTAAACACGGATATCTTCTTTCCAGGCTGAATGTGTCCAGCTTCAACTTCCAGCCATGTGGTCACGTTAGAGCTTTCTCTGCTAGCCTGAAGAGCCCATTATTAAATATTTGATCCCCGTGTAGGTGCTTCTAGACTGGAGTCAAGTCACCCCGGGAGGTGGGAGCTTCTCTTTGCAAAGCTAAACAGCTTGAGCTCCTGGGGTCTATCACTCCAGGCCACGTTTTGTAATCCTTTAAGCATTCGCTTGGCCCCACTCTGCCCCCTCTCCAATATATTCACATCCTTCTTGGACTGCTCCGGAACTGGACACAGGACCCCAGCAGCGGTCGCACCAGCGCAAAATCCAGAGGTAAACTGACCTCTCTGTTCCTACGCGCGATTCCCCTGTTTGGGCATCCTTAGCGCCTTTGGCCACACTGTCACACGGGGGCTCACGTCCAGCTGATTATCCCCCATGGCCCCCTACACTCTGTCAGCATCTCTGCGTCCCTGGAGAGACACCCACCCCTCCACCCCCCACCGGGCTGGGAGCATGGCCGACGCTCTTTGGCTGTATCACAGCACGTGTTGTTGGCTTGTGCCCAGCCTACCCTAGCGCTGGGGCTGTTGCTGACACTGGACTTTTCTCTGCTGTCTACGGCCTGGCAGACACCATGTGCCACGGGTTAATCACTGGCAGTGCCACGCCCGGCAGAGGCACAAGCCTCTGAGAGGAGTTTGATCTCAGTCAGACTCGCTGCCGAGGGCAGCTGGGGAGACACAGGGGCTCCTGGAGCCCGAGTCCGGGAGGCACCGAGCTCGGCCTTAGGAAAGGCCACGCTCAGGGCCTAACAAGGAAATAGCTTCCTTCCCATCATACAGTGAGCTGGGTGCTGACTGGCCGAGCTTTCCTCCAGCTGGCGTGAGAGCAAATTCACCCTCTCACCCCCACAGAGCCCTGGGCATTGGGTGGGGGAAACTGAGGCACAGAAAAGGGAAAGAACATGCCCTGGCCCAACCCCACTCCCCTAACGCTGGGCTCTGGTCCTGGAGCACCAAAGTCTCCTCTTTTTCTGCTGGAGACTCCCCAGTTTCCCACCCTGGGATCCCTCCCAGCCATCGATGGGCTCCAAAGGGGACCGGCTCTATCTGTCCTACCATCAGTGATGTCTCCTGAGCAAGCACCAGGGCCAGCCCAATTCGTTTTTTCATCCTAAGTGGACACCCCCTCCCACCCCCGTCAAGATAGAAGATGGGAATTTTGTTTCCCTCCCTCTTTGGATGAAATCTATCAGGATTTCATCCACCAAAAAGTTGCCAGATTCACAGGGCAGTTGGGGTTTTCCTGCAATCCCCAGCTGCTGGAGGCATGGGATTGCTGCGCTGTGATAAGGCAAAGCAGTGCGCATCACAGGCACAAACTAACCCACGGAAAGAGCCAGCCCCCTAAAAAAGAGGGGTTCTATATATTTGCTTGCTGGTCTTTGGAGCCCCTTTTCCAGCTGCTCCCTCCAGTGGCAAGGGCTGGAAAAGCGGCTCCAAAGACCGGCAAGCAAATATATAGAACCCCTCGTTTTTGTGTGTGTGTGTGTGTGTGGGGGGGTGAACATCTGAGGGGCCGGCTCTCCTTCCATAGATTAGCTTGTGCCTGTAAATGTCCCGATCGCGGCTAACGCAAGACAAGCCACTGTTCTGGGGGATTCCAAAGGCCCAAGGGTTTGCCCGGGTTTTAGCTGGTTGAACTGGTCAGAGTTTGACAGTGTTTCAAATCACGCCATGAGCCAGACCCAGCGTTGGGGGTAGATTAGCCGCTGTCTGAGCCTATCTTTCTGCTGGACAGAGGGCAAGGTCCGAACTGACCCTGTCCCACACCCCCACCCCCAGCTGCTGGGAATTTCCGCTCCACAGAGAGCCAGGACTTATCATGTGACTTGGCAATGCCCTAGCACAGTTAGGGAGGGTGAAACATGGGGAACAAGCAGGGACGATCCTGCCCCATGGGTGGGGAATAGACTGCGGGGGACAATCCTGCAACCTGGGGGAATAGAGCACAGGGGACGATCCTGCCCCTTGGTGCGGGAGGGGGGAGGGGGATAGAGTGGGGGGGACAATCCTGCTCCTTGTGGGGGGATGGGCTAGATTGGGGCAAACACCCTCCACACGCCCTCCGCCTCTTGCTCTTAGCCGGCCAAATCTCCGCTTCTCTCTGTGCAGGCAAAATTTTGTCTGAGAAACAAAACCGTAACTCCGTGTGTCTTATTCTTCCAGCAGCCCAGCTGGTGGGAATTTGAAGGTGGGTGGGGCGGCCCTGCTCTCACATTGTAGTGCGAGGGGGTGGGAGGCAGAGTGGGAGGGGAGCACAGAGAGGCCCGGAGAGATGGGGCCAGGCTGGAAAAGCAAGTGACAGAGACTGGAGGGTGCAGAGAATCTTCATTCCCCAGATCCCCCCACGGGCTCTTTGGAGCAGCAGGGTCTGGAAGTGCACGTGCTTTAAAAGGCACTGAAAGTGCCAGGAACTGTGATCAACTTGGGGGGCCGGACAGCTTGGCCAGAGATACACCCCCCTAGTGAATTTCTGGATGTGACCACTGCCTCTCCGTCCAGAAATGACATCCCAACTGCCTCTTCTCAGAAATGAGGCATTTCTTAGAACTGAAAACAAAAACCCTTAGCAAATATTGAACTCTTTCCACCGCTGGGTAATGGTCACCTGGGGCTGAGATGCAGTCACCTCTGGGGTGGAACAGCTGAGGAAAAGCAGCACAGCAACACTACATGGGGATGGCTCGCCCAGCGCTGAGATGCAGCTGTCTCTGGGGTGGCTTCTTCAGATAACGTGATCTTATGAATGGGTCCTTTTGTCTTTGGAACTCACTGCCACATGAGCCCTGCTACGTATCCTGGAGCTCTTTGCTGAGGCTTTTTACTGCTTTTTACTCCTGTTTGATGGTCTCCTGTCTGGTATTTCCCAGGTTTTGGTTCTTTAGATTAAGGGTGAACCACTCAGTAAGACTTAGGCTAGGTCTACACTACCCGCCTGAATCGGCGGGTAGAAATCGACCTCTCGGGGATCGATTTATCGTGTCCCGACGGGACGCGACAATCGATCCCCGAATCGGCGCTCTTACTCCACCAGCGGAGGTGGTAGTAAGCGCCGCCGACGGAAAGCCGCAGAAGTCGATTTTGCCGCCGTCCTCACAACGGGGTAAGTCGGCTGCGATACGTCGAATTCAGCTACGCTATTCACGTAGCTGAATTTGCGTATCTTAAATCGACTCCCCCCTGTAGTCTAGATGTACCCTCATAGACATTAAGGTCAGAAGGTCATCTAGTCTGACCTCCTGTACATTGAAGGCCACAGAACCTCACCACCCACTGCTGTAATAGAGCCCGAACCTCTGGCTGAGTTACTGAAGTCCTCCAGTCGTGGTTTAAGGACTTCAAGTTACAGAGAATCCACCATTGACACTAGTTTAAACCTGCAAGTGACCTGTGCCGCGTGCTGCAGAGGAAGGCGACCCCTCCCCTCAGGTCTCTGCCAATCTGACCTGGGGGAAATTCCTTCCTAGTCCCAAATATGGCGATCAGTTAGACCCTGAGCTTGTGGGGGAGACCCAGCAGCCAGACACTTGAGAAAGAATTCTCTATAGTAACTCAGAGCCCTCCCCATCTAGTGTTCCATCACCACCTGTTGCAGATTTTTGCTGCTAGCAGTTACAGATCGGCTACATGCCATGGTAGGCAGTCTCGTCATACCATCCCCTCCAGAAACTTATCAAGCTCAGTCTTGAAGCCAGTTAGGTTTTTTGCCCTCATTTCTCCTCTTAGAAGGCTGTTCCAGAACAAACTAACTTCTGCCTGAGTCTGTAGTGGGCCTCACACAACAGCTATCAGAGGGGGGGCGAGCTGGCCTCAGTCCATCTCAATGTGGTGCTAACTCTGAACCCTACCAATGGCAAGCCACTTCTCAACACCCCACATCTTCACTTTGGATCTCAGGCTGGGAGGCAGGAAGGCAGTGATCAGACAATGAAAAGTTACACAGCCAGCTGTGAATGCTGTTGGGTTTTCTCAGAGTGCATCACGGCCGTGACACCCTCCACTCTGCATTGGGTTTGTTTCCTGTCTGACGCGGGTGGAAATCGAAAGAAACATGGGAATGGCTCTTTCTGGGAAAGAAAAGATTTAGCAGATTTTATCCACTGTCTAGGCATGCAGCCAGCATGAAGCCCCTCAAAAAGCACTGAGTTGCAGCTGATGCTGGGGTGGGACAGGTGGGTAACAGCTGCAGAGTCGCACTGAAGTTCTCAGTGGGGACCTTGCTGTCACCAAAGGCTGTTCCAGGGGAGCATCTCCTTTGGGCTTTTACTGCCATTGGCCATGATACACTGACACTCTGGAACCCTGTATCCCTCAGTAGCACACAGTATTCACCACTGTGATATGATTATGAGATGTTTTGTATTATGCATGCCTTGTGAGGTGGTATGTAAAATGTCTGGATCTGTTGAACATTAATAACCTGTTGGATGGGATGTGCTGTCATTGTATGGGAAGTTATGCTCTCTGTGCGTTTCTGAAATATGTTGTGAGGTTGGGAGACGCCACAGTCAGCTTTACAGTAGAATCAAAGGAGGGCCAGAAAGGTGTTGATGGCCCATCAGGAAGAAACCACTCTCTGAGAGACTCCTTGGAGAGGGCACTTAGTCAGTGGGGTACTGCCTGACCAAGGGGCTTGCCTGACCCCCATGACACAGCAACGCTCTTTCTATCAACTGAAAGAGAGTATAAAAGAGGGAAAGAGACATCATAGAATATCAAGGTTGGAAGAGACCTCAGGAGGTCATTTAGTCCTGACCTTAAAAAGCTCTAAGGATGGAGATTCCACCCCCTCCCTAGGGAACCCATTCCAGTGCTTCACCACCCTCCTAGTGAAATAGTGTTCCCTAATATCCGAGCCTGGACTCTGTGACTACATTAGTCGCCAACAGGGGAGTGTGGCAGGAGAGGACACAGAACATGACTACAAATAACTTTTTCTGGACTGCTGAGGTGGGGGGAGAGGCCAGATTCCATCCGGCGCTGTAGGACTCTGAGGACGCTCTGCGATCGGGAGCGAAGTCTCTGTAGCCTCGGGAGGTGCAGGTTTGGAGACATGTGGCTCCTACCTAGTCCAAAGTAACCTGCCGTGCTCCCCCATAAGAGCCATGTTAACAGGCAACACTGCCTCTCTTTCTCCTTGGCCACATGTATCGTGTTCTTTATCTGGTGGCTAGTCCAGAAAAGGAGGACAAGCGCTCACTCCTGCTATCACCTGAGGGAGTTGCAATAATCCCAGAATCTGGGACTTCAAGCCCCTAGAGTGACCTCTTACCTTTATAGACCCCCTCCCCCCATCATACACAGCTATTTTAAAGTTTAGCCTGATAGTAAAGAGACCCCTTTTCAACCCTTCACCACACAAGAGAAAGCCGGCAGCATTTGTCATTAACTATTTATTTCTCCTCTCCTGGCTCCCAAACTGCTTCTCCTCCCTACTGCCGCCAGACACCTTCGAGTTCTCCCTCTTCTCTCCCGGCTCTGCTCACTTGAGTGCAGCAGCTCAGCGGATGGTCCAGCTTTACTCTTTCACTTCCATTCTTCTTCACTTCTTTGGGTGGCTGCATTTGCCATTGAGCAGGCTGATGGAAATACCTGAGTGCTCTGTCTAGGCCAGGGGTCTCCAACACACGGCCTGCGGGGCTATTTCTCTAGGTAAGCGGCTCCAGGCCATAGGCCAATGCCATCCTGCACCCCAACCCCCTGCTGTGAGCCCCCTGCCTGCACCCCAACCCTCTGCCACACCTCGCACTCTCTCCTGCCCCCTGCACCCCAACCCGCTGCCTAGAGCCCCCTACTGCACCCCAACCCCCTACCTCACCCCTCCAACTCCCTGCCCTGAGCCCCCTGCCTGCACCTCAACCCCCTGCTGCACCCCAACTCCCTGCCCTCAACCTCCTGCCACATCCTACATCCTTCCTGCACCCCAACTTCCTATCCTGAGTCCCCTTCTGCATCCCCCACCCCCTGCCCTGAGCCCCCTGTCTGAACCCCAACCCTCTGCCACACACCACACTCCCTCCTGCACCCTGTACCCCAGCCCCCTGCCCAGAGCCCCCTACTGCACCCCAACCCCCTACCTCACCCTGCCCTGAGCCCCCTGCACCTCAACTACCGCCCTAAGCCCCTGCCACACTCCTCCTGCCCCCTCTGGGGGCAGGACTGGGGGCAGCGAGGGGGGGTGGTGTCAGTGATGCAGCCCTCGGGCCAATGAACTAGTCCTCAGCCAGCCCTCGTGGTCATTTGAGTTTGAGACCCCTGGTCTAGGCTCACAGGCCCAGCAGCTAAAGCCAAGCGCTGCTGAAAGCAGGGGGAGATTAGCCTGGATTGGCAGGAGTTGAGGCTTGGCCCATAGGGACCCCAGGCACTGCCGCTGCTGCCACCTTCATGGTGAATCCTCCAACGCCTCACCAAAGGGCTCTTCCACATTCTGCAAACTGGCCTCACTGGCTGACTGTCTAGGAGAACAGAAACCCTTTGTTAGAGCCGGAGAGTCTCTTGCCACAGCTCCCTGAGGGTCACAGTCAAACACCTGCGAGTCTCTAGGAGGCTCTCAAGCAGTTCCCTGCTCAGGCACTTGGCACCCACTAGCAATGGTCTCTGACAGCGGCATTTCCAAGGGGAGCTCAGCAGATGGTCCCTTCTATGGCTTCCTGAGTGGGAGGGAGGTCGGTCTTGTCATTTAAGGCCTAGTGTCAGAGTCAGGGCTCCTGGGTTCTCGGACTTTGGAAGTGGGTGGAGTCTAGCGGTTGGAGCTGGACTGGTATCAGTCCCATGCTTCCTTCCTGCCTCTGTCAGGGACGTCGTGTGTGACCTTGCAGCCAGTTGCTTTCTATCCCTATGCCCCAGCGAACAGGGATAATACTGACCCACCTCAGAGGGGCTGGCAGGGGTCACCAGCGTCATGACTCAAGTTGGAACCAGTTGTGCTCTTGGCAGTGAAGGGCCCAGATTCAGTCCCCATGGATGCCCAGGGTGTCTGTATTGTGGCCCTGGTTTGACACAGCTAGCATTACAGGCTGTTTAGCCCGGTCCTGGCCAGGCGTGGTGCATCTGCTCCTGGCCCTCTCATCACACACAAGAACATGGCCCACCAAGGACAATCCATCAGCTCCCATCTGGTGTTCAGCTCCAGGATGGATGGGGAGCCCTAGCCGGACCATAGAAAGACAGGGGGGTGTTCTTTGGTGGAAACTGCTGGAGCTTCAGCCTCTGCTCCCACCTCCACCCCCACGCTAAGGGCTTCAAAAGTGGTGCTTGACCCCAGGTAAACAATGTAGCCGAGCTGAGGCCAGAGTGGGACTGATCCTAAGAAAAGAGCAGATTTCTCCTCTGCTCTAGGGAGATTCCCCTAGGAAAAGCAGCTGGGGTGGGGCGATACAAGCACTACCCCTCAGCCCTTGAATAGCGGGCAACTGGGACTTTGGGAGCCAAGGGACTGGTGTATCTTGCTGGAGATCAGAAAGGGGCAATGGAGAAGTTGTACCAAAGTCAATGTCACGGCTGGGTCAAGTGCAGCCAGACCTACTGGTCAGAGCTAGAGTCCACACTCACATGACAGGAGTGTAGAGTCAGCCAGGTCAGGATACTGGAAGATCAGCAGCAAAAGACAAACTTGCTATCACCACCACAACTCAGATGCCAGGAAATCAAGCCAGGGGAGCGGCAGCAGAATCAGGCAGCGCATGGTCCAGAACCGGGAGCAGGCCTGGTGTTCAGTCAGCTTCGTGTTCCTGCTGCTGTCTTACGCAGGGCCAGTGAGCTTTCCTGGGACTCCTCCAATAGGACCTCATGAGTGGAGCCTCAAACTGGGGCTGAACTTCATGGGTCCGAGGTAAGCAATTTTCAGCAGGCTTCCAGGTGGAGGGTTGGAGCGTGGCTGCTCCCATGAACCCTGCAGACCCAGGTTGGAGACCCCTGGGTCGTGACAGTGAGTGATCTCTCCCCGCTCAAACCTCCTGCAGCAGGAAACAGTCTCCAGGATCCTGGACACCGCCTCTGAGAATAAAATGAGGATATCATGATGAGAAATAGGGCTCTGTACCAGTGCTGGGATCCAGGGACAGGGAAAGCTCCCAGCCAGGCTATGCATCGGGGATGCCATTTCTCCCCCAAGAGACCCACACGCCCCAAGAAGTAAATGGCTCTTACCTCAATGAGGGACTGGGGTCTTCCATCTAAGCCTCTTTGAGAGCCGGCATTGCTGGGACGAGGTGACCTGTCCTCACTGCTCCCTGACGTGGCTCAGCTACAGGAAGCGCCCGTCTGGGAGGCTGTGCCAGATCCCAGGGCCTGGAAGACAGCTGGGAAGGAGGCTCCTATTCCTGTCACACCCAGAGACCCCATAGAAGGGCCAAGGGGAGAATAAAGGGCAGAAGGTGAAGCTAGCCCTGAGCCTCTGTCCCACCCCCACCTCCTCAAAAGTGGAGCTTTCCGAGCTCCAGTGGGGCTGTGGCCCTGACACAAGGGCTTTTCTGCACCATATGGGGCAGGGAGAGCTCTGCCTGGGCGCAACGGGAATGAGCGGGGGTAGACCAAGGAAAGGGGGGAGGGGAGTGGGTGCAAGGGAAAGGGTTCTTCCCTCTGCCCCATATGAAGGAATTTGGGGGGCAGAGGGAAGAACCCTGCTCCACAGAGAGAGGAGAGAGTTTCTGTGAGTGCCAGGGGGCTCCATTTCCCCTTCTCGCTCTCCCAATCAGAGGGAGGCCACTCCAGCTGGCCCAGTCTGGTCCTGACCAGAGTCTGCAGGGTAGCAGTGGGCCCACAATAGGGCTGGGCGGTTTTGACGGGGTTGGGACTCACCAGCAAGGCGCCTCCCGCTGGTCGCTCTGGGAATTAGCTCAGTCCATGGGAACGCCCTCTGCTGGCAGCGTCCCATCCATCTCTTGTCCTCCGTTGGCATCTGGAGCCGCGTTGCTCACCGCTTGACACTGCCTCCAGCAGTGCCCACTAGTCCATCCTCACCCCATTCCAGGGGCGGGGGTTAGCAACAGTCCTTGCACCTGCCTCGGTGGCCAACTGCAACCCCCAAAGTCTAGCCCCTTGTCTCAAGGGCCGGTTACAATTTGTCTCGGCCATCAGATGGCCCGATGCAGTACTGCCCAGCCCAAGATGCTGGTCTCCTGCTCTGGGGACAGACCTTCCCCCATGAAATTCTGGGACAGACTACCTGCTGCTCTCCTGGGCAGCCATTATATAGGGCCTAGCCTAGCCCTGATTGGCTGGCTCTAATCTCGGCCCTGATTGGCTCTCAGTAGGCCCTTCCCTGATTGGAAGACGGCTTGCACAGCCATTCTGGCCTACTCTAGTTCCCTCTCACATGGGGGTGGGGCAGCCGTCCCACCACAAACCCTCCCCCTTAAAAATGCTCACGGGGGAGGGGAGGAAAGGGGTCCCTATCACCACAGCTTCCTTCGTAGTGGGGCCTGCAGGGCATCCCTTTCCTCTCACAGGCCCTCCAAAGTCTGGAGCCAGCTGCTTCCCAGCTGTAGGGTCTGGGTTCCCACTGTTGAACTCCCTGGTCCTACGTGGGTTCCTACTTCTGTTTGGGTTCCCACATGGGCCCTCCTGGCTCCTATGTGGGTTCCCTCATTTCAGTGGGGCCTCTCTGCCCCAGCCCCTTTCTCTCTAGGGGCCTCCGTCTTCACCACCTCTTCTCTGTGGCTAGTCTCTGACCGAGCCCTTGTCTCAGACACTCCCCCTTTCTGCCTCAGGGGGCAGTGCCTCTTTAGATGTCCCCGTTGGTGGCAGTGGAAGCACTTTCTGGGTCTTCCCCCTGCCACATCCCTACTCCTGCTTGTTTGGGCCCTAGCCCTTCCTTCTGGGCTGGCCCGGGCCTTGGAAGTCCTGTAGGGGCACTCTCTTCAGGTGCCCTGGCTCCCCACAGACCCAACAAGCTGGGGGCCCCCCTGTTACTTTCACAGGGGGTGCCTTTTCTGGGTGGGGCCTCTCTGCCCCCTCCCAGGAGGGACACTCCCTCCTTTAGTGTCCCTGTCACCTACAGGCGAAGCAGTTCAGCGTTCCTGGCCTCTCGCCCTCGGTGCCGGATCTCTTGTTTGGTCTGGGTGCCGACCTCCACAGCAGCCAGAACAACTCCCTCTGCTGTTCAGCAAGCCGAGCCACCCAGGCCCTCCAATAGAAGTCTCTTTTCTCCACCATTTTGGTCTCTCCATGTGGCACAATCTGCCTAGTCCGCTTCCCTCCAGCAGTGCCCCCTAATCCATCCTCATCTCCTTCCGGCGGGGAGGGGAAAGCAGGTTAGCAACAGTCCTTGCACCTGCCTCAGTGGCCAACCAAAACCCCCAGAGTCTACCCCCTTGTCTCAAGGGCCGGTTGCAGTTTGACTCAGCCGCATGGCCAGGTGCAGTACAAGAGGGAACGGGGGGACCCAGGCCCACCAACTACCCTGGGTCCCAACCCAGGGATCCTCCAGTGGCAGCGTCCCTACTCTCCCCTTGTCCAACTGTCCCTGGGACACTTCCCCTATGGGCCCTTTCTATCAGGGCCCGCAGTCTGGCAGGTCTTGGGCCGGAGCTGTAGTATGCTCCCTTGAGCCTGCCCAGCACTGCTTTTTCAGAGATGCTGGTCTCCTGCTCTGAAGACAGACCTTCTCCCATCAAGGTCTAGGACAGACTGCCCGCTGCTCGCCTGGGCAGCCTTTATATAGGGCCTAGCTTAGCCCTGATTGGCTGGCTCTAATCTCGGCCCTGATTGGCTCTCAGTTGGCCCTTCTCTGATTGGCTACCAGCCTCTGCAGCCGCTCTGGCCTACTCTAGGGCCCTCTTGCATGGGGGTGGAGCAGCCGCCCCACCTCAGCGATCAGCTGTCGCAACCAGGCTGTGGCCTGGGCTGCAGGCTGGCTCCAGGCACCAGCGGAGGAAGCGCATGCCTGGGGCGGCATTCCGTCCATTCTTGGGGCAGCACAGGCCAGGCGACTTTTTTGTTTTTTGCACTTCAGCAGTTCGGGCGGCGGCAGTCCGAGCGTTGTTGTTGGGTTTTTTTCTGCTTTGGCAGTTCAGGTGGCAGCAGTCCAAGTGGTTGGGGGGTTTTTTTGGTTTTCTTTTTGCTCACTTTGGCAGTCCGAGCGTTGTATTATTTTTTTTTGCTTGGGGCAGCAAAAATGGTAGAGCCGGCGCTGCTGGGCTGAGGTCGCTCAAGTGGTCAGCCCCTCAACACACTGTATTGGGGGTGGCTCAGGCCTGGGCGGGGCCCAAGCACCCCACAAACAACCAGACTTCAAGGGCGGGCCTTGGCCTGGGTGGGGCCCCGGTGGCCAGCCAACAAACAGTTCCTGTCCTGGGCTAGAGCCTCCTTGCACCGTGTAGGGGATCAGCCACCCGGGGTGGGGTGGCAGGGGGACGCGGTCCCACCCTCCTCCCCCGCGTCCCAGCCCAAGGCGCTGGCAGGGGCAGGATTGGTTGCCCCTGCGTCGGCGGGGATCCAACCGCAACACGCCGACTGAGCCGCGCCAGGCTCTGCAGCCAGCAGCTCCTGGGCTGCCCCTGGGCTACTTCCTGCCTCCCCGGGGTTTGGTACCTGCGGCCTCCAGGCCTCTTCCGGCTCCTTGGGGTAAACCGCAGCGGGTACTCCAGGCCAGTCCTCGTCCATGTCTGGGGTTAGGGTTAGGGGACTCTGGAGAACAGGCCAAGTGTCCTCCTCTGTTGCAGGCTGTCCCCCAACTGTGGTGAAGGGCCGGCCTTTTATATTTCCGACCCCACGCCCCGGTCCTTATGGCGAGGGGGGCGGGGCGATATCGACTCCGCCCTCCAAGGGGCGTGTAGGGGGGCCCTCGCTCTCCCGCTCGGAGGGAGGACGCTCAGTTGCAACAGAGTCTACCAGAGGCCCCGGTGGCCAGCCAACAGGCGAGGGGGGTGGGGCAATATAGGCTCTGCCATCCAAGGGGTGTGTAGAGGGGCCCTCGCTCTCCTGCTCGGAGGGAGGCCACTCAGTCTCACTACACTCCCCGTTTAGAGGGAGCAGGAGTTGCTGGTGGCCTTGGAGGCAGAATTCCTGCAGCGCCTCCGGCACTTGGCGCAAGTGCCGGATGATGTGAAGTTGGTTCATTATGTTGGCCGTCACGACCTCCTGCTGCAAGGGAACGAGGACCTGTCAGAGACTCAGATGCCCCCGTGGAATCAGGGGGAATTAAGGGCACCTGGGACCAGCAGCAATTCCACCCAGCACCCGCGCACCTCTGAGGGATGAAGTCCTGCTCCTGACCCCCAGAATGGAGTCTTGTTTTCCTTTCAAGGGACCTCCAGTGCCAACAACCTCCTTGTAGGGGGAGCTCCTGCCACCTCCCACCCAGTGCCCCTGACAGATGTTCCACCTCCAATCCACAGCTCAAGTTCTCTGACCCCTCTCCTCCACCCCCACCCAGGTTGGGCAGGGAGGGGGCTCTAGCGGGGCGGGGGGTGGAGGGATTCTGGCAGCAGTGAAGTGGGATGTGGGCAGCTTGAGACCTTTCCCCAAGTCATCCCAGCCACTGAGGCTGAAGCCGCAGGATGGCAGCCCTGGTGAATGGGGCAGATCAGCAGCCCCTGCTGACTGAATCCTCCCGTTCTCTCTAGAACGAGTCCAACCCTGCCGGCAGCAGGACGAGCTTCCCCCGCCCATGTGCCTCAGAACTGCCCAGTCAGTCGCCATCACCCCTCAGTCCTTGGCCTCCCAGGCTGCCAGTGACGGGAACAACTCTGGGTGGTGGCACGGGTGACAGGAGAGGCTCGCAGAGGGCACGTAGAGGACTCTGCTACCCTTCCCAAGAACAGAAGTCCGTGCTGAGGCAATGCTTGTCATTCATTCGCCTTGCTAACGAGCTGGGCTGGAGCTGCTCCGGGAACAAGCTGGCTCCCTCCTGCTCATGGAGGTGAATTCATCTCCCTTCCCAGGAGCACCTGCTCTCACTCTCATTCCCCACCGGTCGCCTTGCTGCCAGGCCGGCGAATGGCCAGAGGATGGGAATGAGGCCTGGGCCCCGCCCCAATCTCCTGAGTCTAATGCAGCTGCTCACCTTGCTCCCCATCAGCTGCTCGGCTTGCCCCAGGAGGGAGTAAGTGAGGAGCAGCCCAGCCTGGCTGACACGCAGCAGGGGGTCGTGCATGGCCAGCACTGCTGTCTGCAGGAAGAATCTTCTCTGCCCCGCCGAGAAAAATTTGGCAAAAACCTGAAACCAACCAGATGTGAGGCTTCAGCAGATTGCCCAGAACCAGACTCCAAATCCTGGTCTAGAACGGCAACTCCGTCGCGTGGCTCCAGCAGGCAGCCACCCGCACTGCCAGAGCTGTGCCATGCCCTGGCAGAGTGTCCTTACCTCCCCAACCCTGGCTGTGTTCTTATAGCCGAGGAGCCTGCTGTCCTGGTGCCAGTCCCAGCACCAAAGGTCTTGGACCTCATGGATGTTCAGGTCTGGAAAAGAGAGAGACACATACACATTGGTCATTCTGGTTGCAGGGCTTGTGTCCTTCCAATCCCATATGTGGCTGCACAGTGGACAGAGCCCAACAGGACTGTGGGGGTGGTGGGGAACACAGAAAGAGATAGAGAGAGCCTTATCCGCCAGCCGGGGTCACTCGGAGAGAAATTGGCTGGGGTCCCAGTCTCACTCGTCTAGCCGTGTTCCTTACCCCTCTGGCGCAGCAGGAGCTGGTAGAGCCGGTAAACCCCCTCCCTGGCCTGCCGGCTGATGTCCTCGTCTGGGTCACCGACGAACAGAGCCAGCTGTGCCACGTGGTGGCCCATCCTGGGGAATTCAGCTGAGTTCTAATGGAAGGGAAAAAAAAAGGGGACTCCATCAGCATTTTCCTGTCAGCTCCCAGTCCCCGCCTGGGCCAGGACTCTCCTTCCCCTCAGCCCCTCTGCAGGAGATGCTAGAGGATAGGAGCTAGAGCTGAATCCTTAGTTATCTCTGCCCGCAAGGGAGCCCGGAGAACAGAGATGTGGGCAGGGCCCTCCAGGAGGATTTGCTTCCCCAGTTGCTCCAGGATGACAAGAAGGCAAGAACCTGGAGCATGGTCTCCTTACAAGCGAGAGTCGCCACTTAACCAGGACAAGAAGAACTTGACTCAAGCCAGGCTCATTCTCTGCTCTGACTCTGCCTCCCCAAGAGGAACACTCCTAGCCCACAGCCCCTGCAGCAGCAGATCCTCCAGCCCATTGAAGTCAGCCTGCCTACGCCTGGAGTCAGGAAGCTGGGCTCAGAGGCCACTTACGTCAAAGTCAGGGAGAGTGATGACGGACGTCAGCAGGGCCGCACTGCTCCTGATGGCCCTGGCTCTCTCTCGTGGCACCCTGGACACGGTCCAGTAGTTAATGTGCTGTGGGGAAAGGAGGCAGCTCAGGATTGATGAGGGGGTGCATGTGTAGTGCTAATGGCCCCCCCCCATCCCAAGGGGGCTGAGACATTGCATGCGGTGAGGGTGGAATATCAGATTCATTGACCGCAGAGCTTTAGAAGGGGACTCTTGCCCCCAGGACGATGCTTGTATCCTGCAGGTCACAACTTGTCATTGTCTCTCTAGATTGGGACAATGCTTAGTGTCAGGGCTGGTCCCATCCTCCCTGAACTCCTGGTTCCTGAACAGCTCCCCAGGAAGGAGACAGACCCCTCCCCCCTCCCTGGCTCTCAAGTCCCTGGCTGGGTGAAGGGACTGAGTGTGAGCACAATCCCCCCAGGAATCTCGGGGCCCGTCAGAGACAAGGGTTGATTCTCTGGGGCCCTCCTGTTTCTCTAGGAATGAGGCTGTGGCTCTTCTCTGAGGACCATCTTCTGGATCTCCCAGGAGGGGTTCAGACTCTCACTCCCCAAGCCAGCCGGGGGCCCTGTGGTTAGTGCTCAACACAAGCAGGCAGAGCTCTGGCTTGAAGTCCCAGCTCCTTCCTCTGTCCTTCAAGGAGGAAAGGCCTGACCCTGCATTGCACTGACTGCCCTGACCAAGGATGGCCACTGGGGGCCCAGCTAGGAGGACAGACTGGAAAATGGATCTAAGAGTTAAGGTAAAATTGCCCCCACCCCCTCATCGGGCTCACCTCCAAGATGTAGTGGAGCTTGTCCGTGTCTGGGGTCTTTGCCAGCAGGTTCCCCAGCATGGCGTCCAGGAGGTCTGGTATGACCCTATGCAGATCCTGCAAAGCAAGGGAGAGCCATGGGTCAGAGTTAGGGAAACTGGGTCTACACCTGCCACAGGATGGGAAGAGGGATCTCTGGGAAGCACTGGTGAGACCCCCAAACACATATCCTGGCCTCTCTCATTCACATCCCACTGCAGGCAATTAGCAAGGATTCGGGCAGGATAACAGCTGGCTGATCTACCTGGACTTGGTTGGTGTCCGTCTGCGTGCCCAGAGTGAAGACTGCGTGCAGGGTGGCTCGGAGGAGGTGGGTCTCCAGCTCCGGCTCCAGGGCAGGTGTCATGGTGCTGGCAAGAGAGAGGAGCCGGTATTAGACTGTGCAGTGCGGGGGTGGGACTGGCACCAACACGGACGTGAAACTGCAGGGAAATAGGCAGAGGCTGGCGAGAATGGAAACTGAGGCACTGAGCCAGGGAATGATAAGGCCAAGGTTTCCCAGATCGACAGTGGCAGGGCAGGAATGGCGCCTGTTCCCTGGACCCTGCTGCCCCTCCTGTATCTGATCCTGGGAGTCAGCCTCTCCCCAAAGCCATTGCAATGTGACTGGAGTGAAAAGAATAGAGCAGCCAGGAGAGGGAGTGACCCTTCCTGCCACCTCTGCCAGAGGAGCCACCCTTGGGAGGTGAGCTGGGAGTGGGAGGGGCAGTGACTCCCAGCCATGGGCCTGAGCAGCACCGGGGTTAGGGGAACCGGGCGGGAGGGTCTCGGTACCTGAGGTTGGCCACAGCAATGAGGGAGTTGGCCAGGACGGCGTCGGGTGGAGAGTTAGGAGGAAGCTCCTCAATGAGCTCCT
Organism: Chrysemys picta bellii; assembly: GCF_011386835.1. Classification (NCBI taxonomy): domain Eukaryota; kingdom Metazoa; phylum Chordata; order Testudines; family Emydidae; genus Chrysemys; species Chrysemys picta. Next base: position 28,442,671 of record NC_088799.1, on the reverse strand, counting down.
GTGAGACGCAAAGGAGACAAAGGAGCGTGTGAGATTCGGGCCTCACTGACACTCCCCAAGGAGGAGATTACACAGCCAGCAGGATCCGCCCAGCTGCCTCCCGCTCCTCCGATTCCTGCCCACTAGTTCTCCCGTCTCCTCTCCCCAATCTTCAGCCCCAGCAATCCCTGCCCTCAGCTGCCCTCCAGCACCAGCCATCCCCCAATCCTCGGCCCGGGGAGACCCCTGCCCCTCCCATATCTCTGTCCACCCTCCAGCTCCCGGGCGCCGTGTCTCACTCACCACAATCCTCTCCGCCACAGCCGCAGTGTGGCTCCAATGTGTAGTCCCCTCTCTGTTGGGCAGCGAGGCACGCGGGGTAGATGGCGTGCAGGAACACGAGCTGCTGCGCCTCGTCCTGCGCCCACCAGGAGTGGGGTTAGGGGAGATAGAGCCAGTTAGCCAGGGACCTCCCTGCCCCAGCCACACCAGCTGCAGGACTTAGGCCTGAATGGGGGATAGTGGGGACCTGCCTATTGTTCAAATCACCCACGACTCCTCCACAATCAGGGTCAGGAACTGGGACAGTGCCTGTCGGGGGAGGAGACCCCGGCTGGTGTGTGACAAACACCCCCATCTTGGGAGTCCCAGATCATGAAGGAGAAAGGTCCCCATTAGAGCCAAGACCTTCTGCAGGGGGTCGGGATGCTGGGAAGGAGCAGGACAATCTCAGTTCCAGCACAGCTGGGGAACGTTTGTACCTTTTCTCGGGCATGGAGCTGCTCTCGGATGTTCATGAGAGCAGCCTCCTCTGTTACCAAGTCTACCCGTTCTTCTTTCTCCTCGTCGTTCTCGGAGTCCCTGGCGGACGCTGCACCAGGGAGAGAAGGGGACAAGGTGACTCCTGCTGCCACTCGGGGGAAGGACAGGGACATGGTGGGACAATGTGTCCCCTTCCCACCTCCGGGACATAGGGCAGATTGGGCCCCACACTCCCCCCTCTCAGTGATGGCATCAGCCTCCAACTCCTTCAGGAGCCCATAGCAAAGAGACCCTCCCCACTGTCCTGGACTCCCTTGGAGGTGCCTCCCCCCACCCCCGCCCAATGGAGCACCAAGGACCAAAGTGGCAGCATCTAGTGTCCGTGGGGTTCACATGGCTCAGGCCAGACACCTGGGCTGGAGACCCGCCCCCATAGCACTGCTCGAGGGCCTGGGCCCAGGGTGTTCACAGCCCCCTCCTCACCCCTCCCCGAGCCCAGCCTGGCTCCTCACCTAGAACATTGCAGAAGCGTCCGTCGGCCAGGCTGCTGGCCGAGTCGCAGGCGCTGCTGCTGTCGGATGGGGAGCGGCCCGGGCTGCTGGGGCTGGCAGAGGGATCCTCCACCTCCTGCCCTGGGGAGGCTGGAAGGTCCTCCCTGACCGAGCAGGGCGATGCCCCCTGTTGGAAGTTGGGGCTGGGCTCCTGGGGCCGCTGCTGCCCACACAACAACAAGCCCCAGAGCCACCCAGCCCGGTTCCACCCCTGGGCTGGGTCCTGCCTGCCCAGCCGCAGCCTGGCCCAGCTCCATTTTGGCCTTGGAGGTGATGCTCCCACCTCAGCGACTGTGCCTGTAGTGGGTTTCCTCCGCCAGAAGGCTGGGCACTTCCACCTCCTGGCGCGGCCGGGAGCTTCTTCCCCTCCAGCGGGGACGGAGGGGCCGCTTCGCTCCTGGGGAAGATGGTGGCTGCTTCCCTCAGGCTCTGGGGCCACCTGCACAGCCTTCTTCCTGAACATCCTCAGGCGCCTGGCCATCCTGGAACCCAGCGGGGAGCAGGCGTGAGTCTGGGGTCAAGGCAGCCTCTCACTAACCAGCCTGTTTGGTCCCTCCCCATCCCTGCCCCAGCCAGAGCAGCTCCTGCTCCCCTCACAGGGGTGCAGGGAGGGCAAGCTACCCCCACTGGCAGGAGTTCATTGCATGCTCTCCTCCCCCTCATCGCTCCCCCTCGTCATCGCTGTGGCTGCAAGAACCAGGGAGTCTCGTCCTTTTCGAGCACTGGGGTCAGTCACAAAGACACTGGTCACTTTGGACAAGCAGCTACCTCCTGCCACCCCAGACCACACTCACACCCCCCCATCCTCCGGCCAGGCTAGAGAAGGAACAGAACCCAGGCAGGGCAGGCTTTAGGCCGATTCGCCCGATTCCCCAGAATCAGGCCCCGCGCCTAAGAGGGCCCCGCGCACTCACCCCAGCGGCATTCGTCTTCGGGGGCCCCGCTCCCCTGGCCAGTGCGGCAGCCCCGCGGGGCCACCTCCCCCAGCCGGCAATCCGAAGTGCCGCCCCAGGAATTGGGCCCCGCACTTGCTAAACCCGGCCCTGAACCCAGGAGTCTGGACTTCTCCTGGGAAACCATTCCCCACTTCAAAGTCCCTAGGCATAGCAAGGCCAGGGCCCCCTCGGTTCCCATTGATTTCCATGCTCAGCAGCTCACTGGGTCTGGCCCAGCTCACAGACTCTCAGCCTGGGGAACAGTCTCCCACAAGGGAAGGGCTGGGAGCCCCATTGCTGGGACCTTGCCAAACACACTGGAGACGGCTCTGGAGAAGCCCCTTCCCGGTCTGAGAGCAAGGGGTTCCTCGGCCAGCAGCAGGGGGTGCAGAACACCGCCCTAGTGCAGGGGTGACAGCGCCTCCGGGATCCCGACATCCCAGCACTTTACACACCTTCCTGGAGCCTCCCAACCCCCCTGGGCTGTCGGGACTGCGACCCCAACCCCACTGATGAGAACCAGGCCTGGGAGGGGAAGCTACTGGCACAGGGTCACACCAAGTGTCAGAAGAATGGATGGGACCCAGCAGGCCTTCTTTCCAGGCCCCTTCGCTAACCACTGCTGCACACTCCCTCCCACAGCTGGCAATTACAACCAGGCCCCCATGTCCACTCCCCCTGCCTTTGAGAGAGAGTGTGCTCCGCTGGAGTGACTGGACCAGGGGACTGGGAGCCAGGACTCCTGAGTTCCATTGCTGGGTTTCCTGTTGGTTCCACTGATGGTTGTTTTCCTTTTCCTGTGGGACTTTGGGCAAGTTGCTCCCCGCTCTCTGGCTCTGTCCCCAGCAGTCAAACGGGGATTTCATACTTTCCCACTATTGGAAAGTGCTGGGAGAAGCCCCCAGCAAAAGCTGCTCTGACAGCGCTAAGCAGCATCTGCCCATTGAAGGTGGGAGCGCACTGCCCAGGAGGAGGAGGGTTTGGCTCTGGGGTTTCACTTCAGCCCAGTCTAGAGAGAGGGGCCCAGCCATGGACTTTGGCTCAAGAAGACCAAGTCTCCAATTTGTTAAGGGCGTTTTGAATTCCAATCCTGTGCTCCACAGTGCTTGGTGTCATTTGCAAATTGTAGAAGCATGCTCTCCACTCCATTTTCCAAATCCTGAAGGAAAATATTGAATAGTACCGGCCCCCGGACTGATCCCTGCCGGACCCAGTAGGTACACCCTCTCCGTTGGACAGCCAGACATGGAGAAGGGCTCTTGGAGTCTGGGCTTTCAACCAGCTCTGCACTCACATTTCACTGATTACATCTAGACCACATTTCCCTCGTTCACTTGTGAGAATGTCCCATGGGACTGTGTCAAAAGCCTTAGAAACACCAAGAGAGATCACATCTACTGTTTACCCACCTCCACTAGGCCCGGAACCCTGCCAAAGAAGGAGCTAGGATTGGTTTGGAATGATTTGTTCTTGACAAGTCCATGCTCACTAGTAGGGTTACCATATTTTAATTTTTAAAAAGGAGGACACTCCATGGGGGCCCAGCCCCACCCCCACTCCGCCCCTTCCCCGCCCCCAGCCCCGCCCCAACTCTGCCCCCTCCCCTGAACGCTCCGCCCCCTGCTCCTCCCCCTCCCCTGCTTCCTGCGAATCAAATGTTCACGGGAAGCCTGAAACAGGGAGGCAGCAGGTAGGCTGGGGCGGGGTGCAGCGCGTCCCAGTCCGGCCCCACTGGCCGAGCGGCTCCCTCCATGCCGGCCCCGGCCCCCGGCCAAGTGCCTGCGCCCCCGGCCCCGGCTCCGGCCGAACACCACGCCAGCCCCCCGCCCAAGTGCCCCCGCCCCCGGCCGAGCACCGCACTGGTCCCCAGCCAAGCACCGCGCCGGCCCCCAGCCAAGTGCCCGCACCGCCGGCCCAGCACCGCGCCGGCCCCTGGCCCCGCGCCCCCGGCACGGACCCCAGCCTAGCACCGCACCAGACCCTGGCCGAGCACCGCACCGGCCCATGGCTCAGACCCCAGCCCAGCACCGCGGCGGCACTGGCCCCCGCCCAGCACCGCGCCGGCACCGGCCTCCAGTCCAGCACCGCACCGGCCCACGCCCATCACCGTGCCGGCCCCGGCCCCCAGCTGAGTACCACGCCGGCCCCTGGCCGGGCCCCCGGCCCAGCACCGCGCCGGCACCCGGCCCCTGGCCGAGCACCGCACCGGCCCCCGCCCGAGCACCGCGCCGGCCCCCGACCCCAGGCCGAGCACCGCGCCGGTCCGTGGCCAAGTGCCTGCATCGCCGGCCCAGAACCGCGCCGGCCCCCGGCCCAGCACCGTGCCGTCCCCAGTCCCCGGCCCCCAGCCCAGCACCGCGCCGGCCCCCGCCCAGCACCGCGCCAGCCCCGGCCCCCAGCCCAGCACCGCACTGGCCCCGGGCCCCGGCCGAGCACCGCGCCGGCCCCCGGCCAAGTGGCCGCGCCCCCGGCCAAGTGGCCGCGCCCCCGGCCCCGGCCCTCGGCCGAGCACCGCGTCGGCCCCCTGCCAAGTGCCCGCACTGCCGGCCCAGCATCGCGCCGGCCCCCGGCCCCAAGCCCTCACCAGAGAGCCCAAAGGATGGCTCCTCCGGCCGTGCCGTTCCGCCCCCGCGGCCCCCCCTCATGGCTCCTCCGGCCGTGCCGCCCCCCCCCATGGCTCCTCCGGCCGTGCTGCCCCCCTTTGCGTGCAGGAGGTCAGGGCAGGCCAAGCTTCAGAGCGGAGCGTGGGCCCCGCCCGCTGGTGCCATGGTAACCCCTGACTAAGGCGCCACTTTTGGAAAATGTGCTGAGGGGAAGTGGCTGCTTCCCCTGCACCGCCCCTAGCTACGCTACTGGTGGGGATCACTGCCGGGGCACTATTTCAGCCCCACATTTTTGGGTGGACCTCCCACCGTGGGAGCTGCAGAGCACTCCCCCGCGACACACAAACACACACACCCTGGTGTTGGGAGGGGAACAGGGGAAAGGACAAAAGAAGCAAGAGAAGAAAAGAAAGGAGGGAGGGCTGGAGGAAAAGGTGAAACAAAAAGGACAAACCCCAATGTCCCCAGTGATTCTAAGGGACAAAATCCCAGGTGCGGAATAAAATTCTGCCTCCTTAAGCTTGTGTTTTCCATGCCTAGAATTCAACTCTCACCCGATGGATCAGACTGAACAGGTTTCAAACCTCGAGGAGGCTCTTACCTTCTACACAGGGACGTCTGCTTTCTAGTACAAATCACAAAAAGGGAAGGAGAAAACTCGACAGAGGTTCCTCCCGCCGCTCACGTGCGTGAACCCGAATGTTCTCTCAGTCCTCAAAGAGAGACCTCGAGACAGAGACTTGCTGAAGCAAAGCCACAGGAGTCTCTGAGGTTTCCCGGGCCACTCGCCTCTGTCCTGCCTGGCTGATGTCAGCATCTCTCTGTGAGGTCAGCACCTTTGACCAATAGTCTGAGGTCCTGCAAAAGGCCTTTGTGATGTCACTGCCATGCCCCTCCCTTGCTGTGCTAATGTCTTGCCCCTGGGCAGGCACTTGGGAGCTTTGAGCTATTCCCTGTGGATCACCCCACTCAAGGAGTGTTCATTTTAGGAAGCAAGCCGACTAGACAGTAAAACCTCAGACGCTGCTCCCAATGCTACACTCAGTTTCTCAGAAATTAGTAGACTTGATGGCCAGAAGAGACCATTAGAGCATCTAATCTGACCCCCTGCATGTCACAGGCCTCCTGTATGACACCATAGCTACTTTGGGGGCAAACACATTCCAGAAAGGCATCTAGTCTACATTCAATGACATCAAGAGATGGAGAATCCACCACTTTCCTTGGTAGCTTGTTCCTGTGGTGAATCATTCTCGCTGTTGAATATTTGTGCTTTATTTGTAATATGAATTTGTCTCTTTTCACCTTCCAGCCACTGGGTCTTGTTCTACCTTTCTCTGCTCGATTAAAGAGCCCTTTAATACCCAATCTTCTCTCTCCATTAAGGCACTTCAACACTTCAATGAAGTCACCTTTCAATCTTCTTTTGATAAGCTAAACAGGTTGAGCTCTTTCAATCGCTCACTAGAAGGCATTTTTCTCCAGCCCTCAGAACATTTGATGGCTCTTTGCTGCCCCAGTTCCAATTTCACAACATCTTTTTCAAAGGAGGACACCAAAACTGGATGCAGTATTCCAATATCAGTCTCACTGATGCCGTGTCACCTCCTGTGATGCTATTGACATAATCTGTAACTGTATAGATCACCGTTGTGACCACTGTTATATATTTGCAGCCAATATTGTATAAAGGTTGTCGTGGAAGGGGTCTATGGAGAGGTTCTGATTGGTTGATTATAATTATGCTATCTGTATATGCTCTATACAAAGGACTGAATGACCCATCCCAGCTGTGGATGTACTCCAGAGACTTGATTTGAACCTGCAGTTTATTCTATCACTGCTACAAGCCTGAACCAAGAACTTTGCCATTATTGTATGCAGGGCTGGCTTTAGGAAGTGCGGGGCCCAATTTGAACATTTTAGGCGGGGCCCCGACAGGGATGACTAAAAAAAAAAAAACATAAAAAATGCCCTTTTATTTCTTCCATGTATTATTTACTTTCCATAACTATATAAATAAAATAAAAATTGTATATTACATACATTGCTAGCTGGAGGCAGGGCAGGGGCTGACTGGAGGTAGGGTCTGCCTGGAGGCAGGGCAAGGAGTGTGGGGCTGGCTGCGGGCAGGGCAGGGGATGCGGCGCTGGAGGCAGGGCAGAGAGTGCAGCAGGGGCTGGCTGCAGACAGGGGGTGCAGGGCTGGTGCGGGCAGGGGGTGCAGCAGGGGCTGGCTGCAGGCAGGGTGTGCGGGGCTGGTGCGGGGAGGGGGTGCAGCAGGGGCTGGCTGCAGGCAGGGGTTGGCTGGAGACGGGCTGGTGGGGGCAGGGGGTGCGGGGGTGGAGGCAGGGCAGGGGGTGCGGGGCTGGTGCGGGCAGGGGATGCAGCAGGGGCTGGCTGCAGGCAGGGGGTGCAGGGCTGGTGCGGGTGGGGGGTGCAGCAGGGGCTGGCTGCAGGCAGGGGGTGCGGGGCTGGCTGGAGACGGGCTGGCTGCAGGCAGGGCAGGGGGTGCGGGGCTGGTGCGGGCAGGGGGTGCAGCAGGGGCTGGCTGCAGGCAGGGGTTGCGGGGCTGGCTGCAGGCAGGGGCTGGCTGGAGACGGGCTGGTGGGGGCAGGGGGTGCGGGGCTCGAGGCAGGGCAGGGGGTGCAGCAGGGGCTGGCTGTAGGTAGGGCAGGGGCCCCCCTGCTTCTACCACCTTGGCCCTTTAAATAGCTGCCGGAGCCCTGGGGAAGCTGTGGGGCTCTCGTGGCTATTTAGAGGACTGAGGCAGCAGAGGTAGCTGGAGCCCCGGCACTTTAAATAGCCCCCGGAGCCCCCTGCTACCCCAGGGCTCTGGTCCAACCACTAGACCCCCCCCCCATAAGCACCATAGCTCCCCCTTCTCCTCCACTGGGTACATAAAACTACAAGTCCCAGAATCCCTTGCTTCCCCCATCCCACCTCCTGAAGGGGCAGCCAATGGGCCGGAGCCGTTTGCTGATTGGCAGGTGCACGGGCCAATGGGGGCGAGCCCATGTCCGGCACGCGCTGGCAGCTGGCGATGGCCCAATGTACAGGCCCAACCACTCGGCCTTCTTCTGGTGTGTGTGTGTGTGTGTGTACACACCAGTGCGAATTGAGAGTTACCAGAAGACGCCCAGAGTACTCTGCGAAGTCTTTTGGCTCGTGACCAGAACTACTCTAACGCAAGGCCGGTAACTAGAGGATCTTTTAGGAGATCTGACCCACGGTGGGCTGACTCGGCCTGGCATCGTCCGGCAAGGAAGCTACCTGGGTCTAGGAGCATGTGAACCCATCTTCCCTCTCCTTTCCTCTCTGTGTGAGCCACTGACAGTCTGATCATCTCGCTGGATGCAAAGAGAATGAGCGGCGCCGTCTCTCTGAGACTAGCCGACGCTCTTTGCTGAAGGGAGGTGTAGGAGGGTCGTGGCCATCCTCGTTAGCCTCTCCTGTGTGAGTATCCTGTAGGGAGAGATCCTTAGTTTCTGAGCCACTAGCGTGGACAGGGCATCCTCCCTGTGTGTGTAATTAAAAAATGGGTGGGGAACAGTCTAAGCATTCCCTCTCAGCCCCTAAGGGTACCCCAGCTTATTTCATGTACGTACATTATGGTCCGAAAACCTGCAGGTATTTAGAGAATTGAAATCTTTACACGCGTGCAAATCCATCTAAACAATGCCCACTAGAAGGTACCTTCAATTTAAATAAACTTACATATCTCAGAAAAACCCTGGCTTCGCCAAAAGCCTCTAATACGCAGTGGGAGCAATTTGTCTATTGGTAAAAGAAAGCAACAAAGAGACTCCACGAGTCTCGGGTGCGGAGTCTAAAAGTGATATATTAAATATCACTAAGGCTAAAAAGGCATTGCAGTAAAATCTAGCAAGTTCAAAAATTCAGAATTTCCTAAATAACCAGCTAATGGCCATTCAAAATGATCTTGAGCATCAGGCTTGGCCCACTGCCCTTACAGACACATCAGAAGTACCATCTAATCTCTGGCCATAAAAACATACTTGGAGACTTTCTGGGTGAAAGTGCGGACGTTCTCAGTGCTCCTTCCAAGCATATGAACCGGTTAGGGGGGTGTGGGCTCCCACATACCGAATCCTGCCGGGTCCATGAAAAAAATGCATGTGGAATTGGGTAATTCACCAAAACATCTAAAAAATTAAACTGCCTGGTATGCCTAATCAATTTTTAGTCAGTGCTCCTAAAATTACACCTGACATTTAAATAAAGTTAGAAAGTCAATGGACAATTTGGCCGTTAAAACCCCCACAGCTTCAGAGTATACGTAAACTAAAGCCAAAAAAAGTTGTCACTGTTCATAATTACGTTTGCTAAAAAAATAAAAAACAAAAAACTACCCTAACAAAACATTTACTTTTCCAAGCTAATAATAGCTGTGTGTATATTAATGGCACCACATTGCACGACATACATTTTAATCTCACTACCACTGCAGCAATCATATTATCTACTGGCCTGCAAATAAAGTTTTGCAAATAGCCCTTAAGTTCCAAATACCCTTTAATTAAACTAGTTTAATACCAAATCAATTTCAAAATTTGCTTTCACTGTTACCAAAGGTTCAAAAAATCTCTAAAGTACAAAAGCAAATTCACATGCTTCAAAATATATATCAAGTTAAAAAGTATGTCTTTCATACAGCTTATAAAATGTCCACCTTATGTACTAAATATAATATATTATGTTTTATAACTAAAAATGTACAACAACCCCATCATATTATCGCTATAAAAATGTTATTGCTTGTATTGTTGTTAGCTAGTGTAAAAGTATGTTATTATTATTGTAGAAAACATAATAATAATACCTTTCATGTCCATGCTCATCATGCATTATCATTACATCCAATCAAAACCCCTAAGATTAAAGCATCCAATGTAAAATCTAAATTCCAAAACTTAATGCAAATAAAAATTTAAAAATATTTGTTGTACTAGTAGTACAAAAGGGGGGGTTGTGGAAGCAGAGAAAAAGTGACAGGAAGGGGATTGCAATGCATGACAGTTTGTTAGCAAGAGTCAGGCTAATTGTAACCCTAATAACGCGAGATTTGTAGACGCGAGGATTGTGTGAGGCGAGTGGGAAAGAACTGTGTGAGAAGTTGTTGCGACCTTGTGTAGATAATGTGTAGAAAATATTGTATGTAGACTAGAGTCAAAACAAGTGAGAAAAATAAGATATCAAGATGGCCTATGTATAAACAAAATGCAGCTGTTGCTTATTATTGTCTGTAATGAAAGGTATAAAAGGTTTGCTGTAACTGTTTACCACTAGAGAGACCTGTTTAGCTCTCTCCCTCTACGCAATTGTTAGAGAAAATAAAGTATCTGACTTGTTGTACCCAAACAAAAAGTGAGAACTCTGTTATTCTCCAACACTATCTATCTATCTATCTATCCCCATCCACCCGATCTATCTATCTATCTATCCCCACACGCCCCATCTATCTATCTATCTATCTATCTATCAATCTACCTATCTATCCCCTTGCATACAGAGGTTCCCAGTGCTGAGGGCTGGGACAGAACCTTTACCCGAGTGAGGTGTGATGGTTCCTTCCCACTATCTGCCCCCCGCAGCAGGGACTCCTAATCTGAACATCCTGCCCTCCTCTCCCGCTCATTCCCCTGACCTGGGGTGTTGGTGCCTGTCTTGTTCTGGGCCATCTTCTGTCCAAACCAGGCCCGCAGCCAGTGCCCAAGCCCCCCAATCAGGCCAAAGACCCTGGCCCCAATCCCAATGGCCACTGCTTCCTCCAGCCCCACTAGAGCTGCACCCGCCCTGATGCCTACTCCGATACCCGCACCCACCACTGCCAGAACCCCGTCCCCCCCCGCCCAATGTACAGGCCCAACCACTCGGCCTTCTTCACTTTAAAGCGCTGTTCATATCGCGGCAGGAACTCCGCCATCTGCTTGTCCAGCTCCTTCTTCAGCTCCTCCAGGGCCGCCTGTTTCTGGGGGTCCTCGCCCCGCAGCTCCCCCCGGCAGCGCTCCAGCAGCTCCTGGCGTTTCCCCTCCAGGCGTCCCTGCATCTCCACGGGCTTCACCCTCAGGCAGCTGCTCATGCTCTGGTGGTCACGGTCCTGCCGGGATGGGGTAAGTCGGCTGCGATACGTCGAATTCAGCTACGCTATTCACGTAGCTGAATTTGCGTATCTTAAATCGACTCCCCCCTGTAGTCTAGATGTACCCTCATAGACATTAAGGTCAGAAGGTCATCTAGTCTGACCTCCTGTACATTGAAGGCCACAGAACCTCACCACCCACTGCTGTAATAGAGCCCGAACCTCTGGCTGAGTTACTGAAGTCCTCCAGTCGTGGTTTAAGGACTTCAAGTTACAGAGAATCCACCATTGACACTAGTTTAAACCTGCAAGTGACCTGTGCCGCGTGCTGCAGAGGAAGGCGACCCCTCCCCTCAGGTCTCTGCCAATCTGACCTGGGGGAAATTCCTTCCTAGTCCCAAATATGGCGATCAGTTAGACCCTGAGCTTGTGGGGGAGACCCAGCAGCCAGACACTTGAGAAAGAATTCTCTATAGTAACTCAGAGCCCTCCCCATCTAGTGTCCCATCACCACCTGTTGGAGATTTTTGCTGCTAGCAGTTACAGATCGGCTACATGCCATGGTGGGCAGTCTCGTCATACCATCCCCTCCAGAAACTTATCAAGCTCAGTCTTGAAGCCAGTTAGGTTTTTTGCCCTCATTTCTCCTCTTAGAAGGCTGTTCCAGAACAAACTAACTTCTGCCTGAGTCTGTAGTGGGCCTCACACAACAGCTATCAGAGGGGGGGCGAGCTGGCCTCAGTCCATCTCAATGTGGTGCTAACTCTGAACCCTACCAATGGCAAGCCACTTCTCAACACCCCACATCTTCACTTTGGATCTCAGGCTGGGAGGCAGGAAGGCAGTGATCAGACAATGAAAAGTTACACAGCCAGCTGTGAATGCTGTTGGGTTTTCTCAGAGTGCATCACGGCCGTGACACCCTCCACTCTGCATTGGGTTTGTTTCCTGTCTGACGCGGGTGGAAATCGAAAGAAACATGGGAATGGCTCTTTCTGGGAAAGAAAAGATTTAGCAGATTTTATCCACTGTCTAGGCATGCAGCCAGCATGAAGCCCCTCAAAAAGCACTGAGTTGCAGCTGATGCTGGGGTGGGACAGGTGGGTAACAGCTGCAGAGTCGCACTGAAGTTCTCAGTGGGGACCTTGCTGTCACCAAAGGCTGTTCCAGGGGAGCATCTCCTTTGGGCTTTTACTGCCATTGGCCATGATACACTGACACTCTGGAACCCTGTATCCCTCAGTAGCACACAGTATTCACCACTGTGATATGATTATGAGATGTTTTGTATTATGCATGCCTTGTGAGGTGGTATGTAAAATGTCTGGATCTGTTGAACATTAATAACCTGTTGGATGGGATGTGCTGTCATTGTATGGGAAGTTATGCTCTCTGTGCGTTTCTGAAATATGTTGTGAGGTTGGGAGACGCCACAGTCAGCTTTACAGTAGAAACAAAGGAGGGCCAGAACGGTGTTGATGGCCCATCAGGAAGAAACCACTCTCTGAGAGACTCCTTGGAGAGGGCACTTAGTCAGTGGGGTACTGCCTGACCAATGGGCTTGCCTGACCCCCATGACACAGCAACGCTCTTTCTATCAACTGAAAGAGAGTATAAAAGAGGGACAGAGACATCATAGAATATCAGGGTTGGAAGAGACCTCAGGAGGTCATTTAGTCCTGACCTTAAAAAGCTCTAAGGATGGAGATTCCACCCCCTCCCTAGGGAACCCATTCCAGTGCTTCACCACCCTCCTAGTAAAATAGTGTTTCCTAATATTCGAGCCTGGACTCTGTGACTACATTAGTCGCCAACAGGGGAGTGTGGCAGGAGAGGACACAGAACATGACTACAAATAACTTTTTCTGGACTGCTGAGGTGGGGGGAGAGGCCAGATTCCATCTGGCGCTGTAGGACTCTGAGGACGCTCTGGGATCGGGAGCGAAGTCTCTGGAGCCTCGGGAGGTGCAGGTTTGGAGACATGTGGCTCCTACCTAGTGCAAAGTAACATGCCGTGCTCCCCCACAAGAGCCATGTTATCAGGCAACACTGCCTCTCTTTCTCCTTGGCCACATGTATCGTGTCCTTTATCTGGTGGCTAATCCAAAAAAGGAGGACAAGCGCTCACTCCTGCGATCACCTGAGGGAGTTGCAATAACCCCAGAATCTGGGACTTCAAGCCCCTAGAGTGACCTCTTACCTTTATAGACCCCCTCCCCCCGTCATACACAGCTATTTTAAAGTTTAGCCTGATAGTAAAGAGACCCCTTTTCAACCCTTCACCACACAAGAGAAAGCCGGCAGCATTTGTCATTAACTATTTATTTCTCCTCTCCTGGCTCCCAAACTGCTTCTCCTCCCTACTGCCGCCAGCCACCTTCGAGTTCTCCCTCTTCTCTCCCGGCTCTGCTCACTTGAGTGCAGCAGCTCAGTGGATGGTCCAGCTTTACTCTTTCACTTCCATTCTTCTTCACTTCTTTGGGTGGCTGCATTTGCCATTGAGCAGGCTGATGGAAATACCTGAGTGCTCTGTCTAGGCCAGGGGTCTCCAACACACGGCCTGCGGGGCTATTTCTCTAGGTAAGCGGCTCCAGGCCATAGGCCAATGCCATCCTGCACCCCAACCCCCTGCTGTGAGCCCCCAGCCTGCACCCCAACCCTCTGCCACACCTCGCACTCTCTCCTGCCCCCTGCACCCCAACCCCCTGCCTAGAGCCCCCTACTGCACCCCAACCCCCTACCTCACCCCTCCAACTCCCTGCCCTGAGCCCCCTGCCTGCACCTCAACCCCCTGCTGCACCCCAACTCCCTGCCCTCAACCTCCTGCCACATCCTACATCCTTCCTGCACCCCAACTTCCTATCCTGAGTCCCCTTCTGCATCCCCCACCCCCTGCCCTGAGCCCCCTGTCTGAACCCCAACCCTCTGCCACACACCACACTCCCTCCGCCACCCTGTACCCCAGCCCCCTGCCCAGAGCCCCCTACTGCACCCCAACCCCCTACCTCACCTCTCCCTGCCCTGAGCCCCCTGCACCTCAACTCCCGCCCTAAGCCCCTGCCACACTCCTCCTGCCCCCTCTGGGGGCAGCGAGGGGGGGTGGTGTCAGTGATGCAGCCCTCGGGCCAATGAACTAGTCCTCAGCCAGCCCTCGTGGTCATTTGAGTTTGAGACCCCTGGTCTAGGCTCACAGGCCCAGCAGCTAAAGCCAAGCGCTGCTGAAAGCAGGGGGAGATTAGCCTGGATTGGCAGGAGTTGAGGCTTGGCCCATAGGGACCCCAGGCACTGCCGCTGCTGCCACCTTCATGGTGAATCCTCCAACGCCTCACCAAAGGGCTCTTCCACATTCTGCAAACTGGCCTCACTGGCTGACTGTCTAGGAGAACAGAAACCCTTTGTTAGAGCCGGAGAGTCTCTTGCCACGGCTCCCTGAGGGTCACAGTCAAACACCTGCGAGTCTCTAGGAGGCTCTCAAGCAGTTCCCTGCTCAGGCACTTGGCACCCACTAGCAATGGTCTCTGACAGCGGCATTTCCAAGGGGAGCTCAGCAGATGGTCCCTTCTATGGCTTCCTGAGTGGGAGGGAGGTTGGTCTTGTCATTTAAGGCCTAGTGTCAGAGTCAGGGCTCCTGGGTTCTCGGACTTTGGAAGTGGGTGGAGTCTAGCGGTTGGAGCTGGACTGGTATCAGTCCCATGCTTCCTTCCTGCCTCTGTCAGGGACATCGTGTGTGACCTTGCAGCCAGTTGCTTTCTATCCCTATGCCCCAGCGAACAGGGATAATACTGACCCACCTCAGAGGGGCTGGCAGGGGTCACCAGCGTCATGACTCAAGTTGGAACCAGTTGTGCTCTTGGCAGTGAAGGGCCCAGATTCAGTCCCCATGGATGCCCAGGGTGTCTGTATTGTGGCCCTGGTTTGACTCACCTAGCATTACAGGCTGTTTAGCCCGGTCCTGGCCAGGCGTGGTGCATCTGCTCCTGGCCCTCTCATCACACACAAGAACATGGCCCACCAAGGACAATCCATCAGCTCCCATCTGGTGTTCAGCTCCAGGATGGATGGGGAGCCCTAGCCGGACCATAGAAAGACAGGGGGGTGTTCTTGGGTGGAAACTGCTGGAGCTTCAGCCTCTGCTCCCACCTCCACCCCCACGCTAAGGGCTTCAAAAGTGGTGCCTGACCCCAGGTAAACAAAGTAGCCGAGCTGAGGCCAGAGTGGGACTGATCCTAAGAAAAGAGCAGATTTCTCCTCTGCTCTAGGGAGATTCCCCTAGGAAAAGCAGCTGGGGTGGGGCGATACAAGCACTACCCCTCAGCCCTTGAATAGCGGGCAACTGGGACTTTGGGAGCCAAGGGACTGGTGTATCTTGCTGGAGATCAGAATGGTACAACTTCTCCATTGCCCCTAAGTCAATGTCACGGCTGGGTCAAGTGCAGCCAGACCTACTGGTCAGAGCCAGAGTCCACACTCACATGACAGGAGTGGAGAGTCAGCCAGGTCAGGATACTGGAAGATCAGCAGCAAAAGACAAACTTGCTATCACCACCACAACTCAGATGCCAGGAAATCAAGCCAGGGGAGCGGTAGCAGAATCAGGCAGCGCACGGTCCAGAACCGGGAGCAGGCCTGGTGTTCAGTCAGCTTCGTGTTCCTGCTGCTGTCTTACGCAGGGCCAGTGAGCTTTCCTGGGACTCCTCCAATAGGACCTCATGAGTGGAGCCTCAAACTGGGGCTGAACTTCATGGGTCCGAGGTAAGCAATTTTCAGCAGGCTTCCAGGTGGAGGGTTGGAGCGTGGCTGCTCCCATGAACCCTGCAGACCCGGGTTGGAGACCCCTGGGTCGTGACAGTGAGTGATCTCTCCCCGCTCAAACCTCCTGCAGCAGGAAACAGTCTCCAGGATCCTGGACACCGCCTCTGAGAATAAAATGAGGATATCATGATGAGAAAAGGGCTCTGTACCAGGGCTGGGATCCAGGGACAGGGAAAGCTCCCAGCCAGGCTATGCATCGGGGATGCCATTTCTCCCCCAAGAGACCCACACGCCCCAAGAAGTAAATGGCTCTTACCTCAATGAGGGACTGGGGTCTTCCATCTAAGCCTCTTTGAGAGCCGGCATTGCTGGGACGAGGTGACCTGTCCTCACTGCTCCCTGACGTGGCTCAGCTACAGGAAGCGCCCGTCTGGGAGGCTGTGCCAGATCCCAGGGCCTGGAAGACAGCTGGGAAGGAGGCTCCTATTCCTGTCACACCCAGAGACCCCATAGAAGGGCCAAGGGGAGAATAAAGGGCAGAAGGTGAAGCTAGCCCTGAGCCTCTGTCCCACCCCCACCTCCTCAAAAGTGGAGCTTTCCGAGCTCCAGTGGGGCTGTGGCCCTGACACAAGGGCTTTTCTGCACCATATGGGGCAGGGAGAGCTCTGCCTGGGCGCAACGGGAATGAGCGGGGGTAGACCAAGGAAAGGGGGGAGGGGAGTGGGTGCAAGGGAAAGAGGTCCTGCCCCATATGAAGGAATTTGGGGGGCAGAGGGAAGAACCCTGCTCCACAGAGAGAGGAGAGAGTTTCTGTGAGTGCCAGGGGGCTCCATTTCCCCTTCTCGCTCTCCCAATCAGAGGGAGGCCACTCCAGCTGGCCCAGTCTGGTCCTGACCAGAGTCTGCAGGGTAGCAGTGGGCCCACAATAGGGCTGGGCGGTTTTGACAGGGTTGGGACTCACCAGCATGGCACCTCCCGCTGGTCGCTCTGGGAATTAGCTCAGTCCATGGGAACGCCCTCTGCTGGCAGCGTCCCATCCATCTCTTGTCCTCCGTTGGCATCTGGAGCCGCGTTGCTCACCGCTTGACACTGCCTCCAGTAGTGCCCACTAGTCCATCCTCACCCCATTCCAGGGGCGGGGGTTAGCAACAGTCCTTGCACCTGCCTCGGTGGCCAACTGCAACCCCCAAAGTCTAGCCCCTTGTCTCAAGGCCCGGTTACAATTTGTCTCGGCCATCAGATGGCCCGATGCAGTACTGCCCAGCCCAAGATGCTGGTCTCCTGCTCTGGAGACAGACTTTCCCCCATGAAATTCTGGGACAGACTACCTGCTGCTCTCCTGGGCAGCCATTATATAGGGCCTAGCCTAGCCCTGATTGGCTGGCTCTAATCTCGGACCTGATTGGCTCTCAGTAGGCCCTTCCCTGATTGGAAGACGGCTTGCACAGCCATTCTGGCCTACTCTAGTTCCCTCTCACATGGGGGTGGGGCAGCCGTCCCACCACAAACCCTCCCCCTTAAAAATGCTCACGGGGGAGGGGAGGAAAGGGGTCCCTATCACCCCAGCTTCCTTCGTAGTGGGGCCTGCAGGGCATCCCTTTCCTCTCACAGGCCCTCCAAAGTCTGGAGCCAGCTGCTTCCCAGCTGTAGGGTCTGGGTTCCCACTGTTGAACGCCCTGGTCCTACGTGGGTTCCTACTTCTGTTTGGGTTCCCACATGGGCCCTCCTGGCTCCTATGTGGGTTCCCTCATTTCGGTGGGGCCTCTCTGCCCCAGCCCCTTTCTCTCTAGGGGCCTCCGTCTTCACCACCTCTTCTCTGTGGCTAGTCTCTGACCGAGCCCTTGTCTCAGACACTCCCCCTTTCTGCCTCAGGGGGCAGTGCCTCTTTAGATGTCCCCGTTGGTGGCAGTGGAAGCACTTTCTGGGTCTTCCCCCTGCCACATCCCTACTCCTGCTTGTTTGGGCCCTAGCCCTTCCTTCTGGGCTGGCCCGGGCCTTGGAAGTCCTGTAGGGGCACTCTCTTCAGGTGCCCTGGCTCCCCACAGACCCAACAAGCTGGGGGCCCCCCTGTTACTTTCACAGGGGGTGCCTTTTCTGGGTGGGGCCTCTCTGCCCCCTCCCAGGAGGGACACTCCCTCCTTTAGTGTCCCTGTCACCTACAGGCGAAGCAGTTCAGCGTTCCTGGCCTCTCGCCCTCGGTGCCGGATCTCTTGTTTGGTCTGGGTGCCGACCTCCACAGCAGCCAGAACAACTCCCTCTGCTGTTCAGCAAGCCGAGCCACCCAGGCCCTCCAATAGAAGTCTCTTTTCTCCACCATTTTGGTCTCTCCATGTGGCACAATCTGCCTAGTCCGCTTGACGGTGTCCTTCTTCAGGCCACTTCCTTCCAGCAGTGCCCCGTAATCCATCCTCATCTCCTTCCGGCGGGGAGGGGAAAGCAGGTTAGCAACAGTCCTTGCACCTGCCTCAGTGGCCAACCAAAACCCCCAGAGTCTACCCCCTTGTCTCAAGGGGCGGTTGCAGTTTGACTCAGCCGCATGGCCAGGTGCAGTACAAGAGGGAACAGGGGGGACCCAGGCCCACCAACTACCCTGGGTCCCAACCCAGGGATCCTCCAGTGGCAGCGTCCCTACTCTCCCCTTGTCCAACTGTCCCTGGGACACTTCCCCTATGGGCCCTTTCTATCAGGGCCCGCAGTCTGGCAGGTCTTGGGCCGGAGCTGTAGTATGCTCCCTTGAGCCTGCCCAGCACTGCTTTTTCAGAGATGCTGGTCTCCTGCTCTGAAGACAGACCTTCTCCCATCAAGGTCTAGGACAGACTGCCCGCTGCTCGCCTGGGCAGCCTTTATATAGGGCCTAGCTTAGCCCTGATTGGCTGGCTCTAATCTCGGCCCTGATTGGCTCTCAGTTGGCCCTTCTCTGATTGGCTACCAGCCTCTGCAGCCGCTCTGGCCTACTCTAGGGCCCTCTTGCATGGGGGTGGAGCAGCCGCCCCACCTCAGCGATCAGCTGTCGCAACCAGGCTGTGGCCTGGGCTGCAGGCTGGCTCCAGGCACCAGCGGAGGAAGCGCATGCCTGGGGCGGCATTCCGTCCATTCTTGGGGCAGCACAGGCCAGGCGACTTTTTTGTTTTTTGCACTTCAGCAGTTCGGGCGGCGGCAGTCCGAGCGTTGTTGTTGGGTTTTTTTCTGCTTTGGCAGTTCAGGTGGCAGCAGTCCAAGTGGTTGGGGGGTTTTTTTGGTTTTCTTTTTGCTCGCTTTGGCAGTCCGAGCGTTGTATTATTTTTTTTTGCTTGGGGCAGCAAAAATGGTAGAGCCGGCGCTGCTGGGCTGAGGTCGCTCAAGTGGTCAGCCCCTCAACACACTGTATTGGGGGTGGCTCAGGCCTGGGTGGGGCCCAAGCACCCCACAAACAACCAGACTTCAAGGGCGGGCCTTGGCCTGGGTGGGGCCCCGGTGGCCAGCCAACAAACAGTTCCTGTCCTGGGCTAGAGCCTCCTTGCACCGTGTAGGGGGTCAGCCACCCGGGGTGGGGTGGCAGGGGGACGCGGTCCCACCCTCCTCCCCCGCGTCCCAGCCCAAGGCGCTGGCAGGGGCAGGATTGGTTGCCCCTGCGTCGGCGGGGATCCAACCGCAACACGCCGACTGAGCCGCGCCAGGCTCTGCAGCCAGCAGCTCCTGGGCTGCCCCTGGGCTACTTCCTGCCTCCCCGGGGTTTAGTACCTGCGGCCTCCAGGCCTCTTCCGGCTCCTTGGGGTAAACCGCAGCGGGTCCTCCAGGCCAGTCCTCGTCCATGTCTGGGGTTAGGGTTAGGGGACTCTGGAGAACAGGCCAAGTGTCCTCCTCTGTTGCAGGTTGTCCCCCAACTGTGGTGAAGGGCCGGCCTTTTATATTTCCGACCCCACGCCCCGGTCCTTATGGCGAGGGGGGCGGGGCGATATCGACTCCGCCCTCCAAGGGGCGTGTAGGGGGGCCCTCGCTCTCCCGCTCGGAGGGAGGCCGCTCAGTTGCAACAGAGTCTACCAGAGGCCCCGGTGGCCAGCCAACAGGCGAGGGGGGTGGGGCGATATAGGCTCTGCCATCCAAGGGGCGTGTAGAGGGGCCCTCGCTCTCCTGCTCGGAGGGAGGCCGCTCAGTTGCGACAGAGTCTACCAGAGGCCCCGGTGGCCAGGCAACAGGCAAGGGGGGTGGGGCGATATAGGCTCTGCCCTCCAAGGGGCATGTAGAGGGGCCCTCGCTCTCCTGCTCGGAGGGAGGCCACTCAGTCTCACTACACTCCCCGTTTAGAGGGAGCAGGAGTTGCTGGTGGCCTTGGAGGCAGAATTCCTGCAGCGCCTCCGGCACTTGGCGCAAGTGCCGGATGATGTGAAGTTGGTTCATTATGTTGGCCGTCACGACCTCCTGCTGCAAGGGAACGAGGACCTGTCAGAGACTCAGATGCCCCCGTGGAATCAGGGGGAATTAAGGGCACCTGGGACCAGCAGCAATTCCACCCAGCACCCGCGCACCTCTGAGGGATGAAGTCCCGCTCCTGACCCCCAGAATGGAGTCTTGTTTTCCTTTCAAGGGACCTCCAGTGCCAACAACCTCCTTGTAGGGGGAGCTCCTGCCACCTCCCACCCAGTGCCCCTGACAGCTGTTCCACCTCCAATCCACAGCTCAAGTTCTCTGACCCCTCTCCTCCACCCCCACCCAGGTTGGGCAGGGAGGGGGCTCTAGCGGGGCGGGGGGTGGAGGGATTCTGGCAGCAGTGAAGTGGGATGTGGGCAGCTTGAGACCTTTCCCCAAGTCATCCCAGCCACTGAGGCTGAAGCCGCAGGATGGCAGCCCTGGTGAATGGGGCAGATCAGCAGCCCCTGCTGACTGAATCCTCCCGTTCTCTCTAGAGCGAGTCCAGCCCTGCCGGCAGCAGGACGAGCTTCCCCCGCCCATGTGCCTCAGAACTGCCCGGTCAGTCGCCATCACCCCTCAGTCCTTGGCCTCCCAGGCTGCCAGTGACGGGAACAACTCTGGGTGGTGGCACGGGTGACAGGAGAGGCTCTCAGAGGGCACGTAGAGGACTCTGCTGCCCTTCCCAAGAACAGAAGTCTGTGCTGAGGCAATGCTTGTCATTCATTCGCCTTGCTAATGAGCTGGGCTGGAGCTGCTCCGGGAACAAGCTGGCTCCCTCCTGCTCATGGAGGTGAATTCATCTCCCTTCCCAGGAGCACCTGCTCTCACTCTCATTCCCCACTGGTCGCCTTGCTGCCAGGCCGGCGAATGGCCAGAGGATGGGAATGAGGCCTGGGCCCCGCCCCAATCTCCTGAGTCTAATGCAGCTGCTCACCTTGCTCCCCATCAGCTGCTCGGCTTGCCCCAGGAGGGAGTAAGTGAGGAGCAGCCCAGCCTGGCTGACACACAGCAGGGGGTCGTGCATGGCCAGCACTGCTGTCTGCAGGAAGAATCTTCTCTGCCCCGCCGAGAAAAATTTGGCAAAAACCTGAAACCAACCAGATGTGAGGCTTCAGCAGATTGCCCAGAACCAGGCTCCAAATCCTGGCCTAGAACGGCAACTCCGTGGCGTGGCTCCAGCAGGCAGCCACCCGCACTGCCAGAGCTGTGCCATGCCCTGGCAGAGTGTCCTTACCTCCCCAACCCTGGCTGTGTTCTTATAGCCGAGGAGCCTGCTGTCCTGGTGCCAGTCCCAGCACCAAAGGTCTTCGACCTCATGGATGTTCAGGTCTGGAAAAGAGAGAGACACATACACATTGGTCATTCTGGTTGCAGGGCTTGTGTCCTTCCAATCCCATATGTGGCTGCACAGTGGACAGAGCCCAACAGGACTGTGGGGGTGGTGGGGAACACAGAAAGAGATAGAGAGAGCCTTATCCGCCAGCCGGGGTCACTCGGAGAGAAATTGGCTGGGGTCCCAGTCTCACTCGTCTAGCCGTGTTCCTTACCCCTCTGGCGCAGCAGGAGCTGGTAGAGCCGGTAAACCCCCTCCCTGGCCTGCCGGCTGATGTCCTCGTCTGGGTCACTGACGAACAGAGCCAGCTGTGCCACGTGGTGGCCCATCCTGGGGAATTCGGCTGAGTTCTAATGGAAGGGGAAAAAAAAGGGGACTCCATCAGCATTTTCCTGTCAGCTCCCAGTCCCCGCCTGGGCCAGGACTCTCCTTCCCCTCAGCCCCTCTGCAGGAGATGCTAGAGGATAGGAGCTAGAGCTGAATCCTTAGTTATCTCTGCCCGCAAGGGAGCCCGGAGAACAGAGATGTGGGCAGGGCCCTCCAGGAGGATTTGCTTCCCCAGTTGCTCCAGGATGACAAGAAGGCAAGAACCTGGAGCATGGTCTCCTTACAAGCGAGAGTCGCCACTTAACCAGGACAAGAAGAACTTGACTCAAGCCAGGCTCATTCTCTGCTCTGACTCTGCCTCCCCAAGAGGAACACTCCTAGCCCACAGCCCCTGCAGCAGCAGATCCTCCAGCCCATTGGAGTCAGCCTGCCTACGCCTGGAGTCAGGAAGCTGGGCTCAGAGGCCACTTACGTCAAAGTCAGGGAGAGTGATGACGGACGTCAGCAGGGCCGCGCTGCTCCTGATGGCCCTGGCTCTCTCTCGTGGCACCCTGGACACGGTCCAGTAGTTAATGTGCTGTGGGGAAAGGAGGCAGCTCAGGATTGATGAGGGGGTGCATGTGTAGTGCTAATGCCCCCCCCCCATCCCAAGAGGGCTGAGACATTGCATGCGGTGAGGGTGGAATATCAGATTCATTGACCGCAGAGCTTTAGAAGGGGACTCTTGCCCCCAGGACGATGCTTGTATCCTGCAGGTCACAACTTGTCATTGTCTCTCTCTAGATTGGGACAATGCTTAGTGTCGGGGCTGGTCCCATCCTCCCTGAACTCCTGGTTCCTGAACAGCTCCCCAGGAAGGAGACAGACCCCTCCCCCCTCCCTGGCTCTCAAGTCCCTGGCTGGGTGAAGGGACTGAGTGTGAGCACAATCCCCCCAGGAATCTCGGGGCCCGTCAGAGACAAGGGTTGATTCTCTGGGGCCCTCCTGTTTCTCTAGGAATGAGGCTGTGGCTCTTCTCTGAGGACCATCTTCTGGATCTCCCAGGAGGGGTTCAGACTCTCACTCCCCAAGCCAGCCGGGGGCCCTGTGGTTAGTGCTCAACACAAGCAGGCAGAGCTCTGGCTTGAAGTCCCAGCTCCTTCCTCTGTCCTTCAAGGAGGAAAGGCCTGACCCTGCATTGCACTGACTGCCCTGACCAAGGATGGCCACTGGGGGCCCAGCTAGGAGGACAGACTGGAAAATGGATCTAAGAGTTAAGGTAAAATTGCCCCCACCCCCTCATTGGGCTCACCTCCAAGATGTAGTGGAGCTTGTCCGTGTCTGGGGTCTTTGCCAGCAGGTTCCCCAGCATGGCGTCCAGGAGGTCTGGTATGACCCTATGCAGATCCTGCAAAGCAAGGGAGAGCCATGGGTCAGAGTTAGGGAAACTGGGTCTACACCTGCCACAGGATGGGAAGAGGGATCTCTGGGAAGCACTGGTGAGACCCCCAAACACATATCCTGGCCTCTCTCATTCACATCCCACTGCAGGCAATTAGCAAGGATTCGGGCAGGATAACAGCTGGCTGATCTACCTGGACTTGGTTGGTGTCCGTCTGCGTGCCCAGAGTGAAGACTGCGTGCAGGGTGGCTCGGAGGAGGTGGGTCTCCAGCTCCGGCTCCAGGGCAGGTGTCATGGTGCTGGCAAGAGAGAGGAGCCGATATTAGACTGTGCCGTGCGGGGGTGGGACTGGCACCAACACGGACGTGAAACTGCAGGGAAATAGGCAGAGGCTGGCGAGAATGGAAACTGAGGCACTGAGCCAGGGAATGATAAGGCCAAGGTTTCCCAGACCGACAGTGGCAGGGCAGGAATGGCGCCTGTTCCCTGGACCCTGCTGCCCCTCCTGTATCTGATCCTGGGAGTCAGCCTCTCCCCAAAGCCATTGCAATGTGACTGGAGTGAAAAGAATAGAGCAGCCAGGAGAGGGAGTGACCCTTCCTGCCACCTCTGCCAGAGGAGCCACCCTTGGGAGGTGAGCTGGGAGTGGGAGGGGCAGTGACTCCCAGCCATGGGCCTGAGCAGCACCGGGGTTAGGGGAACCGGGCGGGAGGGTCTCGGTACCTGAGGTTGGCCACAGCAATGAGGGAGTTGGCCAGGACGGCGTCGGGTGGAGAGTTAGGAGGAAGCTCCTCAATGAGCTCCTGTGAGACGCAAAGGAGACAAAGGAGCGTGTGAGATTCGAGCCTCACTGACACTCCCCAAGGAGGAGATTACACAGCCAGCAGGATCCGCCCAGCTGCCTCCCGCTCCTCCGATTCCTGCCCACTAGTTCTCCCGTCTCCTCTCCCCAATCTTCAGCCCCAGCAATCCCTGCCCTCAGCTGCCCTCCAGCACCAGCCATCCCCCAACCCTCAGCCCGGGGAGACCTCTGCCACTCCCATATCTCTGTCCACCCTCCAGCTCCTGGGCGCCGTGTCTCACTCACCACAATCCTCTCCGCCACAGCCGCCTTCGAGCAGTGTGGCTCCAATGTGTAGTCCCCTCTCTGTTGGGCAGCGAGGCACGCGGGGTAGATGGCGTGCAGGAACACGAGCTGCTGCACCTCGTCCTGCACCCACCAGGAGTGGGGTTAGGGGAGATAGAGCCAGTTAGCCAGGGACCTCCCTGCCCCAGCCACACCAGCTGCAGGACTTAGGCCTGAATGGGGGATAGTGGGGACCTGCCTATTGTTCAAATCACCCACGACTCCTCCACAATCAGGGTCAGGAACTGGGACAGTGCCTGTCGGGGAAGGAGACCCCGGCTGGTGTGTGACAAACACCCCCATCTTGGGAGTCCCAGATCATGAAGGAGAAAGGTCCCCATTAGAGCCAAGACCTTCTGCAGGGGGTCGGGATGCTGGGAAGGAGCAGGACAATCTCAGTTCCAGCACAGCTGGGGAACGTTTGTACCTTTTCTCGGGCATGGAGCTGCTCTCGGATGTTCATGAGAGCAGCCTCCTCTGTTACCAAGTCTACCCGTTCTTCTTTCTCCTCGTCGTTCTCGGAGTCCCTGGCGGACGCTGCACCAGGGAGAGAAGGGGACAAGGTGACTCCTGCTGCCACTCGGGGGAAGGACAGGGGCATGGTGGGACAATGTGTCCCCTTCCCACCTCCGGGACATAGGGCAGATTGGGCCCCACACTCCCCCCTCTCAGTGATGGCATCAGCCCTCAACTCCTTCAGGAGCCCATAGCAAAGAGACCCTCCCCACTGTCCTGGACTCCCTTGGAGGTGCCTCCCCCCACCCCCGCCCAATGGAGCACCAAGGACCAAAGTGGCAGCATCTAGTGTCCGTGGGGTTCACATGGCTCAGGCCAGACACCTGGGCTGGAGACCCGCCCCCATAGCACTGCTCGAGGGCCTGGGCCCAGGGTGTTCACAGCCCCCTCCTCACCCCTCCCCGAGCCCAGCCTGGCTCCTCACCTAGAACATTGCAGAAGCGTCCGTCGGCCAGGCTGCTGGCCGAGTCGCAGGCGCTGCTGCTGTCGGATGGGGAGCGGCCCGGGCTGCTGGGGCTGGCAGAGGGATCCTCCACCTCCTGCCCTGGGGAGGCTGGAAGGTCCTCCCTGACCGAGCAGGGCGATGCCCCCTGTTGGAAGTTGGGGCTGGGCTCCTGGGGCCGCTTCTGCCCACACAACAACAAGCCCCAGAGCCACCCTGCCCGGTTCCGCCCCTGGGCTGGGTCCTGCCTGCCCAGCCGCAGCCTGGCCCAGCTCCATTTTGGCCTTGGAGGTGATGCTCCCACCTCGGCGACTGTGCCGGGAGTGGGTTTCCTCCGCCAGAAGGCTGGGCACTTCCACCTCCTGGCGCGGCCGGGAGCTTCTTCCCCTCCAGCGGGGACGGAGGGGCCACTTCGCTCCTGGGGAAGATGGTGGCTGCTTCCCTCAGGCTCTGGGGCCACCTGCACAGCCTTCTTCCTGAACATCCTCAGGCGCCTGGCCATCCTGGAACCCAGCGGGGAGCAGGCGTGAGTCTGGGGTCAAGGCAGCCTCTCACTAACCAGCCTGTTTGGTCCCTCCCCATCCCTGCCCCAGCCAGAGCAGCTCCTGCTCCCCCCACAGGGGTGCAGGGAGGGCAAGCTACCCCCACTGGCAGGAGTTCATTGCATGCTCTCCTCCCCCTCATCGCTCCCCCTCGTCATTGCTGTGGCTGCAAGAACCAGGGAGTCTCGTCCTTTTCGAGCACTGGGGTCAGTCACAAAGACACTGGTCACTTTGGACAAGCAGCTCCCTCCTGCCACCCCAGACCACACTCACACCCCCCCATCCTCCGGCCAGGCTAGAGAAGGAACAGAACCCAGGCAGGGCAGGCTTTAGGCCGATTCGCCCGATTCCCCAGAATCAGACCCCTCGCCTAAGAGGGCCCCGCGCACTCACCCCAGCGGCATTCGTCTTCGGGGGCCCCGCTCCCCTGGCCAGTGCGGCAGCCCCGCGGGGCCACCTCCCCCAGCCGGCAATCCAAAGTGCCGCCCCAGGAATTGGGCCCCGCACTTGCTAAACCCGGCCCTGAACCCAGGAGTCTGGACTTCTCCTGGGAAACCATTCCCCACTTCAAAGTCCCTAGGCATAGCAAGGCCAGGGCCCCCTCGGTTCCCATTGATTTCCATGCTCAGCAGCTCACTGGGTCTGGCCCAGCTCACAGACTCTCAGCCTGGGGAACAGTCTCCCACAAGGGAAGGGCTGGGAGCCCCATTGCTGGGACCTTGCCAAGCACACTGGAGACGGCTCTGGAGAAGCCCCTTCCCGGTCTGAGAGCGAGGGGTTCCTGGGGGCTGTTTGCAAATCCAATCTCCTTTGGGAGAGATTCTCTCCCCCTCTTTCTGCCTCTCCCCAGACAGACAGGGGACGCCACCGAGGAACCCTAATGCCACTCACTTGCTCTGGTGACGGAGAGAGATGGATGGAGGATGTTCAGGGTCGTCCCTCGCCCTTCTCCTCACTCTCCAAGCCCAAGGCAGGCTGGAGAGGGTGGTGGTGAGCTGAGGAGTTACCCTGCCCAGGAAGCAGGCAGGGTGATGGCACGGGGCGATCGGCTGGCTGTGAAAACAAGAGTCTGTCTTATTGCCAAGGGACAGAGAAACTCGGCCAGCAGCAGGGGGTGCAGAACACCGCCCTAGTGCAGGGGTGACAGCGCCTCCGGGATCCCGACATCCCAGCACTTTACACACCTTCCTGGAGCCTCCCAACCCCCCTGGGCTGTCGGGACTGCGACCCCAACCCCACTGATGAGAACCAGGCCTGGGAGGGGAAGCTACTGGCACAGGGTCACACCAAGTGTCAGAAGAATGGATGGGACCCAGCAGGCCTTCTTTCCAGGCCCCTTCGCTAACCACTGCTGCACACTCCCTCCCACAGCTGGCAATTACAACCAGGCCCCCATGTCCACTCCCCCTGCCTTTGAGAGAGAGTGTGCTCCGCTGGAGTGACTGGACCAGGGGACTGGGAGCCAGGACTCCTGAGTTCCATTGCTGGGTTTCCTGTTGGTTCCACTGATGGTTGTTTTCCTTTTCCTGTGGGACTTTGGGCAAGTTGCTCCCCGCTCTCTGGCTCTGTCCCCAGCAGTCAAACGGGGATTTCATACTTTCCCACTATTGGAAAGTGCTGGGAGAAGCCCCCAGCAAAAGCTGCTCTGACAGCGCTAAGCAGCATCTGCCCATTGAAGGTGGGAGCGCACTGCCCAGGAGGAGGAGGGTTTGGCTCTGGGGTTTCACTTCAGCCCAGTCTAGAGAGAGGGGCCCAGCCATGGACTTTGGCTCAAGAAGACCAAGTCTCCAATTTGTTAAGGGCGTTTTGAATTCCAATCCTGTGCTCCACAGTGCTTGGTGTCATTTGCAAATTGTAGAAGCATGCTCTCCACTCCATTTTCCAAATCCTGAAGGAAAATATTGAATAGTACCGGCCCCCGGACTGATCCCTGCCGGACCCAGTAGGTACACCCTCTCCGTTGGACAGCCAGACATGGAGAAGGGCTCTTGGAGTCTGGGCTTTCAACCAGCTCTGCACTCACATTTCACTGATTACATCTAGACCACATTTCCCTCGTTCGCTTGTGAGAATGTCCCATGGGACTGTGTCAAAAGCCTTAGAAACACCAAGAGAGATCACATCTACTGTTTACCCACCTCCACTAGGCCCGGAACCCTGCCAAAGAAGGAGCTAGGATTGGTTTGGAATGATTTGTTCTTGACAAGTCCATGCTCACCAGTAGGGTTACCATATTTTAATTTTTAAAAAGGAGGACACTCCATGGGGGCCCAGCCCCACCCCCACTCCGCCCCTTCCCCGCCCCCAGCCCCGCCCCAACTCTGCCCCCTCCCCTGAACGCTCCGCCCCCTGCTCCTCCCCCTCCCCTGCTTCCTGCGAATCAAATGTTCGCGGGAAGCCTGAAACAGGGAGGCAGCAGGTAGGCTGGGGCGGGGTGCAGCGCGTCCCAGTCCAGCCCCACTGGCCGAGCGGCTCCCTCCATGCCGGCCCCGGCCCCCGGCCAAGTGCCTGCGCCCCCGGGCCCGGCTCCGGCCGAACACCACGCCAGCCCCCCGCCCAAGTGCCCCCGCCCCCGGCTGAGCACCGCA
The DNA here is from genome assembly GCF_011386835.1 of Chrysemys picta bellii. Taxonomy (NCBI): domain Eukaryota; kingdom Metazoa; phylum Chordata; order Testudines; family Emydidae; genus Chrysemys; species Chrysemys picta. Next base: position 28,414,343 of record NC_088799.1, on the reverse strand, counting down.
CTGGTGTCCAGCCAAGCACCGCGCCGGCCCCCAGCCAAGTGCCCGCACCGCCGGCCCAGCACCGCGCCGGCCCCTGGCCCCGCGCCCCCGGCACGGACCCCGGCCTAGCACCACACCGGACCCTGGCCGAGCACCGCACCGGCCCATGGCTCAGACCCCGGCCCAGCACCGCGCCGGCACCGGCCTCCAGTCCAGCACCGCACCGGCCCACGCCCATCACCGTGCCGGCCCCGGCCCCCAGCTGAGTACCACAGCGGCCCCCGGCCCAGCACCGCGCCGGCCCCCGGCCCCTGGCCGAGCACCGCGCCGGCCCCCGCCCAGCACCGCGCCGGCCCCCGGCCCCAGGCCGAGCACCGCGCCGGTCCCTGGCCAAGTGCCCGCATCGCCGGCCCAGAACCGCGCCAGCCCCCGGCCAGGCCCCCGGCCCAGCACCGTGCCGTCCCCAGTCCCCGGCCCCCAGCCCAGCACCACGCCGGCCCCCGCCCAGCACTGCGCCAGCCCCTGGCCCCGCGCCCCCGGCACGGACCCCGGCCTAGCACCGCACCAGACCCTGGCCGAGCACCGCACCGGCCCATGGCTCAGACCCCAGCCCAGCACCGCGCCGGCACTGGCCCCCGCCCAGCACCGCGCCGGCACCGGCCTCCAGTCCAGCACCGCACCGGCCCACGCCCATCACCGTGCCGGCCCCGGCCCCCAGCTGAGTACCACGCCGGCCCCTGGCCGGGCCCCCGGCCCAGCACCACGCCGGCACCCGGCCCCTGGCCGAGCACCGCGCCGGCCCCCGGCCCCAGGCCAAGCACCGCGCCGGTCCGTGGCCAAGTGCCTGCATCGCCGACCCAGAACCGCGCCGGCCCCCGGCCAGGCCCCCGGCCCAGCACCGTGCCGTCCCCAGTCCCCGCCCCCCAGCCCAGCACCGCGCCGGCCCCCGCCCAGCACCGCGCCAGCCCCGGCCCCCAGCCCAGCACTGCACTGGCCCTGGGCCCCGGCCGAGCACCGCGCCGGCCCCCGGCCAAGTGGCCGCGCCCCCGGCCAAGTGGCCGCGCCCCCGGCCCCGGCCCTCGGCCGAGCACCGCGTCGGCCCCCTGCCAAGTGCCCGCACTGCCGGCCCAGCATCGCGCCGGCCCCCGGCCCCAAGCCCTCACCAGAGAGCCCAAAGGATGGCTCCTCCGGCCGTGCCGTTCCGCCCCCGCGGCCCCCCCTCATGGCTCCTCCGGCCGTGCCGCCCCCCCCCATGGCTCCTCCGGCCGTGCTCCCCCCTTTGCGTGCAGGAGGTCAGGGCAGGCCAAGCTTCAGAGCGGAGCGTGGGCCCCGCCCGCTGGTGCCATGGTAACCCCTGACTAAGGCGCCACTTTTGGAAAATGTGCTGAGGGGAAGTGGCTGCTTCCCCTGCACCGCCCCTAGCTACGCTACTGGTGGGGATCACTGCCGGGGCACTATTTCAGCCCCACATTTTTGGGTGGACCTCCCCCGGCCAGGCCCCCAGCCGAGCACTGCGCCGGCCCCCAGCCAAGTGCCCGCACCGCCGGCCCAGCACCGCGCCGGCCCCTGGCCCCGCGCCCCCGGCACGGACCCCGGCCTAGCACCGCACCGGACCCTGGCCGAGCACCGCGCTGGCCCACGGCTCAGCCCCCGGCCCAGCACCGCGCTGGCACCGGCCCCCGCCCAGCACCGCGCCGGCACCGGCCTCCAGTCCAGCACCACGCCGGCCCCCGCCCAGCACCGCGCCGGCCCCCAGCCCCCGGCTGAGCACCACACCGGCTCCTGGCCCGGCTCCGGCCCAGCACCGTGCCGGACCCCGGTCCAGCACCGTGCCGGAACCGGCCCCAGCCCCTGCCGAGCACCGCGCCTAGACAGCAAGGCGGTGGCAGAGCCAGAAAGAGAAGCCACCAGTCCTGACTCCTGTTCTAATGGACAACAAACCCCCCAGAAGCACGGCAGAGGGGAGAGTAAACCAGTCCGGTCCGGTACAGCGTAGCGGCAAGAGCCAGTACGCCGTGCCGGACTGGACCGGCTTCCGCGGCGGTGATTTAAAGGGCCCAGGGCTCCAGCCGCTGTGGGGAGCCCTGGGCCCTTTAAAGCGCCGCTGGAGCTCCGGCAGCCGTTCTCCCGCGGTGATTTAAAGGGCCCAGAGCTCCGCAGTGGCTGGAGCCCCGGGCCCTTTAATTCTCCCCTGAGCCCCGCGGCTCCCAGCCGCCCCTGCAGCTGGTAGCTCCGGGGTGATTTAAAGGCCCTGGGGCTCCCAGCCACAGCCGGAGCCCCTGGGACTTTAAATCTTGAAAGGCCCCGCCTCTTCCGGTTGAGGCTACAGCCCCGCTCAGGACTCCGGCGTAATGGTAAATCCTTTAAGTTCCTTTCACCCCTGGGCAGGGATAGAGCCCAGGAATCAAGATGGTGGGGAAATTTCATTGAAACCGTTTCTGTCAGAAAATCCCATTCAGACTAAACCAGTTTGTTTCTTGAACTCATAACAAGTGGGATGAAAGTTCTTTGCAAAAAGATTTTGTTGCAAAACAAAAGCATCTCCTGTTTGTCACAGTGTGTTAAATTGTCTCCTCGCACACCAAGAGGAGACACTTAGATCTCGAAAATTAGATAAGATGCTTCAGTCTCAGCTAAGTAGTTGCTGCTCTTATCAATTTCAAAATAAAAAATACAAATAAAATAAACTATTTTAGCTATTCTATTATGTCACAATCTGATCTGAGTAAATGTGATAGGACACTTCATATTATGCACTCCTCCTAGTGACACTCTCCAATGGATCTCCATCCTCCACCCACCGTGAGGTAAGTAGGAGCGGATCATTATTGTCCCTACTTGAAAGAGGGAGAGGCTAAGGTTGAGAAAGGAGAATTGACTTGTCTTAGGTCACACAGCCAGTCAGTGGCAGAGTTGGGAATAGGACCCAAGAGCCCTGATTTTCAAACTAACTATCGGATCTTGAATTTCCTGAATAAAGTGCTCTCAGATGAGTTCCAGACCAACAAGAGTGCACAGTAATTATTCAGCAAGTATTTTCGGAGAACTGCAATGGTAGAGAGAATCATGAGCTGCTCAGAGACAATTAATGCAGAGAAGCAGCAAAATTCATCAAACCTAGAACTGCTTATGACTTATTTACTTGGTCTTAAAAGAGAACAAGGACCTGAGTCTCCTCCCTGTCAATAACCCCCCGCTCAGCCAGTCAGGGTAGAGGTTGAGGACGGGAGGCTGAGGGTTCTCACCAGAGAGCCCAAAGGATGGCTCCTCTGGCCGTGCCGTTCCGCCACCGCGGCCCCCCCTCATGGCTCCTCCGGCCGTGCTGCCCCCCCTTTGCGTGCAGGAGGTCAGGGCAGGCCAAGCTTCGGAGCGGAGCGTGGGCCTCGCCCGCTGGTGCCATGGTAACCCCTGACTAAGGCGCCACTTTTGGAAAATGTGCTGAGGGAAAGTGGCTGCTTCCCCTGCACCGCCCCTAGCTACGCTACTGGTGGGGATCACTGCCGGGGCACTATTTCAGCCCCACATTTTTGGGTGGACCTCCCACCGTGGGAGCTGCAGAGCACTCCCCCGCGACACACAAACACACACACCCTGGTGTTGGGAGGGGAACAGGGGAAAGGACAAAAGAAGCAAGAGAAGAAAAGAAAGGAGGGAGGACTGGAGGAAAAGGTGAAACAAAAAGGACAAACCCCAATGTCCCCAGTGATTCTAAGGGACAAAATCCCAGGTGCGGAATAAAATTCTGCCTCCTTAAGCTCGTGTTTTCCATGCCTAGAATTCAACTCTCACCCGATGGATCAGACTGAACAGGTTTCAAACCTCGAGGAGGCTCTTACCTTCTACACAGGGACGTCTGCTTTCTAGTACAAATCACAAAAAGGGAAGGAGAAAACTCGACAGAGGTTCCTCCCGCCGCTCACGTGCGTGAACCCGAATGTTCTCTCAGTCCTCAAAGAGAGACCTCGAGACAGAGACTTGCTGAAGCAAAGCCACAGGAGTCTCTGAGGTTTCCCGGGCCACTCGCCTCTGTCCTGCCTGGCTGATGTCAGCATCTCTCTGTGAGGTCAGCACCTTTGACCAATAGTCTGAGGTCCTGCAAAAGGCCTTTGTGATGTCACTGCCATGCCCCTCCCTTGCTGTGCTAATGTCTTGCCCCTGGGCAGGCACTTGGGAGCTTTGAGCTACTCCCTGTGGATCACCCCACTCAAGGAGTGTTCATTTTAGGAAGCAAGCCGACTAGACAGTAAAACCTCAGACGCTGCTCCCAATGCTACACTCAGTTTCTCAGAAATTAGTAGACTTGATGGCCAGAAGAGACCATTAGAGCATCTAATCTGACCCCCTGCATGTCACAGGCCTCCTGTATGACACCATAGCTACTTTGGGGGCAAACACATTCCAGAAAGGCATCTAGTCTACATTCAATGACATCAAGAGATGGAGAATCCACCACTTTCCTTGGTAGCTTGTTCCTGTGGTGAATCATTCTCGCTGTTGAATATTTGTGCTTTATTTGTAATATGAATTTGTCTCTTTTCACCTTCCAGCCACTGGGTCTTGTTCTGCCTTTCTCTGCTCGATTAAAGAGCCCTTTAATACCCAATCTTCTCTCTCCATTAAGGCACTTCAACACTTCAATGAAGTCACCTTTCAATCTTCTTTTGATAAGCTAAACAGGTTGAGCTCTTTCAATCGCTCACTAGAAGGCATTTTTCTCCAGCCCTCAGAACATTTGATGGCTCTTTGCTGCCCCAGTTCCAATTTCACAACATCTTTTTCAAAGGAGGACACCAAAACTGGATGCAGTATTCCAATATCAGTCTCACTGATGCCGTGTCACCTCCTGTGATGCTATTGACATAATCTGTAACTGTATAGATCACCGTTGTGACCACTGTTATATATTTGCAGCCAATATTGTATAAAGGTTGTCGTGGAAGGGGTCTATGGAGAGGTTCTGATTGGCTGATTATAATTATGCTATCTATATATGTGTATCAGTTTTGTAGTTGACGTTATGAATATTGGCTCTATACTGTCTGTATTTCAAACTTGTGCTATGCTTCCGGGGAACACCCCAGACAAGTTGGTGTTAGTTCTGCCTAGCCTGCTTGATGGCCCACTGAGGACCATGAGCTACACAATTGATCCATTGAGAGAAGGTAGATACACCTTGTGATTCAGCAAGGCATGCAGGGACCTGCCTATGGACAGAACTCTAAGGTTTTTCTATGCCACATGCTGGATAGAGTGTCCTTGGGACAAAGAAAGCAAAGACCACATGGCAAGACACTATAAAAGGCTGATGCCTCGTCTCCATCTTGTCTTCAATCCTGCTTCATACTTCTGGAGGGACTTTGCTATAAAAGGAAGCTCTATACAAAGGACTGAATGACCCATCCCAGCTGTGGATGTACTCCAGAGACTTGATTTGAACCTGCAGTTTATTCTATCACTGCTACAAGCCTGAACCAAGAACTTTGCCATTATTGTATGCAGGGCTGGCTTTAGGAAGTGCGGGGCCCAATTTGAACATTTTAGGTGGGGCCCCGACAGGGATGACTAAAAAAAAAAAACATAAAAAACGCCCTTTTATTTCTTCCATGTATTATTTACTTTCCATAACTATATAAATAAAATAAAAATTGTATATTACATACATTGCTAGCTGGAGGCAGGGCAGGGGCTGACTGGAGGTAGGGTCTGCCTGGAGGCAGGGCAAGGAGTGTGGGGCTGGCTGCGGGCAGGGCAGGGGGTGCGGCGCTGGAGGCAGGGCAGGGAGTGCAGCAGGGGCTGGCTGCAGACAGGGGGTGCAGGGCTGGTGCGGGCAGGGGGTGCAGCAGGGGCTGGCTGCAGGCAGGGTGTGCGGGGCTGGCTGGAGACAGGGGCTGGCTGCAGGCAGGGCAGGGGGTGCGGGGCTGGTGCGGGCAGGGGGTGCAGCAGGGGCTGGCTGCAGGCAGGGGGTGCGGGGCTGGCTGCAGGCAGGGGCTGGCTGGAGACGGGCTGGTGGGGGCAGGGGGTGCGGGGCTGGAGGCAGGGCAGGGGGTGCAGCAGGGGCTGGCTGTAGGTAGGGCAGGGGCCCCCCTGCTTCTACCACCTTGGCCCTTTAAATAGCTGCCGGAGCCCTGGGGAAGCTGTGGGGCTCTCGTGGCTATTTAGAGGACTGAGGCAGCAGAGGTAGCTGGAGCCCCGGCACTTTAAATAGCCCCCGGAACCCCCTGCTACCCCAGGGCTCTGGTCCAACCACTAGACCCCCCCCCCATAAGCACCATAGCTCCCCCTTCTCCTCCACTGGGTACATAAAACTACAAGTCCCAGAATCCCTTGCTTCCCCCATCCCACCTCCTGAAGGGGCAGCCAATGGGCCGGAGCCGTTTGCTGATTGGCAGGTGCACGGGCCAATGGGGGCGAGCCCATGTCCGGCACGCGCTGGCAGCTGGCGATGGCCCAATGTACAGGCCCAACCACTCGGCCTTCTTCACTTTAAAGTGCTGCCCGTAGGACGACAGGAACTGGTCCATCTGCTTGCCCAGCTCCTGCTTCAGCTCCTCTAGGGCCGCCTGTTTCTGGGGGTCCTCGCCCCGCAGCTCCCCTCGGCAGCGTTTCAGCAGCTCCTGGCGTTTCCCCTCCTGGCGTCGCTTCATCTCCAGGGGCTTCACTATCAGACAGCTGCTCATGCTCTGGTGGCCACGGTCCTGCCAGGAGGGGGATGAGATCGTCCATGAGGGACAGGAACTAGCATTACCCAACCACAGGGGGAACTTCTGCCTCACACACCTGTAGCCACCTCAACTCCAACCTACAGCCCCCTGCTAGCCCAGCCCTGCCCCCCGTCAGTCCTGTCGATGCCCCTCACTCCCGACCCGCAGCCCCTCTGCACTCACCAGCTGCTTCACAAATAGTCCATATTCCCTCCTGGCAGCTTCTACTGCTCCTCTGTTTGCCTTCTCTCTCATCTCTGCCATCTCCGCCATCTGTGGTGGGAGAGGGAAAAGGGTAGGGGTGGGGATGGGATCCCCTCTGAACTGGGAGCCCCCCTTCCCCCACTCACCACCTTCTCCTAATTCCTCCAGGACCCTGACTTGCTGTACCCAAACAAAAAGTGAGAACTCTGTTATTCTCCGACAATTTGGGGGCTCGTCCAGGATGGCAACGCCCGCAGAGGTACCGGCAGCTGCTACGGATCGTTCCCCTTAGAACCCCATGGCACCACAATAGAGGTAAGAGACCTTTTAAAATCTCTATTGGGGTGTCAAGGAAGGACTGTCTGTGGAGCCGTCTGTCCCTGTTGGGCTCACACCATCCGAACTTATTGACTGTGCAGCAAGATCTGATGCAGAGCGGTTCTGGGGAATTGTTTTGCCGCCCCCAATAAGGTAGTTGTATGTGGTTCTGGGGACCTGTTAGTTTGGCCGCCCCCATATGCATATAAAAAATGCATAGGTATGCACCGGTGCTGAGGGGTTTTTACCGCCTCATAGTGTATTGAGTCTGGACATAAGGTACAGATGCATCGTGGTATTTGGAAATAAAGGCCTTGGTGTGTGTGTGTGTGTGTGTGTGTGTGTGTGTGTGTGTGTGTGTGTGTGTGTGTGTGTGTGTGTGTGTGTGTGTGTGTGTGTGTGTGTGTGTGTGTGACTCATAGACTCATAGACTCATAGACTTTAAGGTCAGAAGGGACCATTATGATCATCTGGTCTGACCCCCTGCACGCTGCAGGCCATAAAACCATCCCCGCCCCTTCCCTGGACTCTGCTGCTGAAGTCCCCAATCCTGTTATTAGTGACCTCAATCGGCAGAGACCCTCCTGCTAGAGATCCCTGCCCCATGCTGCGGAGGAAGGCGAAAAACCTCCAGAGGCTCAGCCAATCTGCCCTGGAGGAAAATTCCTTCCCGACCCCAAATATGGCGATCAGTAAGACCCCGAGCATATAGGCAAGAGTCTCCATCCTGACCCCTTTTAGCCATTATGCTATTTACCTACCATTGCTTGGTTTTCCTTGACAACTATGTTTTACCATTAAACCATTCCCTCCATAAACTTATCTAACTTAATCTTAAAGCCAGACAAGTCCCTCGCCCCCACCGTTTCCCTCGGAAGGCCGTTCCAATATTTCACCCCTCTAACGGTCAGAAACCTTCGTCTAATTTCAAGCCTGAACTTCCCCACGGCCAGTTTATATCCATTCGTTCTCGTATCCACGTTAGTACTAAGCTGGAATAATTCATCTCCCTCCCTTGTATTAATCCCTCTAATATATTTAAAGATAGCAATCATATCCCCCCTCAGCCTTCGCTTGGTCAGACTAAACAACCCAAGCTCCTCTAGTCTCCTTTCATACGACAGGTTTTCCATTCCTCTGATCATCCTAGTGGCCCTTCTCTGCACCCGTTCCAGTTTGAGTTCATCTTTTTTAAACATGGGAGACCAGAACTGCACACAGTACTCCAAATGAGGTCTCACCAGCGCCTTGTACAACGGAAGCAGGACCTCCTTATCCCTACTAGATATACCTCGCCTAATGCATCCCAAGACAGGGGCTGGGGGCTGGGAAGGACGCTGAGCCCTGAGTAGGGGGCGGGGCTTGGCTGATTAGGGGGCCCATAAAAGCGGCCTCCCAGCCAGGCAGCGGCACAGCTGCGAGCAGCGGCACCGGAGGCAGCAAACAGGGCGGCTAACAGGGGAGTTTGAGAGGGAGTGTGCAGGGGGAGGTAAGGGGGGAGGCAGGAGGGCGCGGTGTGGCATGTGCTCTGAGTCCACAGGTGCAGTGGGCAGAGATTGCAGCAGCCATGAGCCAAGCAGCAGCAGCAGCAGACAGAATGCAGATGGCTGCATGTGGAAGCTGTGGTATGTATATGGTCCTAGCAGGGGAGCCGGAACACAGGTATGTGTGTATGAAGTGTCGCCTGATAGAGTTACTGGAGGAAAAGATTAAGGGGCTGCAGATGCAGGTAGATACCCTGGTGGAGTTTAGGCGGGGGTTTGAGCAGCTGATGGAGGACAGGCAAGGGGAGGCTGAAGGAGAATGCCCTATGGTGGAGGTAGAGGCAGAGGGAGAGGATGGTGAGAGGGGAATGGAAGGGGGAGAACATGGGAGGTGGAAGCATGTGACTGTGAGAAGCAGGCCAAGGAAAAGAAGGGCCAGTGAGGGGGGAATAGAACTCAGGAATAGGTTCGAGTGTTTGGATACCGAGGTAGAGGGGCAGCAGGTGGCGACTGAAGGTGGAAGGGTGAGGAAGAAGAGAAGAGCTGCTAGTCCAAGAGAGAGGGGGGAGGATTTGATGGAGACAGCACCAATTCTGGGCCCCGTGAGGATTCAGGAAGGCATAAGGGAAGATAGGAATAGGCACAGGTCAGGACTAGAGGGATCGGAGACTAGATTACTAGATCGCACTGTTGCCAGGCGACGGCAGGTGTATGTAATTGGAGACTCTTTACTGAGGAGATTAGATAGGCCTGTGACCAGGGCGGACCCGGAGAACAGAAGGGTGTGCTGTCTACCGGGCGCAAAGATACGCGATGTGGACCTGCGATTGAAAAGGATCCTACAAGGAGCAGGTAAGAACCCCCTGATAATCCTTCATGTAGGAACGAATGATACGGCTAGATTCTCGTTAGAGAGGATCAAGGGAGATTATGCCAGGTTGGGGAAGACGCTCAAGGAGATAGAGGCTCAGATTATCTTTAGTGGGATTCTGCCCGTTCCGAGGGAAGGGCAGCAAAGGGCTGATAGGATTGTGAGAATAAATAGTTGGCTAAGGGAGTGGTGCTATAAGGAGGGCTTTGGGATGTATGGCCACTGGGAGGCTTTCGGGGACAGACACCTGTTCTCGCGGGATGGGCTTCACCTGAGTAGGGAAGGAAATAGACTTTTGGGAGGGAGGCTGGCTCATCTTATTAAAAGAGCTTTAAACTAGCAAGTTTGGGGAGACGGTTGGGAGATGCACAGTTAATCTCCACGCCAGATTCCAGTATGGAGAAGGTGAGTAAAATGAGAGGAGAGATAGCTGTGGAGATGAGATTGGACATAGGAAGGACAGGAGGGACGGATACTAGGAGGCCCGCAACATATAGTGCTGCTAATGGGAGACGGGCTAATCGACATACATTAGGGTGTCTATACACCAATGCCAGAAGCCTAGGTAATAAAATGGAGGAATTGGAGCTCCTGGTCCAAGAGCTGAAACCAGATATCGTAGGAATAACGGAAACGTGGTGGAATGACAGTCACGACTGGAACACAGGTATGGAGGGGTATGTGCTGTTTAGGAAAGACCGGAACAGAGGTAAAGGTGGGGGGGTGGCATTGTATGTCAATAGTGAAATAAACTGTAAAGAAATAATAGTGGATGGATTAGACAACTCAGAGTCCGTCTGGGCAATACTTACAATGGGTAATAGGACTTCTAGAGCCTCTCCGGGGATAGTGCTTGGAGTGTGCTATAGACCGCCGGGATCGACCCAGGATATGGATAAGGAACTATTTAATGTGCTTAGAGAAGTAATAAGCAATAGAAACTGTGTAATTATGGGGGACTTTAATTTCCCAGAAATAGATTGGGGAACAAACGCTAGTAGCAATAATAGGGCTCAGATGTTCCTAGATGTGCTTGATGATCAATTCCTCCATCAAGTGGTAGCTGAACCGACGAGGGGGGAGGCCATTTTAGATTTGATTCTGGTAAGTAGTGAGGACCTCGTTGAGGAAGTGGTAGTAGGGGACAATTTGGGCTCCAGTGATCATGAGCTAATTCGGTTTAAAATACAGGGAAGGAGTAACAGAATTAAGTCAAAGACTAGGGTTTATAATTTTAAAAAGGCCAATTTTAACAAATTAAGGGGACTGGTAAGGGAAGTGGATTGGGCAAACGTATTAATGGATTTAAAGGCAGAAGAAGCCTGGGATTACTTTAAGTTAAAGATGCATGAGCTGTCGGAGGCCTGTATTCCCAAAAAGGGAAAAAGATTACCAAGCAAGAGATTTAGACCGAGCTGGATGAGCGACCGACTCAAAGGGGCGATTAGGAAAAAACAGAAAGCGTACAAAGAGTGGAAGAGGGGAGGGATCAGTAAGGAAATGTACCAAAGCGAAGTCAGAGAATGTAGAGATAGAGTGAGAAAGGCCAAAGGCCGTGTAGAATTGGACCTAGCGAGGGGAATTAAAAGCAATAGTAAGAGGTTTTACAGCCACATAAACAGGAAGAAAGCAAAGAAAGAAGAAGTGGGACCGCTGAAGACTATTGCCGGAGAGGAGATCAAAGACAATCTAGGCATGGCGCAATATCTCAATGAAAATTTTGCGTCGGTGTTTAATGAGGCCAATGAAGGGATTAGGGATACTAGCACCATTACAGAGGGGCGTTCGGGATGGGGGATTACCGTATCCGAGGTAGAAACAAAACTTGAACGCCTTAATGGGGCTAAGTCGGGAGGACCGGACGATCTTCATCCGAGAATATTGAAGGAATTGGCGCGGGAAATAGCAGGCCCGTTAGCGATAATATTTAATGAATCTGTAAACTCGGGGGTGGTCCCGTTAGACTGGAGAATAGCTAATGTGGTTCCTATTTTCAAAAAAGGGAAAAAAAGTGATCCGGGTAACTACAGGCCTGTCAGTTTAACATCTGTAGTGTGCAAGGTGTTAGAGAAAATTTTGAAGGAGAAATTAGTTGAGGACCTGGAGGGTAGTGGCAATTGCGATAATTTACAACATGGTTTTACGAAGGGCAGATCGTGCCAAACGAATCTGATCTCCTTCTTTGAGAAGGTAACGGATTTATTAGATAAGGGAAATGCGGTGGACCTAATATACCTGGATTTCAGTAAAGCGTTTGATACTGTACCCCATGAGGAATTATTGGTTAAACTGAAAAACATGGGGATCGATTTGAAAATCCAGAGATGGATAAGGAATTGGTTAATGGGGAGAATGCAGCGGGTCGTGTGTGTGTGTGTGTGTGTGTGTGTGTGTGTGTGTGTGTGTGTGTGTGTGTACACACCAGTGCGAATTGAGAGTTACCAGAAGACGCCCAGAGTACTCTGCGAAGTCTTTTGGCTCGTGACCAGAACTACTCTAACGCAAGGCCGGTAACTAGAGGATCTTTTAGGAGATCTGACCCACGGTGGGCTGACTCGGTCTGGCATCGTCCGGCAAGGAAGCTACCTGGGTCTAGGAGCATGTGAACCCATCTTCCCTCTCCTTTCCTCTCTGTGTGAGCCACTGACAGTCTGATCATCTTGCTGGATGCAAAGAGAATGAGCGGCGCCATCTCTCTGAGACTAGCCGACGCTCTTTGCTGAAGGGAGGTGTAGGAGGGTCGTGGCCATCCTCGTTAGCCTCTCCTGTGTGAGTATCCTGTAGGGAGAGATCCTTAGTTTCTGAGCCACTAGCGTGGACAGGGCATCCTCCCTGTGTGTGTAATTAAAAAATGGGTGGGGAACAGTCTAAGCATTCCCTCTCAGGCCCTAAGGGTACCCCAGCTTATTTCATGTACGTACATTATGGTCCGAAAACCTGCAGGTATTTAGAGAATTGAAATCTTTACACGCGTGCAAATCCATCTAAACAATGCCCACTAGAAGGTACCTTCAATTTAAATAAACTTACATATCTCAGAAAAACCCTGGCTTCGCCAAAAGCCTCTAATACGCAGTGGGAGCAATTTGTCTATTGGTAAAAGAAAGCAACAAAGAGACTCCACGAGTCTCGGGTGCGGAGTCTAAAAGTGATATATTAAATATCACTAAGGCTAAAAAGGCATTGCAGTAAAATCTAGCAAGTTCAAAAATTCAGAATTTCCTAAATAACCAGCTAATGGCCATTCAAAATGATCTTGAGCATCAGGCTTGGCCCACTGCCCTTACAGACACATCAGAAGTACCATCTAATCTCTGGCCATAAAAACATACTTGGAGACTTTCTGGGTGAAAGTGCGGACGTTCTCAGTGCTCCTTCCAAGCATATGAACCGGCTAGGGGGGTGTGGGCTCCCACATACCGAATCCTGCCGGGTCCATGAAAAAAATGCATGTGGAATTGGGTAATTCACCAAAACATCTAAAAAATTAAACTGCCTGGTATGCCTAATCAATTTTTAGTCAGTGCTCCTAAAATTACACCTGACATTTAAATAAAGTTAGAAAGTCAATGGACAATTTGGCCGTTAAAACCCCCACAGCTTCAGAGTATACGTAAACTAAAGCCAAAAAAAGTTGTCACTGTTCATAATTACGTTTGCTAAAAAAATAAAAAACAAAAAACTACCCTAACAAAACATTTACTTTTCCAAGCTAATAATAGCTGTGTGTATATTAATGGCACCACATTGCACGACATACATTTTAATCTCACTACCACTGCAGCAATCATATTATCTACTGGCCTGCAAATAAAGTTTTGCAAATAGCCCTTAAGTTCCAAATACCCTTTAATTAAACTAGTTTAATACCAAATCAATTTCAAAATTTGCTTTCACTGTTACCAAAGGTTCAAAAAATCTCTAAAGTACAAAAGCAAATTCACATGCTTCAAAATATATATCAAGTTAAAAAGTATGTCTTTCATACAGCTTATAAAATGTCCACCTTATGTACTAAATATAATATATTATGTTTTATAACTAAAAATGTACAACAACCCCATCATATTATCGCTATAAAAATGTTATTGCTTGTATTGTTGTTAGCTAGTGTAAAAGTATGTTATTATTATTGTAGAAAACATAATAATAATACCTTTCATGTCCATGCTCATCATGCATTATCATTACATCCAATCAAAACCCCTAAGATTAAAGCATCCAATGTAAAATCTAAATTCCAAAACTTAATGCAAATAAAAATTTAAAAATATTTGTTGTACTAGTAGTACAAAAGGGGGGGTTGTGGAAGCAGAGAAAAAGTGACAGGAAGGGGATTGCAATGCATGACAGTTTGTTAGCAAGAATCAGGCTAATTGTAACCCTAATAACGCGAGATTTGTAGACGCGAGGATTGTGTGAGGCGAGTGGGAAAGAACTGTGTGAGAAGTTGTTGCGACCTTGTGTAGATAATGTGTAGAAAATATTGTATGTAGACTAGAGTCAAAACAAGTGAGAAAAATAAGATATCAAGATGGCCTATGTATAAACAAAATGCAGCTGTTGCTTATTATTGTCTGTAATGAAAGGTATAAAAGGTTTGCTGTAACTGTTTACCACTAGAGAGACCTGTTTAGCTCTCTCCCTCTACGCAATTGTTAGAGAAAATAAAGTATCTGACTTGTTGTACCCAAACAAAAAGTGAGAACTCTGTTATTCTCCAACACTATCTATCTATCTATCCCCATCCACCCAATCTATCTATCTATCTATCCCCACACGCCCCATCTATCTAATCTATCTATCTATCTATCTATCTATCTATCTATCCCCTTGCATACAGCGGTTCCCAGTGCTGAGGGCTGGGACAGAACCTTTACCCGAGTGAGGTGTGATGGTTCCTTCCCACTATCTGCCCCCCGCAGCAGGGACTCCTAATCTGAACATCCTGCCCTCCTCTCCCGCTCATTCCCCTGACCTGGGGTGTTGGTGCCTGTCTTGTTCTGGGCCATCTTCTGTCCAAACCAGGCCCGCAGCCAGTGCCCAAGCCCCCCAAAGACCCTGGCCAAAGACCCTGGCCCCAATCCCAATGGCCACTGCTTCCTCCAGCCCCACTAGAGCTGCACCCGCCCTGATGCCTACTCCGATACACGCACCCACCACTGCCAGAACCCCGTCCCCCCCCGCCCAATGTACAGGCCCAACCACTCGGCCTTCTTCACTTTAAAGCGCTGTTCATATCGCGGCAGGAACTCCGCCATCTGCTTGTCCAGCTCCTTCTTCAGCTCCTCCAGGGCCGCCTGTTTCTGGGGGTCCTCGCCCCGCAGCTCCCCCCGGCAGCGCTCCAGCAGCTCCTGGCGTTTCCCCTCCAGGCGTCGCTGCATCTCCACGGGCTTCACCCTCAGGCAGCTGCTCATGCTCTGGTGGTCACGGTCCTGCCGGGATGGGGGAGTGATCGGCCATTAGGGACGAGCACTAGCGTTACCCAGCCACAGGGGGCGCCGCCTCCTCACACACCCGCAGCCCCCTCACTCCCAATCCGCAGCCCCTCTGCACTCACCAGCTCCTGCACAAATTGCTCATATTCCCTCCTGGTGGCTTCTACTGCTCTCCTGTTTAACTCCTGTCTCATCACTGCAAACGCCTCAGCCATCTGTCTGGGGAGAGGGAACGGGATTGGGGGTGCAGATGGGATGGGCCCATCTCTGAACTGGGAGCCCCCCCACAGTCACCACCTTCCCCACATTTGTACAGGACCTGCTCCTCGCGATCACCTCAGAACTGGTCCCCAACGCCCCACATTTCAATAGAGCCAGAGGGCAGCACCTCGACCCCACAGCCATGACCCCAGTGGAGGGGCTGGTTCTCTGGCAGGGCTTCCTGCAGGTCCCCTTATCGCTTGGGTGCTAGGAGTCCTCGATCAGGACATTTGGTGGAGCTGTTGTGGTGCCCCCTTCTGGGCTAGTGTGATTGGCCAATGTCAGGAGGACCCGGGGTTGGGGTCAATGGAACCAGTCCCCCCCCCCCCCCCCCCCGCCCCAAATCCAGGCTGGAAAGAGAGAGGCGGAGGGAGGGGTGACCTGGTACCTTCATGGGTGAGGAGAAGTCGTAGCGTTGGGTCTTCCGATATCGGGAGACGCCCTGCAGGGAATAACGCCCGGGAGAACTGGGATCAGGGACAGCTCAGGCCCTTTCCCCCCGCTGAGCCCCTTCCCGCTCCCTGCAGCCCAGCGCCCCCTACTGAGCACCCTGCCCCGCTCCCTGCAGAATGGCACCCCGTATTGAATCCCTGTCCCCGCCTTGCGGCCCATTTTGCTGTCTCCCATCCAGCCCCCCCCCACTTTAACAGCCCCCACTCTCCCACCTTGATCCTGGCAGCCAGCTGAGCCCCCGTCGGCACCTGCCCGGCTCGCTCCATCCGGACGTGTGTCCCTGCTGAGTGCACCACACTGGTGACATAATCACACAGGTACTGCCGGAAATCCTCGTCCATGTCTGCAGAGGGGAAAAGGACCCAGGCATCCGGGAGGGATCCAGGTGTCCAGGGTAGGACACACGTTAAATGTGATTGGGTGGGCTAGTTTCTGCCACAGGAAATGAGATTCCATCTCTGGGCAACAGCTGCTTAATGCCCCCCACCCCACTGATGGGGGAAAATGGGGGAGAGGCATGAGGGGGCAAGGAGAGGCTGCAGTGGGGAGACAGCAGTCTCCACTGGGTGGTGCCAGGGGACCCATGAAGACCCAAAAGGGGGACACCAGCAGCGTTCCTCTAGCAGACCAGGACCCCAGCAGTGACCCCGCCCATGTCCCTCTCCCCTCCCAAACAGATGCTGTGACCCAGCAAGTGCCCCTGTGCAGTGGGCAGTAGAGTCAATTCTAAGTCAAGGGGGGTGAGCTGGGCACTGGGATTTTGGGGTGGGGGAAGTGCAAGAGGGGAAGAAAGGGGCAGCAGAGGAGAGAGGGTGGGGATGGGGGCAGGGAAGAGGGTGGGGGCAGTTCAGGAGGGGGTGGGGACTGGGGGAGCAGAGCAGGGGGTGAGAGGGGATGTGACAATGCGGTTCTGGCGGAACCCAACTGAGAGCACCAACTCAGGACAAATTGCTAAAACAGGGCAGTTACAGCCCAAGGCTGGGGTTTTTCCACCACTAAGGCAAACCAAACCAGCCAGACTAAGACTTCAGTCTCATCCCACTGGCTAACCGCAAGTCTCACAAGCAATCTCCTTAGACACTCCAGTTTCCCAGTATTACCACCAGTGCCACTCGTTATGGGGACAAATGGTTATGAAAACCAATACTCCAGTAAAAGAAAAAGGTTCTCCTGATCCCAAAGGACCAAGCCCCAGACCCAGGTCAATATACAAATCAGATCTTACCCACAAATCACGCTGCTGCCAATTCTTTAGAATCTAAAATCTAAAGGTTTATTCATAAAAGGAAAAAGATAGAGATGAGAGTTAGAATTGGTTAAATGGAATCAATTACATACAGTAATGGCAAAGTTCTTGGTTCAGGCTTGCAGCAGCGATGGAATAAACTGCAGGTTCAAATCAAGTCTCTGGAATACATCCCCAGCCGGGATCAGTTCAGAGCTTCAGTTTGTAGCAAAGTTCCTCCAGAGGTATGAAGCAGGATTGAAGACAAGATGGAGATGAGGCATCAGCCTTATATAGTCTTTTCCAGGTGTAAGAACACCTCTTTGTTCTTACTGTGGAAAATTACAGCAAAATGGAGTCTGGAGTCACATGGGCCAGTCCCTGCATACTTCGCTGAGTTACAAGGCGTATCTGCCTTCTCTCAATGGGTCCATTGTATAGCTGATGGTCCTTAATGGGCCATCAAGCAGGCTAGGCAGAGCTAATCTCAGCTTGTCTGGGATGTCACCCAGAAGCATAGCATAAGTTTGCCATACAGACAGTATAGAGCCAATATTCATAACTTCGACTACAAAACTGATACACACATATAGACAGCATAATCATAACCAGTAAACCATAACCTTGTCCTAGACACCCCATTTGACCCCCTTTATACAAGATTTGGGTGCCACTACAGGACCTTGGTTGCAACAAAGATCTATACGGTCCCAGTTTATGTCAATAACATCACAGGGGAGAAGATGAGCTTTTGCGAACAGGGGCTGCTAACAGGGAGTTTCGCAAGGGAGTTTGGAAGGGAGCAGGAAGGGGGCGTGGGTCCCTTGCCGGTTCTATCTGTTTTCCCTTTATTCCCCTTAATACTTATAAACCAACTACATTCAAAACTTCTTGCTTAAACAACCCTTTCAGCGGACAGGGGGCTGCAGACAGGAGTGTGACAGAGGGAGGCTTACGATGGTTAGGAAGACCCGCAACACCTGTGCCAGCACTGCTTCTGTCTCCTCCACCTGTGCCTGTAGCCAGACAGAGCACCTGAGCATGGATGCTTCTACCCAGATCCTGGTGTGGTTTTGCAGAGACTGTAACTTGCAATTTCCACTTACTGATATCCAGGCTGGGGGGACCATCCAATGTGAGAGGTGCCTGCTGGTGGAATCTCTCAGGCAGCAGGTGGGAGAGCTACAGGAGGAGGTGGCTAGGTTGAGGAGCATCCGAATCCACGAGCAATTCCTCGACAGTGTCCATGTGGAGACAGCTGAGGTAGCTGTCCCAGTACACAGGACTGCTGATACACCACTGGTGGAGGAGGAGATGGCTCAGGGTGGACACTGGCAGCTGGTTACTTCTGGCAGCAGGCAGTGCTCCACCCCTGCTCCGAACCCTCCTGCCGTGGTAATAGGTAACCGTTATGCTCTTCTTGATACAGGAAAGAAGGAATCACTCCCTACAGTAAAGGAGGAGAAGCCTCGTACCCCTAAGGCTGGGAGGTCTGCTGCCACCACTGCGAATAGGAAACGTAGGGTAGTGGTGGTCGGAGACTCTCTGCTGAGGGGGACGGAGGCGCCCATCTGTCGCCCTGACATTTCATCTCGGGAGGTATGCTGCCTGCCGGGAGCCCGTATCCGAGACGTTATGGAGGCATTGTCGAGGATTATCCAGCCCTCTGACTACTATCCCATGCTACTCATCCATGTGGGCACAAATGATACTGCGCGGTGTGACACTGAGCGGATCAAGAGTGACTACAGGGCTCTGGGAGTACGGGTGAAGGAGTTTGGAGCGCAGGTGGTATTCTCTTCAATTCTTCCTGTCAAAGGTAGGGGCCCGGGCAGAGACAGATGCATCATGGAGGTGAATGCCTGGCTGCGAAGATGGTGTCGCCAGGAGGGCTTTGGCTTCCTAGACCACGGGATGCTATTCGAGGAAGGACTGCTAGGCAGAGATGGCGTTCACCTTTCGAGGAGAGGAAAGACCCTATTTGGACACAGACTGGCTAACCTAGTGAGGAGGGCTTTAAACTAGGTTCGACGGGGACAGGTGAGCAAAGCCCACAGGTAAGTGGGGAACATGGAGACCGGGGAGATGGGTCGGAAACGAGAGGGAGTGTGGGCTATATTGTCAGAGAGAAAGGAGGGTCAGGACAAAACTGGGAGGAAAGATCAAACCAGTATCTTAGATGCCTATATACAAATGCGAGAAGTATGGGCAATAAGCAGGAAGAACTGGAAGTGCTAATAAATAAATACAACTATGACATTGTGGGCATCACTGAAACTTGGTGGGATAATACACATGATTGGAATGTTGGTGTGGATGGGTACAGCTTGCTCAAGAAGGATAGACAGGGGGAAAAGGGAGGAGGTGTTGCCTTATATATTAAAAATGTACACACTTGGACTGAGGTAGAGATGGACATAGGAGACGGAAGTGTTGAGAGTCTCTGGGTTAGGCTAAAAGGGGTAAAAACCAAGGGAGATGTCATGCTAGGAGTCTACTACAGGCCACCTAACCAGGTGGAAGAGGTGGATGAGGCTTTTTTTAAGCAACTAACAAAATCATCCAAAGCCCAAGATTTGGTGGTGATGGGGGACTTCAACTATCCGGATATATGTTGGGAAAATAACACAGCGGGGCACAGACTATCCAACAAATTCTTGGACTGCATTGGAGACAACTTTTTATTTCAGAAGGTTGAAAAAGCTACTAGGGGGGAAGCTGTTCTAGACTTGATTTTAACAAATAGGGAGGAACTCGTTGAGAATTTGAAAGTAGAAGGCAGCCTGGGTGAAAGTGATCATGAAATCATAGAGTTTGCAATTCTAAGGAAGGGTAGAAGGGAGAACAGCAAAATAGAGACAATGGATTTCAGGAAGGCAGATTTTGGTAAGCTCAGAGAGCTGATGGGTAAGGTCCCATGGAAATCAAGACTGAGGGGAAAAACAACTGAGGAGAGTTGGCAGTTTTTCAAAGGGACACTATTAAGAGCCCAAAAGCAAGCTATTCCGCTGGTTAGGAAAGATAGAAAATGTGGCAAAAGACCACCTTGGCTTAACCATGAGATCTTGCATGATCTAAAAAATAAAAAGGAGTCATATAAAAAATGGAAACTGGGACAGATTACAAAGGATGAATATAGGCAAACAACACAGGAATGCAGGGGCAAGATTAGAAAGGCAAAGGCACAAAATGAGCTCAAACTAGCTACGGGAATAAAGGGAAACAAGAAGACTTTTTATCAATACATTAGAAGCAAGAGGAAGACCAAAGACAGGGTAGGCCCACTGCTTAGTGAAGAGGGAGAAACAGTAACAGGAAACTTGGAAATGGCGGAGATGCTTAATGACTTCTTTGTTTCGGTCTTCACCGAGAAGTCTGAAGGAATGCCTAACATAGTGAATGCTAATGGGAAGGGGGTAGGTTTAGCAGATAAAATAAAAAAAGAACAAGTTAAAAATCACTTAGAAAAGTTAGATGCCTGCAAGTCACCAGAGCCTGATGAAATGCATCCTAGAATACTCAAGGAGCTAATAGAGGAGGTATCTGAGCCTCTAGCTATTATCTTTGGAAAATCATGGGAGACGGGAGAGATTCCAGAAGACTGGAAAAGGGCAAATATAGTGCCCATCTATAAAAAGGGAAATAAAAACAACCCAGGAAACTACAGACCAGTTAGTTTAACTTCTGTGCCAGGGAAGATAATGGAGCAAGTAATTAAGGAAATCATCTGCAAACACTTGGAAGGTGGTAAGGTGATAGGGAACAGCCAGCATGGACTTGTGAAGAACAAATCATGTCAAACCAATCTGATAGCTTTCTTTGATAGGATAACGAGCCTTGTGGATAAGGGAGAAGCTGTGGATGTGGTATACCTAGACTTTAGTAAGGCATTTGATACGGTCTCGCATGATATTCTTATCGATAAACTAGGCAAATACAATTTAGATGGGGCTACTATAAGGTGGGTGCATAACTGGCTGGATAACCGTACTCAGAGAGTTGTTATTAATGGTTCCCAATCCTGCTGGAAAGGCATAACGAGTGGGGTACCGCAGGGGTCTGTTTTGGGACCGGCGCTGTTCAATATCTTCATTAACGACTTAGATATTGGCATAGAAAGTACGCTTATTAAGTTTGCGGATGATACCAAACTGGGAGGGATTGCAACTGCTTTGGAGAACAGGGTCATAATTCAAAATGATCTGGACAAATTGGAGAAATGGTCTGAGGTAAACAGGATGAAGTTTAACAAAGACAAATGCAAAGTGCTCCACTTAGGAAGGAAAAATCAGTTTCACACATACAGAATGGGAAGAGACTGTCTAGGAAGGAGTACGGCAGAAAGGGATCTAGGGGTTATAGTGGACCACAAGCTAAATATGAGTCAACAGTGTGATGCTGTTGCAAAAAAAGCAAACATGATTCTGGGATGTATTAACAGGTGTGTTGTGAGCAAGACACGAGAAGTCATTCTTCCGCTCTACTCTGCTCTGGTTAGGCCTCAGCTGGAGTATTGTGTCCAGTTCTGGGCACCGCATTTTAAAAAAGATGTGGAGAAATTGGAGCGGGTCCAGAGAAGAGCAACAAGAATGATTAAAGGTCTTGAGAACATGACCTATGAAGGAAGGCTGAAAGAATTGGGTTTGTTTAGTTTGGAAAAGAGAAGACTGAGAGGGGACATGATAGCAGTTTTCAGGTATTTAAAAGGGTGTCATAAGGAGGAGGGAGAAAACTTGTTCACCTTAGCCTCTAAGGATAGAACCAGAAGCAATGGGTTTAAACTGCAGCAAGGGAGGTCTAGGTTGGACATTAGGAAAAAGTTCCTAACTATCAGGGTGGTTAAACACTGGAATAAATTGCCTAGGGAGGTTGCGGAATCTCCATCTCTGGAGATATTTAAGAGTAGGTTAGATAAATGTCTATCAGGGATGGTCTAGACGGTATTTGATCCTGCCATGCGGGCAGGGGACTGGACTCGATGACCTCTCGAGGTCCCTTCCAGTCCTAGAATCTATGAATCTATGAATCTATGAGGGTCTCTTACCATCTGGCGTCCCTGCCCTGCTCCTGGTGAACTGAGTGCCAGGGTGGGGCAATAGGTAGCACCGGGTGCCGCTCGCCCTCAGGGCTTCCAACACCAGGGGCTGCTCAGCAGAGACCTCCAGGTCCTGCGGGAGTCAAAGCAACATTTGTGGCCGTCAGCAGGGAATCAGACCCGCTGTGGAAACGTTCAGCTCCGCCTCAAAGTGTGCTGTTTCCATGAACACGCGTGGTATCTGATCATTACCTGTGTGATTTCTCCAAGATACTCCTGCCCCGCGTCCGCGCCGTAGGCTCCAGAGAGCTGCCAATCTCGCACCAACAGGTCCAGGCACTGCAACAGAGAGCACAGAAGAAGGGTCACACTGGGGCTGGGGGCACAGAGAGGAGACCAGAGCTGGAGGCTGTTGTCCAACCCAGCCACGGACACTGAGACCCTTGGCATGACGTGGGCGTGGAGGGAGAACAATGGACTGGCTGTTTCTTTGGGGTTTGTCCAGCATCTGGCACAATGGGGTCTGGGTCTAGGACGGGGGCTCTGAGGTGCTCTGGCAATAGAGACAGTAAATAGGAATAGTAAGAATCAGGTGGGATAACAGGACTGGTTTGGGGTGGAACAAGCATTATATCCTCATATGGGGGGTGATGGGAAACAAGGACCCACCTGGATTGGGGCCAGATTGCAGGTCCCTCCAACCTCCTTCGCAACCTGAATGAACATCTGAGATGCAGAAAAAGAGAGAGAGAGAGAGAGAGAGAACATGGGACTATTTCTGTGAACAAGCTGTGTGACTCAGTTTACCTGCCCACTTTGTGTCCCTGTCCACCGGGCAGCACCAGAGAGAGTAGACGGATTCCAAGAAGTCATGGCGGAGATTGGTAGATTCCCAGGCCAGGAGGGACCAAGGCTGAGCTCCTGGATAACAGGCCAGAGAACTGCCCCCAGTTAATTCCTGTTTGAACGAGAGCAGATCTCTTAGAAACACATCCCACCTCGAGGGAGAATCCACCACACTCCTTGGTACATTGTTCCCATGGTTAATTCCCCTCCCTGGTAAACACGGATATCTTCTTTCCAGGCTGAATGTGTCCAGCTTCAACTTCCAGCCATGTGGTCACGTTAGAGCTTTCTCTGCTAGCCTGAAGAGCCCATTATTAAATATTTGATCCCCGTGTAGGTGCTTCTAGACTGGAGTCAAGTCACCCCGGGAGGTGGGAGCTTCTCTTTGCAAAGCTAAACAGCTTGAGCTCCTGGGGTCTATCACTCCAGGCCACGTTTTGTAATCCTTTAACCATTCGCTTGGCCCCCTTCTGCCCCCTCTCCAATATATTCACATCCTTCTTGGACTGCTCCGGAACTGGACACAGGACCCCAGCAGCGGCCGCACCAGCGCAAAATCCAGAGGTAAACTGACCTCTCTGCTCCTACGCGCGATTCCCCTGTTTGGGCATCCTTAGCGCCTTTGGCCACACTGTCACACGGGGGCTCACATCCAGCTGATTATCCCCCATGGCCCCCTACACTCTGTCAGCATCTCTGCGTCCCTGGAGAGACACCCACCCCTCCACCCCCCACCGGGCTGGGAGCATGGCCCACGCTCTTTGGCTGTATCACAGCACGTGTTGTTGGCTTGTGCCCAGCCTACCCTAGCGCTGGGGCTGTTGGTGACACTGGACTTTTCTCTGCTGCCTACGGCCTGGCAGACACCATGTGCCACGGGTTAATCACTGGCAGTGCCACGCCCGGCAGAGGCACAAGCCTCTGAGAGGAGTTTGATCTCAGTCAGACTCGCTGCCGAGGGCAGCTGGGGAGACACAGGGGCTCCTGGAGCCCGAGTCCGGGAGGCACCGAGCTCGGCCTTAGGAAAGGCCACGCTCAGGGCCTAACAAGGAAATAGCTTCCTTCCCATCATACAGTGAGCTGGGTGCTGACTGGCCGAACTTTCCTCCAGCTGGCGTGAGAGCAAATTCACCCTCTCACCCCCACAGAGCCCTGGGCATTGGGTGGGGGAAACTGAGGCACAGAAAAGGGAAAGAACATGCCCTGGCCCAACCCCACTCCCCTAACACTGGACTCTGGTCCTGGATCACCAAAGTCTCCTCTTTTTCTGCTGGAGACTCCCCAGTTTCCCACCCTGGGATCCCTCCCAGCCATCGATGGGCTCCAAAGGGGACCGGCTCTATCTGTCCTACCATCAGTGATGTCTCCTGAGCAAGCACCAGGGCCAGCCCAATTCGTTTTTTCATCCTAAGTGGACACCCCCTCCCACCCCCATCAAGATAGAAGATGGGAATTTTGTTTCCCTCCCTCTTTGGATGAAATCTATCAGGATTTCATCCACCAAAAAGTTGGCAGATTCACAGGGCAGTTGGGGTTTTCCTGCAATCCCCAGCTGCTGGAGGCATGGGATTGCTGCGCTGTGATAAGGCAAAACAGTGCGCATCACAGGCACAAACTAACCCACGGAAAGAGCCAGCCCCCTAAAAAAGAGGGGTTCTATATATTTGCTTGCTGGTCTTTGGAGCCCCTTTTCCAGCTTCTCCCTCCAGTGGCAAGGGCTGGAAAAGCGGCTCCAAAGACCGGCAAGCAAATATATAGAACCCCTCGTTTTTGTGTGTGTGTGAGGGGGGGTGTGAACATCTGAGGGGCCGGCTCTCCTTCCATAGATTAGCTTGTGCCTGTAAATGTCCCGATCGCGGCTAACGCAAGACAAGCCACTGTTCTGGGGGATTCCAAAGGCCCAAGGGTTTGCCCGGGTTTTAGCTTGTTGAACTGGTCAGAGTTTGACAGTGTTTCAAATCACGCCATGAGCCAGACCCAGCGTTGGGGGTAGATTAGCCGCTGTCTGAGCCTATCTTTCTGCTGGACAGAGGGCAAGGTCCGAACTGACCCTGTCCCACACCCCCACCCCCAGCTGCTGGGAATTTCCGCTCCACAGAGAGCCAGGACTTATCATGTGACTTGGCAATGCCCTAGCACAATTAGGGAGGGTGAAACATGGGGAACAAGCAGGGACGATCCTGCCCCATGGGTGGGGAATAGACTGCGAGGGACAATCCTGCAACCTGGGGGAATAGAGCACAGGGGACGATCCTGCCCCTTGGTGCGGGAGGGGGGAGGGGGATAGAGTGGGGGGGACAATCCTGCTCCTTGTGGGGGGATGGGCTAGATTGGGGCAAACACCCTCCACACGCCCTCCGCCTCTTGCTCTTAGCTGGCCAAATCTCCGCTTCTCTCCGTGCAGGCAAAATTTTGTCTGAGAAACAAAACCGTAACTCCGTGTGTCTTATTCTTCCAGCAGCCCAGCTGGTGGGAGTTTGAAGGTGGGTGGGGCGGCCCTGCTCTCACATTGTAGTGCGAGGGGGTGGGAGGCAGAGTGCGTGTGGGAGGGGAGCACAGAGAGGCCCGGAGAGATGGGGCCAGGCTGGAAAAGCAAGTGACAGAGACTGGAGGGTGCAGAGAATCTTCATTCCCCAGATCCCCCCACGGGCTCTTTGGAGCAGCAGGGTCTGGAAGTGCACGTGCTTTAAAAGGCACTGAAAGTGCCAGGAACTGTGATCAACTTGGGGGGCCGGACAGCTTGGCCAGAGATACACCCCCCTAGTGAATTTCTGGATGTGACCACTGCCTCTCCGTCCAGAAATGACATCCCAACTGCCTCTTCTCAGAAATGAGGCATTTCTTAGAACTGAAAACAAAAACCCTTAGCAAATATTGAACTCTTTCCACCGCTGGGTAATGGTCACCTGGGGCTGAGATGCAGTCACCTCTGGGGTGGAACAGCTGAGGAAAAGCAGCACAGCAACACTACATGGGGATGGCTCGCCCAGCACTGAGATGCAGCTGTCTCTGGGGTGGCTTCTTCAGATAACGTGATCTTATGAATGGGTCCTTTTGTCTTTGGAACTCACTGCCACATGAGCCCTGCTACGTATCCTGGAGCTCTTTGCTGAGGCTTTTTACTGCTTTTTACTCCTGTTTGATGGTCTCCTGTCTGGTATTTCCCAGGTTTTGGTTCTTTAGATTAAGGGTGAACCACTCAGTAAGACTTAGGCTAGGTCTACACTACCCGCCTGAATCGGCGGGTAGAAATCGACCTCTCGGGGATCGATTTATCGCGTCCCGATGGGACGCGACAATCGATCCCCGAATCGGCGCTCTTACTCCACCAGCGGAGGTGGTAGTAAGCAACGCCGACGGAAAGCCGCAGAAGTCGATTTTGCCGCCGTCCTCACAACGGGGTAAGTCGGCTGCGATACGTCGAATTCAGCTACGCTATTTCTGTAGCTGAATTTGCGTATCTTAAATCGACTCCCCCCTGTAGTGTAGATGTACCCTCATAGACATTAAGGTCAGAAGGTCATCTAGTCTGACCTCCTGTACATTGAAGGCCACAGAACCTCACCACCCACTGCTGTAATAGAGCCCGAACCTCTGGCTGAGTTACTGAAGTCCTCCAGTCGTGGTTTAAGGACTTCAAGTTACAGAGAATCCACCATTGACACTAGTTTAAACCTGCAAGTGACCTGTGCCGCGTGCCCTCATTTCTCCTCTTAGAAGGCTGTTCCAGAACAAACTAACTTCTGCCTGAGTCTGTAGTGGGCCTCACACAACAGCTATCAGAGGGGGGGCGAGCTGGCCTCAGTCCATCTCAATGTGGTGCTAACTCTGAACCCTACCAATGGCAAGCCACTTCTCAACACCCCACATCTTCACTTTGGATCTCAGGCTGGGAGGCAGGAAGGCAGTGATCAGACAATGAAAAGTTACACAGCCAGCTGTGAATGCTGTTGGGTTTTCTCAGAGTGCATCACGGCCGTGACACCCTCCACTCTGCATTGGGTTTGTTTCCTGTCTGACGCGGGTGGAAATCGAAAGAAACATGGGAATGGCTCTTTCTGGGAAAGAAAAGATTTAGCAGATTTTATCCACTGTCTAGGCATGCAGCCAGCATGAAGCCCCTCAAAAAGCACTGAGTTGCAGCTGATGCTGGGGTGGGACAGGTGGGTAACAGCTGCAGAGTCGCACTGAAGTTCTCAGTGGGGACCTTGCTGTCACCAAAGGCTGTTCCAGGGGAGCATCTCCTTTGGGCTTTTACTGCCATTAGCCATGATACACTGACACTCTGGAACCCTGTATCCCTCAGTAGCACACAGTATTCACCACTGTGATATGATTATGAGATGTTTTGTATTATGCATGCCTTGTGAGGTGGTATGTAAAATGTCTGGATCTGTTGAACATTAATAACCTGTTGGATGGGATGTGCTGTCATTGTATGGGAAGTTATGCTCTCTGTGCGTTTCTGAAATATGTTGTGAGGTTGGGAGACGCCACAGTCAGCTTTACAGTAGAAACAAAGGAGGGCCAGAAAGGTGTTGATGGCCCATCAGGAAGAAACCACTCTCTGAGAGACTCCTTGGAGAGGGCACTTAGTCAGTGGGGTACTGCCTGACCAATGGGCTTGCCTGACCCCCATGACACAGCAACGCTCTTTCTATCAACTGAAAGAGAGTATAAAAGAGGGACAGAGACATCATAGAATATCAGGGTTGGAAGAGACCTCAGGAGGTCATTTAGTCCTGACCTTAAAAAGCTCTAAGGATGGAGATTCCACCCCCTCCCTAGGGAACCCATTCCAGTGCTTCACCACCCTCCTAGTAAAATAGTGTTTCCTAATATTCGAGCCTGGACTCTGTGACTACATTAGTCACCAACAGGGGAGTGTGGCAGGAGAGGACACAGAACATGACTACAAATAACTTTTTCTGGACTGCTGAGGTGGGGGGAGAGGCCAGATTCCATCTGGCGCTGTAGGACTCTGAGGACGCTCTGGGATCTGGAGCGAAGTCTCTGGAGCCTCGGGAGGTGCAGGTTTGGAGACATGTGGCTCCTACCTAGTCCAAAGTAACCTGCTGTGCTCCCCCACAAGAGCCATGTTAACAGGCAACACTGCCTCTCTTTCTCCTTGGCCACATGTATCGTGTCCTTTATCTGGTGGCTAGTCCAGAAAAGGAGGACAAGCGCTCACTCCTGCTACCACCTGAGGGAGTTGCAATAGCCCCAGAATCTGGGACTTCAAGCCCCTAGAGTGACCTCTTACCTTTATAGACCCCCTCCCCCCGTCATACACAGCTATTTTAAAGTTTAGCCTGATAGTAAAGAGACCCCTTTTCAACCCTTCACCACACAAGAGAAAGCCGGCAGCATTTGTCATTAACTATTTATTTCTCCTCTCCTGGCTCCCAAACTGCTTCTCCTCCCTACTGCCGCCAGCCACCTTCGAGTTCTCCCTCTTCTCTCCCGGCTCTGCTCACTTGAGTGCAGCAGCTCAGCGGATGGTCCAGCTTTACTCTTTCACTTCCATTCTTCTTCACTTCTTTGGGTGGCTGCATTTGCCATTGAGCAGGCTGATGGAAATACCTGAGTGCTCTGTCTAGGCCAGGGGTCTCCAACACACGGCCTGCGGGGCTATTTCTCTAGGTAAGCGGCTCCAGGCCATAGGCCAATGCCATCCTGCACCCCAACCCCCTGCTGTGAGCCCCCTGCCTGCACCCCAACCCTCTGCCACACCTCGCACTCTCTCCTGCCCCCTGCACCCCAACCCGCTGCCTAGAGCCCCCTACTGCACCCCAACCCCCTACCTCACCCCTCCAACTCCCTGCCCTGAGCCCCCTGCCTGCACCTCAACCCCCTGCTGCACCCCAACTCCCTGCCCTCAACCTCCTGCCACATCCTACATCCTTCCTGCACCCCAACTTCCTATCCTGAGTCCCCTTCTGCATCCCCCACCCCCTGCCCTGAGCCCCCTGTCTGAACCCCAACCCTCTGCCACACACCACACTCCCTCCTCCACCCTGTACCCCAGCCCTCTGCCCAGAGCCCCCTACTGCACCCCAACCCCCTACCTCACCTCTCCCTGCCCTGAGCCCCCTGCACCTCAACTCCCGCCCTAAGCCCCTGCCACACTCCTCCTGCCCCCTCTGGGGGCAGGACTGGGGGCAGCGAGGGTGTCAGTGATGCAGCCCTCGGGCCAATGAACTAGTCCTCAGCCAGCCCTCGTGGTCATTTGAGTTTGAGACCCCTGGTCTAGGCTCACAGGCCCAGCAGCTAAAGCCAAGCGCTGCTGAAAGCAGGGGGAGATTAGCCTGGATTGGCAGGAGTTGAGGCTTGGCCTATAGGGACCACAGGCACTGCCGCTGCTGCCACCTTCATGGTGAATCCTCCAACGCCTCACCAAAGGGCTCTTCCACATTCTGCAAACTGGCCTCACTGGCTGACTGTCTAGGAGAACAGAAACCCTTTGTTAGAGCCGGAGAGTCTCTTGCCACGGCTCCCTGAAGGTCACAGTCAAACACCTGCGAGTCTCTAGGAGGCTCTCAAGCAGTTCCCTGCTCAGGCACTTGGCACCCACTAGCAATGGTCTCTGACAGCGGCATTTCCAAGGGGAGCTCAGCAGATGGTCCCTTCTATGGCTTCCTGAGTGGGAGGGAGGTTGGTCTTGTCATTTAAGGCCTAGTGTCAGAGTCAGGGCTCCTGGGTTCTCGGACTTTGGAAGTGGGTGGAGTCTAGCGGTTGGAGCTGGACTGGTATCAGTCCCATGCTTCCTTCCTGCCTCTGTCAGGGACGTCGTGTGTGACCTTGCAGCCAGTTGCTTTCTATCCCTATGCCCCAGCGAACAGGGATAATACTGACCCACCTCAGAGGGGCTGGCAGGGGTCACCAGCGTCATGACTCAAGTTGGAACCAGTTGTGCTCTTGGTAGTGAAGGGCCCAGATTCAGTCCCCATGGATGCCCAGGGTGTCTGTATTGTGGCCCTGGTTTGACTCACCTAGCATTACAGGCTGTTTAGCCCGGTCCTGGCCAGGCGTGGTGCATCTGCTCCTGGCCCTCTCATCACACACAAGAACATGGCCCACCAAGGACAATCCATCAGCTCCCATCTGGTGTTCAGCTCCAGGATGGATGGGGAGCCCTAGCCGGACCATAGAAAGACAGGGGGGTGTTCTTGGTGGAAACTGCTGGAGCTTCAGCCTCTGCTCCCACCTCCACCCCCACGCTAAGGGCTTCAAAAGTGGTGCCTGACCCCAGGTAAACAAAGTAGCCGAGCTGAGGCCAGAGTAGGACTGATCCTAAGAAAAGAGCAGATTTCTCCTCTGCTCTAGGGAGATTCCCCTAGGAAAAGCAGCTGGGGTGGGGCGATACAAGCACTACCCCTCAGCCCTTGAATAGCGGGCAACTGGGACTTTGGGAGCCAAGGGACTGGTGTATCTTGCTGGAGATCAGAAAGGGGCAATGGAGAAGTTGTACCAAAGTCAATATCACGGCTGGGTCAAGTGCAGCCAGACCTACTGGTCAGAGCTAGAGTCCACACTCACATGACAGGAGTGGAGAGTCAGCCAGGTCAGGATACTGGAAGATCAGCAGCAAAAGACAAACTTGCTATCACCACCACAACTCAGATGCCAGGAAATCAAGCCAGGGGAGCGGCAGCAGAATCAGGCAGCGCACGGTCCAGAACCGGGAGCAGGCCTGGTGTTCAGTCAGCTTCGTGTTCCTGCTGCTGTCTTACGCAGGGCCAGTGAGCTTTCCTGGGACTCCTCCAATAGGACCTCATGAGTGGAGCCTCAAAATGGGGCTGAACTTCATGGGTCCGAGGTAAGCAATTTTCAGCAGGCTTCCAGGTGGAGGGTTGGAGCGTGGCTGCTCCCATGAACCCTGCAGACCCGGGTTGGAGACCCCTGGGTCGTGACAGTGAGTGATCTCTCCCCGCTCAAACCTCCTGCAGCAGGAAACAGTCTCCAGGATCCTGGACACCGCCTCTGAGAATAAAATGAGGATATCATGATGAGAAATAGGGCTCTGTACCAGGGCTGGGATCCAGGGACAGGGAAAGCTCCCAGCCAGGCTATGCATCGGGGATGCCATTTCTCCCCCAAGAGACCCACACGCCCCAAGAAGTAAATGGCTCTTACCTCAATGAGGGACTGGGGTCTTCCATCTAAGCCTCTTTGAGAGCCGGCATTGCTGGGACGAGGTGACCTGTCCTCACTGCTCCCTGACGTGGCTCAGCTACAGGAAGCGCCCGTCTGGGAGGCTGTGCCAGATCCCAGGGCCTGGAAGACAGCTGGGAAGGAGGCTCCTATTCCTGTCACACCCAGAGACCCCATAGAAGGGCCAAGGGGAGAATAAAGGGCAGAAGGTGAAGCTAGCCCTGAGCCTCTGTCCCACCCCCACCTCCTCAAAAGTGGAGCTTTCCGAGCTCCAGTGGGGTTGTGGCCCTGACACAAGGGCTTTTCTGCACCATATGGGGCAGGGAGAGCTCTGCCTGGGCGCAACGGGAATGAGCGGGGGTAGACCAAGGAAAGGGGGGAGGGGAGTGGGTGCAAGGGAAAGAGGTCCTGCCCCATATGAAGGAATTTGGGGGGCAGAGGGAAGAACCCTGCTCCACAGAGAGAGGAGAGAGTTTCTGTGAGTGCCAGGGGGCTCCATTTCCCCTTCTCGCTCTCCCAATCAGAGGGAGGCCACTCCAGCTGGCCCAGTCTGGTCCTGACCAGAGTCTGCAGGGTAGCAGTGGGCCCACAATAGGGCTGGGCGGTTTTGACAGGGTTGGGACTCACCAGCATGGCGCCTCCCGCTGGTCGCTCTGGGAATTAGCTCAGTCCATGGGAACGCCCTCTGCTGGCAGCGTCCCATCCATCTCTTGTCCTCCGTTGGCATCTGGAGCCGCGTTGCTCACCGCTTGACACTGCCTCCAGCAGTGCCCACTAGTCCATCCTCACCCCATTCCAGGGGCGGGGGTTAGCAACAGTCCTTGCACCTGCCTCGGTGGCCAACTGCAACCCCCAAAGTCTAGCCCCTTGTCTCAAGGCCCGGTTACAATTTGTCTCTGCCATCAGATGGCCCGATGCAGTACTGCCCAGCCCAAGATGCTGGTCTCCTGCTCTGGAGACAGACCTTCCCCCATGAAATTCTGGGACAGACTACCTGCTGCTCTCCTGGGCAGCCATTATATAGGGCCTAGCCTAGCCCTGATTGGCTGGCTCTAATCTCGGACCTGATTGGCTCTCAGTAGGCCCTTCCCTGATTGGAAGACGGCTTGCACAGCCATTCTGGCCTACTCTAGTTCCCTCTCACATGGGGGTGGGGCAGCCGTCCCACCACAAACCCTCCCCCTTAAAAATGCTCACGGGGGAGGGGAGGAAGGGGGTCCCTATCACCCCAGCTTCCTTCGTAGTGGGGCCTGCAGGGCATCCCTTTCCTCTCACAGGCCCTCCAAAGTCTGGAGCCAGCTGCTTCCCAGCTGTAGGGTCTGGGTTCCCACTGTTGAACGCCCTGGTCCTACGTGGGTTCCTACTTCTGTTTGGGTTCCCACATGGGCCCTCCTGGCTCCTATGTGGGTTCCCTCATTTCGGTGGGGCCTCTCTGCCCCAGCCCCTTTCTCTCTAGGGGCCTCCGTCTTCACCACCTCTTCTCTGTGGCTAGTCTCTGACCGAGCCCTTGTCTCAGACACTCCCCCTTTCTGCCTCAGGGGGCAGTGCCTCTTTAGATGTCCCCGTTGGTGGCAGTGGAAGCACTTTCTGGGTCTTCCCCCTGCCACATCCCTACTCCTGCTTGTTTGGGCCCTAGCCCTTCCTTCTGGGCTGGCCCGGGCCTTGGAAGTCCTGTAGGGGCACTCTCTTCAGGTGCCCTGGCTCCCCACAGACCCAACAAGCTGGGGGCCCCCCTGTTACTTTCACAGGGGGTGCCTTTTCTGGGTGGGGCCTCTCTGCCCCCTCCCAGGAGGGACACTCCCTCCTTTAGTGTCCCTGTCACCTACAGGCGAAGCAGTTCAGCGTTCCTGGCCTCTCGCCCTCGGTGCCGGATCTCTTGTTTGGTCTGGGTGCCGACCTCCACAGCAGCCAGAACAACTCCCTCTGCTGTTCAGCAAGCCGAGCCACCCAGGCCCTCCAATAGAAGTCTCTTTTCTCCACCATTTTGGTCTCTCCATGTGGCACAATCTGCCTAGTCCGCTTGACGGTGTCCTTCTTCAGGCCACTTCCCTCCAGCAGTGCCCCCTAATCCATCCTCATCTCCTTCTGGCAGGGAGGTGAAAGCAGGTTAGCAACAGTCCTTGCACCTGCCTCAGTGGCCAACCAAAACCCCCAGAGTCTACCCCCTTGTCTCAAGGGGCGGTTGCAGTTTGACTCAGCCGCATGGCCAGGTGCAGTACAAGAGGGAACAGGGGGGACCCAGGCCCACCAACTACCCTGGGTCCCAACCCAGGGATCCTCCAGTGGCAGCGTCCCTACTCTCCCCTTGTCCAACTATCCCTGGGACACTTCCCCTATGGGCCCTTTCTATCAGGGCCCGCAGTCTGGCAGGTCTTGGGCCGGAGCTGTAGTATGCTCCCTTGAGCCTGCCCAGCACTGCTTTTTCAGAGATGCTGGTCTCCTGCTCTGAAGACAGACCTTCTCCCATCAAGGTCTAGGACAGACTGCCTGCTGCTTACCTGGGCAGCCTTTATATAGGGCCTAGCTTAGCCCTGATTGGCTGGCTCTAATCTCGGCCCTGATTGGCTCTCAGTTGGCCCTTCTCTGATTGGCTACCAGCCTCTGCAGCCGCTCTGGCCTACTCTAGGGCCCTCTTGCATGGGGGTGGAGCAGCCGCCCCACCTCAGCGATCAGCTGTCGCAACCAGGCTGTGGCCTGGGCTGCAGGCTGGCTCCAGGCATCAGCGGAGGAAGCGCATGCCTGGGGCGGCATTCCGTCCATTCTTGGGGCAGCACAGGCCAGGCGACTTTTTTGTTTTTTTGCACTTCAGCAGTTCGGGCGGCGGCAGTCCGAGCGTTGTTGTTGGTTTTTTTTCTGCTTTGGCAGTTCAGGTGGCAGCAGTCCAAGTGGTTGGGGTTTTTTTTTGGTTTTCTTTTTGCTCGCTTTGGCAGTCCGAGCGTTGTATTATTTTTTTTTGCTTGGGGCAGCAAAAATGGTAGAGCCGGCGCTGCTGGGCTGAAGTCGCTCAAGTGGTCAGCCCATCAACACACTGTATTGGGGGTGGCTCAGGCCTGGGCGGGGCCCAAGCACCCCACAAACAACCAGACTTCAAGGGCGGGCCTTGGCCTGGGTGGGGCCCCGGTGGCCAGCCAACAAACAGTTCCTGTCCTGGGCTAGAGCCTCCTTGCACCGTGTAGGGGGTCAGCCACCCGGGGTAGGGTGGCAGGGGGACGCGGTCCCACCCTCCTCCCCCGCGTCCCAGCCCAAGGCACTGGCAGGGGCAGGATTGGTTGCCCCTGCGTCGGCGGGGATCCAACCGCAACACGCCGACTGAGCCGCGCCAGGCTCTGCAGCCAGCAGCTCCTGGGCTGCCCCTGGGCTACTTCCTGCCTCCCCGGGGTTTGGTACCTGCGGCCTCCAGGCCTCTTCCGGCTCCTTGGGGTAAACCGCAGCGGGTCCTCCAGGCCAGTCCTCGTCCATGTCTGGGGTTAGGGTTAGGGGACTCTGGAGAACAGGCCAAGTGTCCTCCTCTGTTGCAGGCTGTCCCCCAACTGTGGTGAAGGGCCGGCCTTTTATATTTCCGACCCCACGCCCCGGTCCTTATGGCGAGGGGGGCGGGGCGATATCGACTCCGCCCTCCAAGGGGCGTGTAGGGGGGCCCTCGCTCTCCCGCTCGGAGGGAGGCCGCTCAGTTGCAACAGAGTCTACCAGAGGCCCCGGTGGCCAGCCAACAGGCGAGGGGGGTGGGGCAATATAGGCTCTGCCATCCAAGGGGCGTGTAGAGGGGCCCTCGCTCTCCTGCTCGGAGGGAGGCCGCTCAGTTGCGACAGAGTCTACCAGAGGCCCCGGTGGCCAGGCAACAGGCAAGGGGGGTGGGGCGATATAGGCTCTGCCCTCCAAGGGGCATGTAGAGGGGCCCTCGCTCTCCTGCTCGGAGGGAGGCCACTCAGTCTCACTACACTCCCCGTTTAGAGGGAGCAGGAGTTGCTGGTGGCCTTGGAGGCAGAATTCCTGCAGCGCCTCCGGCACTTGGCGCAAGTGCCGGATGATGTGAAGTTGGTTCATTATGTTGGCCGTCACGACCTCCTGCTGCAAGGGAACGAGGACCTGTCAGAGACTCAGATGCCCCCGTGGAATCAGGGGGAATTAAGGGCACCTGGGACCAGCAGCAATTCCACCCAGCACCCGCGCACCTCTGAGGGATGAAGTCCCGCTCCTGACCCCCAGAATGGAGTCTTGTTTTCCTTTCAAGGGACCTCCAGTGCCAACAACCTCCTTGTAGGGGGAGCTCCTGCCACCTCCCACCCAGTGCCCCTGACAGCTGTTCCACCTCCAATCCACAGCTCAAGTTCTCTGACCCCTCTCCTCCACCCCCACCCAGGTTGGGCAGGGAGGGGGCTCTAGCGGGGCGGGGGGTGGAGGGATTCTGGCAGCAGTGAAGTGGGATGTGGGCAGCTTGAGACCTTTCCCCAAGTCATCCCAGCCACTGAGGCTGAAGCCGCAGGATGGCAGCCCTGGTGAATGGGGCAGATCAGCAGGCCCTGCTGACTGAATCCTCCCGTTCTCTCTAGAACGAGTCCAACCCTGCCGGCAGCAGGACGAGCTTCCCCCGCCCATGTGCCTCAGAACTGCCCGGTGAGTCGCCATCACCCCTCAGTCCTTGGCCTCCCAGGCTGCCAGTGACGGGAACAACTCTGGGTGGTGGCACGGGTGACAGGAGAGGCTCTCAGAGGGCACGTAGAGGACTCTGCTACCCTTCCCAAGAACAGAAGTCCGTGCTGAGGCAATGCTTGTCATTCATTCGCCTTGCTAATGAGCTGGGCTGGAGCTGCTCCGGGAACAAGCTGGCTCCCTCCTGCTCATGGAGGTGAATTCATCTCCCTTCCCAGGAGCACCTGCTCTCACTCTCATTCCCCACCGGTCGCCTTGCTGCCAGGCCGGCGAATGGCCAGAGGATGGGAATGAGGCCTGGGCCCCGCCCCAATCTCCTGAGTCTAATGCAGCTGCTCACCTTGCTCCCCATCAGCTGCTCGGCTTGCCCCAGGAGGGAGTAAGTGAGGAGCAGCCCAGCCTGGCTGACACGCAGCAGGGGGTCGTGCATGGCCAGCACTGCTGTCTGCAGGAAGAATCTTCTCTGCCCCGCCGAGAAAAATTTGGCAAAAACCTGAAACCAACCAGATGTGAGGCTTCAGCAGATTGCCCAGAACCAGGCTCCAAATCCTGGCCTAGAACGGCAACTCCGTGGCGTGGCTCCAGCAGGCAGCCACCCGCACTGCCAGAGCTGTGCCATGCCCTGGCAGAGTGTCCTTACCTCCCCAACCCTGGCTGTGTTCTTATAGCCGAGGAGCCTGCTGTCCTGGTGCCAGTCCCAGCACCAAAGGTCTTCGACCTCATGGATGTTCAGGTCTGGAAAAGAGAGAGACACATTCACATTGGTCATTCTGGTTGCAGGGCTTGTGTCCTTCCAATCCCATATGTGGCTGCACAGTGGACAGAGCCCAACAGGACTGTGGGGGTGGTGGGGAACACAGAAAGAGATAGAGAGAGGCTTATCCGCCAGCCGGGGTCACTCAGAGAGAAATTGGCTGGGGTCCCAGTCTCACTCGTCTAGCCGTGTTCCTTACCCCTCTGGCGCAGCAGGAGCTGGTAGAGCCGGTAAACCCCCTCCCTGGCCTGCCGGCTGATGTCCTCGTCTGGGTCACCGACGAACAGAGCCAGCTGTGCCACGTGGTGGCCCATCCTGGGGAATTCGGCTGAGTTCTAATGGAAGGGGAAAAAAAAGGGGACTCCATCAGCATTTTCCTGTCAGCTCCCAGTCCCCGCCTGGGCCAGGACTCTCCTTCCCCTCAGCCCCTCTGCAGGAGATGCTAGAGGATAGGAGCTAGAGCTGAATCCTTAGTTATCTCTGCCCGCAAGGGAGCCCGGAGAACAGAGATGTGGGCAGGGCCCTCCAGGAGGATTTGCTTCCCCAGTTGCTCCAGGATGACAAGAAGGCAAGAACCTGGAGCATGGTCTCCTTATAAGCGAGAGTCGCCACTTAACCAGGACAAGAAGAACTTGACTCAAGCCAGGCTCATTCTCTGCTCTGACTCTGCCTCCCCAAGAGGAACACTCCTAGCCCACAGCCCCTGCAGCAGCAGATCCTTCAGCCCATTGGAGTCAGCCTGCCTACGCCTGGAGTCAGGAAGCTGGGCTCAGAGGCCACTTACGTCAAAGTCAGGGAGAGTGATGACGGACGTCAGCAGGGCCGCGCTGCTCCTGATGGCCCTGGCTCTCTCTCGTGGCACCCTGGACACGGTCCAGTAGTTAATGTGCTGTGGGGAAAGGAGGCAGCTCAGGATTGATGAGGGGGTGCATGTGTAGTGCTAATGGCCCCCCCCATCCCAAGAGGGCTGAGACATTGCATGCGGTGAGGGTGGAATATCAGATTCATTGACCGCAGAGCTTTAGAAGAGGACTCTTGCCCCCAGGACGATGCTTGTATCCTGCAGGTCACAACTTGTCATTGTCTCTCTCTAGATTGGGACAATGCTTAGTGTCGGGGCTGGTCCCATCCTCCCTGAACTCCTGGTTCCTGAACAGCTCCCCAGGAAGGAGACAGACCCCTCCCCCCTCCCTGGCTCTCAAGTCCCTGGCTGGGTGAAGGGACTGAGTGTGAGCACAATCCCCCCAGGAATCTCGGGGCCCGTCAGAGACAAGGGTTGATTCTCTGGGGCCCTCCTGTTTCTCTAGGAATGAGGCTGTGGCTCTTCTCTGAGGACCATCTTCTGGATCTCCCAGGAGGGGTTCAGACTCTCACTCCCCAAGCCAGCCGGGGGCCCTGTGGTTAGTGCTCAACACAAGCAGGCAGAGCTCTGGCTTGAAGTCCCAGCTCCTTCCTCTGTCCTTCAAGGAGGAAAGGCCTGACCCTGCATTGCACTGACTGCCCTGACCAAGGATGGCCACTGGGGGCCCAGCTAGGAGGACAGACTGGAAAATGGATCTAAGAGTTAAGGTAAAATTGCCCCCACCCCCTCATCGGGCTCACCTCCAAGATGTAGTGGAGCTTGTCCGTGTCTGGGGTCTTTGCCAGCAGGTTCCCCAGCATGGCGTCCAGGAGGTCTGGTATGACCCTATGCAGATCCTGCAAAGCAAGGGAGAGCCATGGGTCAGAGTTAGGGAAACTGGGTCTACACCTGCCACAGGATGGGAAGAGGGATCTCTGGGAAGCACTGGTGAGACCCCCAAACACATATCCTGGCCTCTCTCATTCACATCCCACTGCAGGCAATTAGCAAGGATTCGGGCAGGATAACAGCTGGCTGATCTACCTGGACTTGGTTGGTGTCCGTCTGCGTGCCCAGAGTGAAGACTGCATGCAGGGTGGCTCGGAGGAGGTGGGTCTCCAGCTCCGGCTCCAGGGCAGGTGTCATGGTGCTGGCAAGAGAGAGGAGCCGGTATTAGACTGTGCCGTGCGGGGGTGGGACTGGCACCAACACGGACGTGAAACTGCAGGGAAATAGGCAGAGGCTGGCGAGAATGGAAACTGAGGCACTGAGCCAGGGAATGATAAGGCCAAGGTTTCCCAGACCGACAGTGGCAGGGCAGGAATGGCGCCTGTTCCCTGGACCCTGCTGCCCCTCCTGTATCTGATCCTGGGAGTCAGCCTCTCCCCAAAGCCATTGCAATGTGACTGGAGTGAAAAGAATAGAGCAGCCAGGAGAGGGAGTGACCCTTCCTGCCACCTCTGCCAGAGGAGCCACCCTTGGGAGGTGAGCTGGGAGTGGGAGGGGCAGTGACTCCCGGCCATGGGCCTGAGCAGCACCGGGGTTAGGGGAACCGGGCGGGAGGGTCTCGGTACCTGAGGTTGGCCACAGCAATGAGGGAGTTGGCCAGGACAGCGTCGGGTGGAGAGTTAGGAGGAAGCTCCTCAATGAGCTCCTGTGAGACGCAAAGGAGACAAAGGAGCGTGTGAGATTCGGGCCTCACTGACACTCCCCAAGGAGGAGATTACACAGCCAGCAGGATCCGCCCAGCTGCCTCCCGCTCCTCCGATTCCTGCCCACTAGTTCTCCCGTCTCCTCTCCCCAATCTTCAGCCCCAGCAATCCCTGCCCTCAGCTGCCCTCCAGCACCAGCCATCCCCCAACCCTCGGCCCGGGGAGACCCCTGCCCCTCCCATATCTCTGTCCACCCTCCAGCTCCCGGGCGCCGTGTCTCACTCACCACAATCCTCTCCGCCACAGCCTTCTTCGAGCAGTGTGGCTCCAATGTGTAGTCCCCTCTCTGCTGGGCAGCGAGGCACGCGGGGTAGATGGCGTGCAGGAACACGAGCTGCTGCGCCTCGTCCTGCACCCACCAGGAGTGGGGTTAGGGGAGATAGAGCCAGTTAGCCAGGGACCTCCCTGCCCCAGCCACACCAGCTGCAGGACTTAGGCCTGAATGGGGGATAGTGGGGACCTGCCTATTGTTCAAATCACCCACGACTCCTCCACAATCAGGGTCAGGAACTGGGACAGTGCCTGTCGGGGGAGGAGACCCCGGCTGGTGTGTGACAAACACCCCCATCTTGGGAGTCCCAGATCATGAAGGAGAAAGGTCCCCATTAGAGCCAAGACCTTCTGCAGGGGGTCGGGATGCTGGGAAGGAGCAGGACAATCTCAGTTCCAGCACAGCTGGGGAACGTTTGTACCTTTTCTCGGGCATGGAGCTGCTCTCGGATGTTCATGAGAGCAGCCTCCTCTGTTACCAAGTCTACCCGTTCTTCTTTCTCCTCGTCGTTCTCGGAGTCCCTGGCGGACGCTGCACCAGGGAGAGAAGGGGACAAGGTGACTCCTGCTGCCACTCGGGGGAAGGACAGGGGCATGGTGGGACAATGTGTCCCCTTCCCACCTCCGGGACATAGAGCAGATTGGGCCCCACACTCCCCCCTCTCAGTGATGGCATCAGCCTCCAACTCCTTCAGGAGCCCATAGCAAAGAGACCCTCCCCACTGTCCTGGACTCCCTTGGAGGTGCCTCCCCCCACCCCCGCCCAATGGAGCACCAAGGACCAAAGTGGCAGCATCTAGTGTCCGTGGGGTTCACATGGCTCAGGCCAGACACCTGGGCTGGAGACCCGCCCCCATAGCACTGCTCGAGGGCCTGGGCCCAGGGTGTTCACAGCCCCCTCCTCACCCCTCCCCGAGCCCAGCCTGGCTCCTCACCTAGAACATTGCAGAAGCGTCCGTCGGCCAGGCTGCTGGCCGAGTCGCAGGCGCTGCTGCTGTCGGATGGGGAGCGGCCCGGGCTGCTGGGGCTGGCAGAGGGATCCTCCACCTCCTGCCCTGGGGAGGCTGGAAGGTCCTCCCTGACCGAGCAGGGCGATGCCCCCTGTTGGAAGTTGGGGCTGGGCTCCTGGGGCCGCTGCTGCCCACACAACAACAAGCCCCAGAGCCACCCTGCCCGGTTCCGCCCCTGGGCTGGGTCCTGCCTGCCCAGCCGCAGCCTGGCCCAGCTCCATTTTGGCCTTGGAGGTGATGCTCCCACCTCGGCGACTGTGCCGGGAGTGGGTTTCCTCCGCCAGAAGGCTGGGCACTTCCACCTCCTGGCGCGGCCGGGAGCTTCTTCCCCTCCAGCGGGGACGGAGGGGCCACTTCGCTCCTGGGGAAGATGGTGGCTGCTTCCCTCAGGCTCTGGGGCCACCTGCACAGCCTTCTTCCTGAACATCCTCAGGCGCCTGGCCATCCTGGAACCCAGCGGGGAGCAGGCGTGAGTCTGGGGTCAAGGCAGCCTCTCACTAACCAGCCTGTTTGGTCCCTCCCCATCCCTGCCCCAGCCAGAGCAGCTCCTGCTCCCCCCACAGGGGTGCAGGGAGGGCAAGCTACCCCCACTGGCAGGAGTTCATTGCATGCTCTCCTCCCCCTCATCGCTCCCCCTCGTCATTGCTGTGGCTGCAAGAACCAGGGAGTCTCGTCCTTTTCGAGCACTGGGGTCAGTCACAAAGACACTGGTCACTTTGGACAAGCAGCTCCCTCCTGCCACCCCAGACCACACTCACACCCCCCCATCCTCCGGCCAGGCTAGAGAAGGAACAGAACCCAGGCAGGGCAGGCTTTAGGCCGATTCGCCCGATTCCCCAGAATCAGGCCCCTCGCCTAAGAGGGCCCCGCGCACTCACCCCAGCGGCATTCGTCTTCGGGGGCCCCGCTCCCCTGGCCAGTGCGGCAGCCCCGCGGGGCCACCTCCCCCAGCCGGCAATCCAAAGTGCCGCCCCAGGAATTGGGCCCCGCACTTGCTAAACCCGGCCCTGAACCCAGGAGTCTGGACTTCTCCTGGGAAACCATTCCCCACTTCAAAGTCCCTAGGCATAGCAAGGCCAGGGCCCCCTCGGTTCCCATTGATTTCCATGCTCAGCAGCTCACTGGGTCTGGCCCAGCTCACAGACTCTCAGCCTGGGGAACAGTCTCCCACAAGGGAAGGGCTGGGAGCCCCATTGCTGGGACCTTGCCAAACACACTGGAGACGGCTCTGGAGAAGCCCCTTCCCGGTCTGAGAGCGAGGGGTTCCTGGGGGCTGTTTGCAAATCCAATCTCCTTTGGGAGAGATTCTCTCCCCCTCTTTCTGCCTCTCCCCAGACAGACAGGGGACGCCACCGAGGAACCCTAATGCCACTCACTTGCTCTGGTGACGGAGAGAGATGGATGGAGGATGTTCGGGGTCGTCCCTCGCCCTTCTCCTCACTCTCCAAGCCCAAGGCAGGCTGGAGAGGGTGGTGGTGAGCTGAGGAGTTACCCTGCCCAGGAAGCAGGCAGGGTGATGGCACGGGGCGATCGGCTGGCTGTGAAAACAAGAGTCTGTCTTATTGCCAAGGGACAGAGAAACTCGGCCAGCAGCAGGGGGTGCAGAACACCGCCCTAGTGCAGGGGTGACAGCGCCTCCGGGATCCCGACATCCCAGCACTTTACACACCTTCCTGGAGCCTCCCAACCCCCCTGGGCTGTCGGGACTGCGACCCCAACCCCACTGATGAGAACCAGGCCTGGGAGGGGAAGCTACTGGCACAGGGTCACACCAAGTGTCAGAAGAATGGATGGGACCCAGCAGGCCTTCTTTCCAGGCCCCTTCGCTAACCACTGCTGCACACTCCCTCCCACAGCTGGCAATTACAACCAGGCCCCCATGTCCACTCCCCCTGCCTTTGAGAGAGAGTGTGCTCCGCTGGAGTGACTGGACCAGGGGACTGGGAGCCAGGACTCCTGAGTTCCATTGCTGGGTTTCCTGTTGGTTCCACTGATGGTTGTTTTCCTTTTCCTGTGGGACTTTGGGCAAGTTGCTCCCCGCTCTCTGGCTCTGTCCCCAGCAGTCAAACGGGGATTTCATACTTTCCCACTATTGGAAAGTGCTGGGAGAAGCCCCCAGCAAAAGCTGCTCTGACAGCGCTAAGCAGCATCTGCCCATTGAAGGTGGGAGCGCACTGCCCAGGAGGAGGAGGGTTTGGCTCTGGGGTTTCACTTCAGCCCAGTCTAGAGAGAGGGGCCCAGCCATGGACTTTGGCTCAAGAAGACCAAGTCTCCAATTTGTTAAGGGCGTTTTGAATTCCAATCCTGTGCTCCACAGTGCTTGGTGTCATTTGCAAATTGTAGAAGCATGCTCTCCACTCCATTTTCCAAATCCTGAAGGAAAATATTGAATAGTACCGGCCCCCGGACTGATCCCTGCCGGACCCAGTAGGTACACCCTCTCCGTTGGACAGCCAGACATGGAGAAGGGCTCTTGGAGTCTGGGCTTTCAACCAGCTCTGCACTCACATTTCACTGATTACATCTAGACCACATTTCCCTCGTTCGCTTGTGAGAATGTCCCATGGGACTGTGTCAAAAGCCTTAGAAACACCAAGAGAGATCACATCTACTGTTTACCCACCTCCACTAGGCCCGGAACCCTGCCAAAGAAGGAGCTAGGATTGGTTTGGAATGATTTGTTCTTGACAAGTCCATGCTCACTAGTAGGGTTACCATATTTTAATTTTTAAAAAGGAGGACACTCCATGGGGGCCCAGCCCCACCCCCACTCCGCCCCTTCCCCGCCCCCAGCCCCGCCCCAACTCTGCCCCCTCCCCTGAACGCTCCGCCCCCTGCTCCTCCCCCTCCCCTGCTTCCTGCGAATCAAATGTTCGCGGGAAGCCTGAAACAGGGAGGCAGCAGGTAGGCTGGGGCGGGGTGCAGCGCGTCCCAGTCCAGCCCCACTGGCCGAGCGGCTCCCTCCATGCCGGCCCCGGCCCCCGGCCAAGTGCCTGCGCCCCCGGGCCCGGCTCCGGCCGAACACCACGCCAGCCCCCCGCCCAAGTGCCCCCGCCCCCGGCTGAGCACCGCACTGGTGTCCAGCCAAGCACCGCGCCGGCCCCCAGCCAAGTGCCCGCACCGCCAGCCCAGCACCGCGCCGGCCCCTGGCCCCGCGCCCCCGGCACGGACCCCGGCCTAGCACCACACCGGACCCTGGCCGAGCACCGCACCGGCCCATGGCTCAGACCCCGGCCCAGCACCGCGCCGGCACCGGCCTCCAGTCCAGCACCGCACCGGCCCACGCCCATCACCGTGCCGGCCCCGGCCCCCAGCTGAGTACCACAGCGGCCCCCGGCCCAGCACCGCGCCGGCCCCCGGCCCCTGGCCGAGCACCGCGCCGGCCCCCGCCCAGCACCGCGCCGGCCCCCGGCCCCAGGCCGAGCACCGCGCCGGTCCCTGGCCAAGTGCCCGCATCGCCGGCCCAGAACCGCGCCAGCCCCCGGCCAGGCCCCCGGCCCAGCACCGTGCCGTCCCCAGTCCCCGGCCCCCAGCCCAGCACCACGCCGGCCCCCGCCCAGCACTGCGCCAGCCCCTGGCCCCGCGCCCCCGGCACGGACCCCGGCCTAGCACCGCACCGGACCCTGGCCGAGCACCGCGCCGGCCCACGGCTCAGCCCCCGTCCCAGCACCGCGCCGGCACCGGCCCCCGCCCAGCACCACGCCGGCCCCCGCCCAGCACCGCGCTGGCCCCCAGCCCCCGGCTGAGCACCACACCGGCTCCTGGCCCGGCTCCGGCCCAGCACCGCGCCGGACCCCGGTCCAGCACCGTGCCGGAACCGGCCCCAGCCCCTGCCGAGCACCGCGCCTAGACAGCAAGGGGGTGGCAGAGCCAGAAAGAGAAGCCACCAGTCCTGACTCCTGTTCTAATGGACAACAAACCCCCCAGAAGCATGGCAGAGGGGAGAGTAAACCAGTCCGGTCCGGTACAGCGTAGCGGCAAGAGCCAGTACGCCGTGCCGGACTGGACCGGCTTCCGCGGCGGTGATTTAAAGGGCCCAGGGCTCCAGCCGCTGTGGGGAGCCCTGGGCCCTTTAATTCTCCCCTGAGCCCCGCGGCTCCCAGCCGCCCCTGCAGCTGGTAGCTCCGGGGTGATTTAAAGGCCCTCGGGCTCCCAGCCACAGCCGGAGCCCCTGGGCCTTTAAATCTTGAAAGGCCCCGCCTCTTCCGGTTGAGGCTACACCCCCGCTCAGGACTCCGGCGTAATGGTAAATCCTTTAAGTTCCTTTCACCCCTGGGCAGGGATAGAGCCCAGGAATCAAGATGGTGGGGGAATTTCATTGAAACCGTTTCTGTCAGAAAATCCCATTCAGACTAAACCAGTTTGTTTCTTGAACTCATAACAAGTGGGATGAAAGTTCTTTGCAAAAAGATTTTGTTGCAAAACAAAAGCATCTCCTGTTTGTCACAGTGTGTTAAATTGTCTCCTCGCACACCAAGGAGACACTTAGATCTCGAAAATTAGATAAGATGCTTCAGTCTGAGCTAAGTAGTTGCTGCTCTTATCAATTTCAAAATAAAAAATACAAATAAAATAAACTATTTCAGCTAT
Organism: Chrysemys picta bellii; assembly: GCF_011386835.1. Taxonomy (NCBI): domain Eukaryota; kingdom Metazoa; phylum Chordata; order Testudines; family Emydidae; genus Chrysemys; species Chrysemys picta. The sequence continues at coordinate 28,369,547 of NC_088799.1, read as the reverse complement.
TCTATTATGTCACAATCTGATCTGAGTAAATGTGATAGGACACCTCATATTATGCACTCCTCCTAGTGACACTCTCCAATGGATCTCCATCCTCCACCCACCGTGAGGTAAGTAGGAGCGGATCATTATTGTCCCTACTTGAAAGAGGGAGAAGCTAAGGTTGAGAAAGGAGAATTGACTTGTCTTAGGTCACACAGCCAGTCAGTGGCAGAGTTGGGAATAGGACCCAAGAGCCCTGATTTTCAAACTAACTATCGGATCTTGAATTTCCTGAATAAAGTGCTCTCAGATGAGTTCCAGACCAACAAGAGTGCACAGTAATTATTCAGCAAGTATTTTCGGAGAACTGCAATGGTAGAGAGAATCATGAGCTGCTCAGAGACAATTAATGCAGAGAAGCAGCAAAATTCATCAAACCTAGAACTGCTTATGACTTATTTACTTGGTCTTAAAAGAGAACAAGGACCTGAGTCTCCTCCCTGTCAATAACCCCCTGCTCAGCCAGTCAGGGTAGAGGCTGAGGACGGGAGGCTGAGGGTTCTCACCAGAGAGCCCAAAGGATGGCTCCTCCGGCCGTGCCGTTCCGCCACCGCGGCCCCCCCCTCATGGCTCCTCCGGCCGTGCTGCCCCCCCTTTGCGTGCAGGAGGTCAGGGCAGGCCAAGCTTCAGAGCGGAGCGTGGGCCCCGCCCACTGGTGCCATGGTAACCCCTGACTAAGGCGCCACTTTTGGAAAATGTGCTGAGGGGAAGTGGCTGCTTCCCCTGCACCGCCCCAGCTACGCTACTGGTGGGGATCACTGCCGGGGCACTATTTCAGCCCCACATTTTTGGGTGGACCTCCCACCGTGGGAGCTGCAGAGCACTCCCCCGCGACACACAAACACACACACCCTGGTGTTGGGAGGGGAACAGGGGAAAGGACAAAAGAAGCAAGAGAAGAAAAGAAAGGAGGGAGGACTGGAGGAAAAGGTGAAACAAAAAGGACAAACCCCAATGTCCCCAGTGATTCTAAGGGACAAAATCCCAGGTGCGGAATAAAATTCTGCCTCCTTAAGCTCGTGTTTTCCATGCCTAGAATTCAACTCTCACCCGATGGATCAGACTGAACAGGTTTCAAACCTCGAGGAGGCTCTTACCTTCTACACAGGGACGTCTGCTTTCTAGTACAAATCACAAAAAGGGAAGGAGAAAACTCGACAGAGGTTCCTCCCGCCGCTCACGTGCGTGAACCCGAATGTTCTCTCAGTCCTCAAAGAGAGACCTCGAGACAGAGACTTGCTGAAGCAAAGCCACAGGAGTCTCTGAGGTTTCCCGGGCCACTCGCCTCTGTCCTGCCTGGCTGATGTCAGCATCTCTCTGTGAGGTCAGCACCTTTGACCAATAGTCTGAGGTCCTGCAAAAGGCCTTTGTGATGTCACTGCCATGCCCCTCCCTTGCTGTGCTAATGTCCTGCCCCTGGGCAGGCACTTGGGAGCTTTGAGCTACTCCCTGTGGATCACCCCACTCAAGGAGTGTTCATTTTAGGAAGCAAGCCGACTAGACAGTAAAACCTCAGACGCTGCTCCCAATGCTACACTCAGTTTCTCAGAAATTAGTAGACTTGATGGCCAGAAGAGACCATTAGAGCATCTAATCTGACCCCCTGCATGTCACAGGCCTCCTGTATGACACCATAGCTACTTTGGGGGCAAACACATTCCAGAAAGGCATCTAGTCTACATTCAATGACATCAAGAGATGGAGAATCCACCACTTTCCTTGGTAGCTTGTTCCTGTGGTGAATCATTCTCGCTGTTGAATATTTGTGCTTTATTTGTAATATGAATTTGTCTCTTTTCACCTTCCAGCCACTGGGTCTTGTTCTGCCTTTCTCTGCTCGATTAAAGAGCCCTTTAATACCCAGTCTTCTCTCTCCATTAAGGCACTTCAACACTTCAATGAAGTCACCTTTCAATCTTCTTTTGATAAGCTAAACAGGTTGAGCTCTTTCAATCGCTCACTAGAAGGCATTTTTCTCCAGCCCTCAGAACATTTGATGGCTCTTTGCTGCCCCAGCTCCAATTTCACAACATCTTTTTCAAAGGAGGACACCAAAACTGGATGCAGTATTCCAATATCAGTCTCACTGATGCCGTATCACCTCCTGTGATGCTATTGACATAATCTGTAACTGTATAGATCACCGTTGTGACCACTGTTATATATTTGCAGCCAATATTGTATAAAGGTTGTCGTGGAAGGGGTCTATGGAGAGGTTCTGATTGGCTGATTATAATTATGCTATCTGTATATGTGTATCAGTTTTGTAGTTGACGTTATGAATATTGGCTCTATACTGTCTGTATTTCAAACTTGTGCTATGCTTCCGGGGAACACCCCAGACCAGTTGGTGTTAGTTCTGCCTAGCCTGCTTGATGGCCCACTGAGGACCATGAGCTACACAATTGATCCATTGAGAGAAGGTAGATACACCTTGTGACTCAGCAAGGCATGCAGGGAGCTGCCTATGGACAGAACTCTAAGGTTTTTCTATGCCACATGCTGGATAGAGTGTCCTTGGGACAAAGAAAGCAAAGACCACATGGCAAGACACTATAAAAGGCTGATGCCTCGTCTCCATCTTGTCTTCAATCCTGCTTCATACTTCTGGAGGGACTTTGCTATAAAAGGAAGCTCTATACAAAGGACTGAATGACCCATCCCAGCTGTGGATGTACTCCAGAGACTTGATTTGAACTTGCAGTTTATTCTATCACTGCTACAAGCCTGAACCAAGAACTTTGCCATTATTGGCTGTGGCAGAGCCAGGGATTGAGCAGTGAGCACCCCCTGGCACATTGGAAAGTTGGCACCTTTAGCTCCAGCCCTGGAGTCAGTGCCTATACAAGGAGACTCACATTAATTTCTGAAGAGCCACATGTGGCTCCAGAGCCACAGGTTGGCCACCCCAGCGTTAGGCTCATATTAACCACAAGGCTGTCAGAAGACAGGATACTGGGCTAGATGGCCCTTTGGTCTGACCCAGTATGACCGTTCTTATGTTCTCTCAGGTGAGTTCCCTAACCAGCAGGCTATGAAATATTCTGAATCAGGGCACCTCAACTTCCCCTGTTTGAAGCTGTTCCACTGTGGATAAATAATCAGAGAGTCACTGGGCCAGAGAGAGAGCACAAGCATAAGAATGACTCTATGGCCTGGTGGTTCAAGCATTCAACCAGGATGTGGGGGAGACAGCATCCAGTCCACCTGCTCCAATGATTCTTTAATTATTCATCCAAAGTAGAACTGCAGAGTGCCTGATTAAGGCAGAAACATGGTGTCTAAGGAACTTTTACTGGAAAAATGTATGCACCAAGGGAGTTTAGGTCCCTACAAGGTTCAGCAGGGGGTGTTTTGTACATACCATTGGAGCTTGATTCTGGGGTTTAGATGCCTAATATGGCAGTCAGGTGCCTAAATCCTGTTGTGAATATAGCTCTTGCTGAACAAGCCAAGTAGAAAAAAGTCTGCGAACAGAAAGGGTTATAGCTGCGGGAGAACTGCAATCTATTGACCTCAGATGTCTGCATTATGTGCCCCTTTACTAGAGGGTTACAAACATTGGGTGGGATAGGGAATTTGAGGGCCTAATTCATTTCATTTCTGGTTAGTGGTTGCTGTAGTTGGTGCTGACAGCACAGTTTACATTTGAGGATTTTTTAAATTTAAATGAATCTGCTGTGTTTTTTACTATAGCTTTATTTGATCTATGTCTGGAATTTAAGATGTGGGCATACTTGTTATACCTTTATTTTGTTCAGCTTTCAATAAATATTATTTATTTGTATTGCTGTAGCACAGAGGAACCGATCTGAATCACAGAACAAAAAGGTGGCTTCTGCCTCAAAGATATTATAATCTCACTATAAAACAAGACACAACGGCTGGATAGAGAGAGACAGGGGGAGGACCACAAGTGAACAATGAGACAATATTGGTCAGCATGCTAAGCAGTGGTCTCAGGATTAGAATTTAAAATAGAGCGCATCTACAGAAAGAATGGATGGAGTATACAGAAAAATGACCTCTCCCAATGAGAAATATGTTCAATGAGTTTTTTAACAGGTGGCATGGGATTATTCAGGAGAAGATTCTTCATACAAGACCAATTAGTACAGCTGTAACCTTGGCCCCATATAAGTCAATGGCAAGAGTCCCACTGACTTTAATAGGAGAAGGGTTTCACAAGGCTTTTTTCTACTCATACCAGTGTAACTCAAATGACTTAAAGAGTTACTTCTGGTTTATACCACCATTAGCGAGATCAAAATCAGGCCCTATGAATGTTAGCCGCTGCACTGCGGGGTTCCACCACAACCTCTGTGTAGAGATAGAAGGCAGCAACCTTCTTTGATGTGACAGGGTTTTAGCATTTCAAAGGCAATGGTGAATCAGACAGTGCATTTTGCCCCAGGAGGTACTTGGTACTGAAGGGATGAAAGGACAAACAGTGGGATGAGGTGTTTCGTCTCTCTATATAACAAGGGAGTGTTCCCTTAAGTAACAGGTTACAATCTGGTACCAAGTTGTTAAATATTAACAGGAGACAACTAATCAACTGAAGCTCAGTGAACTCCTCTCCTTAATCATCCAGACACATTAAGAAACAAAAGGAAAAAAATGTTAACCATTTACAAAAAATATATCTATTAGAACTGTCCCATAATAATTTCTGCAGGATATACGGCATGGTAATTTTGGGGGTGAAAGGCATAGTTGTGCAAATCATGTACTTTTTTTAACAAACACAATAAACATTTAAAGTGTTACTTGTTCGTATTTTTTACATCTAGACCTGTGTTTGTTAAGTTTGTCTCCTACTTCTGATCTCCTGGTTACCTGATCCTGCCGGACTCCTGCTCTGACCAGTAGTTCAGACCACTCACATCCCAGTTGTGACATTAATAAGGAAATGCATGCTAAAATAAGTTTAATTTTACAAACAAAGCAAACACTTTGTTGGTTCCAAATGTCCCAGGGACTGTAATCTAAAAACAGATTTCCTTATGTCAAAGGTGTTCGCCAAAAAGGGATTGCAGAACCCTTGTCCATGATGAGGAGTGTGGCCATGAATCAGTAGCTCTTTCCCAGGTTTGTTTCCTGGTGCTTGTAAAACATGAACACCACATTTCCAATGATAGGCAGTAATCTCTGACACAGGAAAACATTTCTCAGCCAATTTGATAGCAGGTTGCAGAATCTGTCCCATGAAGAGCAGAATAAACAATTAGGAAAAGATGACAAAATTATTTCCAGATTATTGCATTTGCAACTCGGGCCCAAAACTGCAAAATCTTGCACATGGGCTTAACTTTACACATAAGTGGTTCCACAGAAGGCAGTGAGACTACTCATAAACATCAAGTTAGATATGTGTAACTGTTTGTACGAGCAGGACCTTAGTTCTTACAAAGAAACCAACACATAGCGTATCAGACTGCATCAATATGGCACTTTACCTACAACTGTGCTTAAAGTGCTACATTTGTTTTGGAACTTCTGATTCTTATTATTTTACACATGCAATGCCTACTTGTACCAGTTATAGGTAAGTAAGTGACACTTCAGTGGAGTAGCACGGTACCAAATTACTTTTTCCCTCCTGTTCCCCTGTAATGGCCTATGTAGTAGGGTTTTGCTCAGCTCAGTTTTTATGGCAGGAGAGTATCCAGATTTCAATGCTGACTCTTTATCACTGTTTTTTCTCACCTATTAACAATGAAAGAAGGGCAGGTCTAGGAGGATAGAAGACTTGCCATCCCTGTAATTCTGGGACACGATTTTCCCACCTTCCCTTCTTGCTAACACAACAGTTGTTGAATGGAGCACAAGCGGTGCCCCGTGCTGACTACCCCACTCCTCCCTCAAGAACTGAAACCTCCCATCTCTGCTACACTCTCAACTGCTACCAGTCCAGGGAGCACAAATCCTAAGTATTGCTCCTAGCTCAGTGCTCAAGTGAGCTTTTGATTTTCAAACACCTCTCAAATATTCTTGGTAGGGAAGAGTATTAGGATGGGATGGTGTCATGATCACTCCCCTAATGCAGTAAGTGGGGGGTAATATGAAAGGGAACTTTAAATGTAAATGGCTAATCTGCTTGTCTTTGGGATTTTCTTTATAACATTTCCCTCCATTTAAAAAAAACGCACTACTGTAATTTTACAAATTAGTGTTTCCTATATAAAGGAACAAAAGGAGAGCCATCTATTTAAACAAACACCTAAAGGTAGCTCCTGAATTTTGCCTTCCCATTCCTTTTAAAATGAAAAAAACCTAGGAAAGGACATAAACCAGAACTTGAGACCTAACCCAGCCCCTTAGGAAAGTTTAGATCCATATCCAAGCTTTGCAGTTTTGTCCCATTAGAAAGATGGGGCAGGACCAGGGCCAGAGCCAGAACCGCAACCCCAAATCTGAGCACATGTCTGCACTTGAACTCCTCACCCATGAACATTGTCCTTCGGTTGTGAAATTACTTGAAAAAGAGAAGACGCAGACATCAAAAGGAAACAAAGCTGGATTAAACAGCAGATTTAACAAAGATAAGATAATGGGTAAAAAACTCACAATACTGCTAGCAGAATTTGTATTTATGTACCTAGAACAATCTCTATGTGTATTAAACAACATTTTTAAACAAACATTTTCACTGAGCTTCACCTTTTTGCTTCCATATAGGGAAACAGCTTCTCACCAGCTAGCTGTTGTACTTGGCACAGTGATATTATGAGCATGAAATGAAGAACAGCTCAATGGTCAATGCCTCTGGAGACCTGCCACTGCAAGGCAAACAGAAGTACATACGTAACAGAACAAAATATCAGGCCATCAGGTTCAGTTAACAAAAGAGTGATAGTGACACTGTAAGCACAGCACAGCAGTAACAGCATGCCCAGCAACAGCATGAAAATGCACTGGAACAATTATACCAAAGTCACATTTTTCACAAAACAGTTCCCTATGGCCCATATCCTGCAGTCTTTACTCTGCAAAAACTCCTATGAAATAAAATACATTAGTTGACAACCATATTTAAAAACCAGTTATTTGAATCGCCACCTTGACTTTTCCCCTATTTCATTTCTGTCATAAAGTCAGCAGTCATCCTGTCAGGGACACTTTCTGTGAGGTGCCTTACTTAGCACAGCTGACAACTCACTGGAATGTCCGTGGGAGTTGACAGTGTGTGTATCAGAACCTCACAGGAGATAGCTCTTTGGAAGTTGGATTTCCCGCTTGCATAAAATACTGGGTTCTAGCCGTTTCTGAGATAGTCACTGCTAAAAATAGATCAGAACTGAAATGGGGCGAAAGAAGGTAAAATGGTAATCAGAAAAATGTAGCTTTAAAGCCTGCCATCTTATGAACCACCAGGAGTAGAAGTAAATGCTGTATCATGCTGGTCAGCAGGTTTTCAATGAGATACAGCATTTAGGCCCAAGCCTACAGACCTTGTAGAGCAAAAAAATTCTAGCCTTGGTGACTTGTGAAAAAATTGAACCTTCAAATTGTCACTGGTCCCTTCAATTAGTAATATTTCTGGGCCCTGTTCCAGTATTCAGTATGGCAAGTCCAGGATCCCAAACCAATGTAATTTTTTTCTACTACCCTTGTGTTTTAAGTTTCAATCAGACTTTATCTCATATTTATTTCCAAGAAATTATCTGTATTTTGCTATCACTTTTATATCGTTGATATAGTTTGTGCAAATTATTGCAATGAATAATGGAAAATATTTTCCAAGGGAAAGGATTCTCTAATGGTATTTCCAGCAGAGAGCTCAGGGGCCCTTAGTACAATTGGATATAACTCAGGGTTACATCATTAAAATAGTTTCCTGATTCTTCATAGACAGGTGAAGAAAATCAGTGTTATCTGCATTAGAGTATTCATTGCTCTCCCTCATGACCATAACAAACAAGAATGTAAGGGCACCTGGAAGTGATATTCTTTCCACAATAATACCCTCTAGTAGACTATAAAGCCAACTGCCTGCCTCCTTTATAGCTTCTTGATTACACGTACAATAAAAGTCCACTGTGGAATAACAGTTATTTCTTTGCCGTTATGAATAATGCATTTGAATGGAAGTCAAATATAGGAAAATTAAACAAACAATTGAAAAGGAAACGAGGTGCAAATCTGGACTCTGACCTCTCCCTAACAAATGTCTCTCCAGTGAAACTGGTGCTGGAGACTGGCTAGCCATCTGGAAGTTTGACTGTCATTCAAAAAAGGTATTACACAACTCAGCCTGAGGGCACTCATGTAAAAATGAACAAAGAAGACATGACAATGATGTTATGGATGTTGTCAAGTCTTGTGTAGACAGAGTCTGACTCTGTACGCCTTTTTTTGGTGAAATTCCTATTGAAATCAGTCTAAATTCTGCTCTCAGTTACACTTATGCAATCCCAGGTAAGCCTAGTGGTTTGAACTGGAGTTTTGCTTGTATAAGGGGCTGAAAGATCAGATTCATGGTGACCCTCTCATCTGAACTTGCTCACCCAAAACAATACCAGTCTAGGGTTTGATCCTGTGAGGCAGCTGAGTGCTAGCTGCTCCAACTTCCACGGAAGATTCTAAGGCTCAATCCTGCTGCCATTCAAGTCAATGGGAGTTTTGCTACTAATTTCAAAGGCAGCAAGATTGGGCCTTTATTTAGGCCATGTCTACACTATAGCTGCTACGGTGGCACAGCTATGACGCTGCAGCTGTGCCACTGTAGCACCGTAGCATAGACACTTCCTACATTAACAAAAGAGGTTTTTCTATTGATGTAATTAATCCATCTGTCTGAGAGGCAGCAGCTCGATCGTCGAAAGAATTTCTTCCTTTGACCTGGCTGGATCTTCACTGGGGATTAGGTTGACCACACTATGGCACACAGGGAGTGAAATTTTTCACGGCCATGAGTGACGTAGCTTAGTTGATCTAATTTTTAAATGTCAACCGGGCCTTACTCTGAACTCATTGGGAGCTCTCTCTGGAGTCATCCAGTCACCAGTAGATGAATAACTTTAGTTGTTATACAAGGAGGATTTTCCCAACCTCAAACAAAGCACTTCTGAAAGCCACAACCACTCCAATCTGGCTAACAAATAACACTTCCCTTTTTTGTATCAGCCTCCTGTGACTTTCAGTAATGAATAAAAGTCTTTAGTTATTACAAGGAAATCCAAAATACCTTCCCTTCTGCTCTGGATTGTGCTTTTATAAAATGAACCCTAGAGATGTGATTCTGCAAGTCTTCTGCACATGGAATCCCTTTTTAAGCCCGTGTGAGCTTTCCCCACCCAGAGGGCTTACAGGAGCAAAGCCTAAATCAGATGGTAATTAATGTTATTAATTTTATCTTTAATTTTCAATAAAGTCAGGCCAGTGACAAGTGAAAATTTGCAGAGACTCAGTCGGGAAAACATTTTTTTCTAATCTGATGTGATGTTCTGTAACCAGAGACCTAATCTTCCCTCAAAAATCAGCATTTGGATCAGCAAAACCCACAGCGTATAAGCCCCAGATTCAAGAGTAATAAACTGGCCTCAATTCAGCAGAGTGGTCTGGAAATAATTCTGTGCCTGACAGTAACATTTCACCCAGATGCTTCTTCCCGGAACAATTAAAGATCTCTTGCTGATACTGCCCTTCTTGTCCCTGGTCTTCAACCCACAGACACTCACTTTTCTTTCACACATTTGAACTAATGCCATGGAAGGAAGGGAGAAAGGTGCAAGAAGAAATATCATAAAGTGAAAAGAGATTCTGGGCCAGATTTGCTCTCATTTATAACAGTGTAAAACCAAAATAACTTCCTTTAAGTCAGGAGTTACTCCATATTTATACTTGGCTCCCTAACTCAGGGGTTTTCAAACTTCCTTGCACCTCGACCCCCTTCTGATAACAAAAATTACTACATGACCGCAGGAGAGTGGACTGAAGCCTGAGCCCACCTGAGCCCTGCTGCTCTGGGTGTGGGAGCCAAAGCCGAAGCCCAAGGGCTTCAGCCCCAGGCAAGGGGCCTGTAACCTGAGCCTGTCAGCCAGGGCTGAAACCCTTGGGCTTCAGTTTGGGCCCTGGGCCCCAGCAAGTCTAAGACAGCCCTGGTGACCCCATTAAAATGGGGTCGCAATCTACTTTGGGGTCCTGACCCACAGTTGAGAACCGCTGCCTTAACTGTTCAACAATAAAAATTCTGAAAACTTTTCTTATTTTAAAAAAGGGTTTTGTTCCTTAGAAAGATAGAAATGCTAGGAACTAATTTCTAAAACAAAAATATGAGACTACTGGCATGCGGGGAGGGGAGAGGAGACTGAGAGAAAAGAAGAAACAACATAACCATCCATCAGAAACTCAGAACAATACAAGGGGTGAAATCCTGCCTCCACTGAACTCAATCAGAGTTTTGTTATTGACTTTAATGGGGTTGGATTTCATCTACAGAACTTAAGGAACAGATAACAGAGCCTCTTGTTTTTTACTCATCCAGGGCTTTATATCAGTGGTTCTCGAATGTTTTCATTTATACCAGTTCATTAGAGGAAATCCTCTTGTGGACCATCTCCCCATCCTCCATCTTCCCAGCATCAATATGAAAAGGACTCCGCAGACCATCAGAAAAGATCCTACAAATAGATACCAATGGCCCTGGGGGACACTTTATGGAGGTACATTCCATATTGCTACATGCCACAGAAATTTACTATGTCACAATGAACATTGTACCACTCTGAGGATACATGATGTTATTAACCTCCTACAACATGAATAACCCCAGAAAGAACAGGAAATTTACATGAGACTGAAAATGTTGACAATAGCCAATTACATTTCCTCTGAGGGAGATGAAAGACTTAATTTTGTTCCTCTAGTGAATGATCTGGTAGAAACGTTAAGCAGTTTTATGTAAATGTTTCTCCTGCTTAAAGCAAAGAAAAGCATTTTTATATCCTGCTCTGGCAATATGTCTGACTCCGTCATGTTGAATGGAAAGAGAAAAACTAAATTATACCGGGCAAGAGGACCGAGACATTAAACAGATAGCTGCTGGGCTCTGACGCTGATGAGAACCCTGTCTGTTTGTGAATTTGTAACTAGCCAGACACAAAATTAGGGAAATGATTCTGATTTTTATAGGAATGGGTTATGACAAAATTGTAGTCATAAAACAAGCATTTATGAAAGCATGTGATCACGCGCATGCACACAAATGTTTTACATCTAACCCTAAATGTAACAGGTTTTCCATCTCTATTGTTTCTGATTTAGCCACTAGGTGAAATATCATCTATTATTGCTAATCCATTCTATTGTTTTTCCAGTAATACACAGAGTTCAGAATCAGGATTGAGGCTTCTTTATGTTAAAAATGTACAAGCCTGGAGTAGAAAACACTGTCCATACCTCAAAGAATTTACAAGCTAAATAATAAAGATGCAACAAGTGAGTATAACAACAACAAAAAGGTGTTTACATAGGCACAGCTAGATGGTTTTGAATCAATTTGTATATTAACAAATTAGAGAAACATCTGAAAGTCCTACTGCCCAGCTACCTGGCTGTTATTAGTTGGCAATTTCCTATAGAACAGAGGTTCCCAAACTTGGTTGGCGGCTTGTTCAGGATAAACCCCTGGCAGGCCACGAGACGCTTTATTTACCCGAGCGTCTGCAGGTACGGCCGCTCGCAGCTCCCTGTGGCCGCAGTTCGCCGTTCCCGGCCAATTGGAGCTGCAGGAAGTGGCACAGGCTCGGCCACCGCTTCCCACAGCTCCCATTGGCCAGGAACAGTGAACTGCGGCCACAAGGAGCTGCAGCGGCCGTACCTGCAGACGCTGAGGTAAACAAAGCGTCTCGCAGCCTGCCAGGGGCTTACCCTGAACAAGCCACGAATCAAGTTTGGGAACCCCTACTATAGAACTAAGCAGGTTTTAAGGGTGGCCACTTTATAAGCCAGTTCATCAAAGATGTTTGGCATGGTGGCTGGCCCCTTTAAGAAGAGTCAGGGTCCAGTCTATCCATGACAGGCTTTCTAAAGAGAACAAGGCTTTCTTGGCCCACCTGTAGTAATTAGCTGCCTAAGTGGCTGGTTGGCAGCTAATTGACTAAGGAGCACCTGTACCTGATAAAAGGCTACCAGAGGTTAGTTAAGAAGGAGTTTTCCTAGCAGAAGAGGAGAATTATGAAGAGCTGCTTGCGAGACAGGCTCAGAAGAAGGATTGCTGATGCTGTGCTTTCCCAATGCTAGGCGGGACAGCTGACTTACTAGCGCAGAGCCCAAGAGGAGGGCTGTGAAACTTTTCAGAACAAGAAGGGTAAGCCTGCCTGGCTTGTAGTATGCAGGCCCAGGACTGCCAGACTCCTGAACTTGAGAGAGAAGGCCTGTGGGACTTAGCACCTAGGCTCCCAGAAGGATGAACTTCAGGGACTAAAACAATTGTACCCTAAAGAAGAACGAATAACTTAAGTCCTGTGCAGGGAGAAGCTTGTCTGGGAGAGAATCATTGTGAGATTGCACAGGAGAGGGGTCAAAGTGCCAGGAAGACTTTCTATAATGCTTTCTTATAACATATCTTCACTGGTAATAGAAGAGGAAGTCCTCTGTATTGTGCAGTTTTGTTTTTAAAACTATGAGCCAACATACAGTCAGACAGCTAATGTTCAGGTTCCCAGATGCTAAAATGATGGGTGTGGAATAAGACATTAAAGATCATCTTCCCCATCAGCTCTGCTTCCTTGCCTCAATGCTAATATGGAGGGGCCATCCACTCCAGGGCTAACAACTATTTACTAGTAGTTTGGTCCCTAAACCAGCTCAGTCTTTAATGATGATAAGAACTGGACCCAATTTCTGTGATGTTTTTTATTAATGGAAATCACCTCCACTAGGGGCCGAGTCAAACCCACCAAACATGTCCCTTAGAGCACTTGTCTGCTCTAGGTAGGCCCTACCTAGAAAAGACAAATGCTCCATCTAGAAAGGTTCCCCCAGCCTATTTCTTCTTTTAAATATTCTGAACACATCTGCTTTCCTATGTTCATGATGCTATTAATGTGTAACTCTTAAAAATATCTGTCTGAAATGACATCTGTCACAGGCCCTTATCTGACCAGAAATGTCAAGAACAAAGGTTAAACAAGGTATAGGGTAGGCGGTGCATGTTGCCAGCCTCTGCTGTAGGAAATGGCTGGGGGTAATCTAACGGTTAGTGGAGCCCACTGCAAGGGGAAAGCTAGTGATATCTGGCTTTCCCCCACAGACAATTTTATCCCATTGACTATCCTTCATATGCTTCACTATGTGAAAGTGAAATGAATTATATTAAAGAACTAGAATGAATTAAAGAATGCTGTATGTACCTTTAAGTAGAAATGAGAAATGCTGCAAGCCAGGGGGCAGGAAAGCAGACATTAACTGCTTAATGACTCATAGACTTTAAGGTCAGAAGGGACCATTATGATCATCTAGTCTGACCTCCCGCATGATGCAGGCCACGAAAGCTGACCCACCCCTTTTCCCTTAACTCAGCTGTTGAAGTCCCCAAATCCTGTGATTTAAAGACTTCAAGTCGCAGAGACTCCTCCAGCTAGCGATCCCTGCCCCATGCTGCGGAGGAAGGCGAAAAACCTCCAGGGCCTCTGCCAATCTACCCTGGAGGAAAATTCCTTCCCGACCCCAAATATGGCGATCAGTAGAACCCCGAGCATGCAGGCAAGATTCTCCAGCCAGACCCTCATTGGCCACTGATACTATTTACCAGCGATGGCACGTTGTTGACTAACTGACTAAAATCACTTAAGGGCAATTGGTGAAACATTAGCCTTAGATCGATAAGAGTTAATAAGGAAGCAGGATATGCATATTGTGCCCCATGAAAATTTTACAATTTTGCTCTCTGTCCCTTTGTTTAGTTCGCACCCTTTTATCTGTATAAATAAGACTGTTTGAATCTTGCAGGCGGGCCTCACATTATCTGAATGTATTAGCAGAGCGCTGTACTAATAAAACAAAGTGGTCTAATAAAACAAACCTACCTGAGTCTAACTTTTGACAACTATGATAGCATCCCCTGTCTTGTTTTATGAGAACATCGATCCCATACATGCTCATCTTCCCCATACGCATATTGTCTAGTAACCTGTATGACCCCTGCCCTGGATATAACTGGCCTCCACTATGGCTTCCCCTTCTGTGATATACACCTCCACTTCTAATATGTGGCCCCTTCCCTCAGACGTCCCTGTGCATTCCCTCCCCTCCTTTATGAGATGTGCAAAAATGGGCCCTTGGCCTGATTCACCAATGAGGAAAAACGGTTTACACATGCTCACTGTCTTGTTATGTGGGTGCCTAAAGGCCTGTGTTCCCTATTGACCTGATCCTTCCCTCTACTGAAGAACAGGGTAGCAGGAAGAGAGGAATGGTTTGCCTCTTGGACGGGCAAAGGACCAATTACCTCTAGCTTCCCACCCAACCAAATCCCCTTATTGCCTAAACTGAAATGATGCCACAAATAGGGAAAGCTGTTGTCATGTGTACCTATTTTTAAAAAAAATCTTTCAAAATATGACACTGCCCCCAGTTATTTTATGCAGATTCCTTCGGTATTTCCTTTTTTTTTAACTATATATAACTTTTCAACAGCACAGGCCTAAATGGGTTCGGTTTTGGTGCTGGTACGCACCTTTGGTCCCAGATCTTCTCCCACTGAAGTCAATGGCAAAACTCGTAGAGCTGGGAAGGGGAGAAGAGAATAACCACGCTGGACATGGCCCAATCATTTTTTGGCCAGGCCAAACCTGAGTGGTGCTGTGACTTGGTGCGTGGTATTGCAGTACCACTCACTCAAATTGGGATTGGCCACCCTTCCATCATGATGAAGTAGCACGTGGGCCAAATTTGAATGAGTGAGTGTTGTGACCTGGTGCATGGGATCAGTGGTGCTGTGACCCTGTGTGACAGGTTGCAATACCACTCACCCCACCCAATTTGGAGAGGATGGGTGTTGGAGGTCAGGCTGTTGGGGGTGGGGAGGGGAGGTTGACAGGGAAAGAGGAGGGTCAGGTGTGGTGGGGGGTTAACCTAGGGCGCTCTGCAGCCCCTGACAAAACTTCCATTGACTTCAGTGGGATCAGAAGCAGGCCCTGAGGCAATCTAAGAATTCATGACACATACTGAAATTCAAACAACCTCCCCTCCCCACCCCCAACAGCACAGTGAATGGCTACAGAAATTATGGGGCTGATTTTTCACAAGTGCTGAGTACCCATAAACTTCAGCTGAAGTCAAAGCAGTAGCAAGTGCTCAGTTCCCCTGAAACTCAGGTCATAATTGCACAAATAGTACAATCATCTTGCGATCCAAGTTTTAAAAAATGTGGGTTATGATGTGAGAACTGACAGTTTGCTACTTTTTTTTTTTAAGTGTGAAGTACCATTTTCTTTCTCCATCTATTCAATCATAGAACCAAAAGACTATTCCTAAGACCAGTATTTGTTGCAGGGAGCTGATTCCAAGCAACACAACCACTGATACAAACCACCGGGATCTTCGCAAACAGAACTTAAGCTATGACATCGTCTCCAGGCCAATAAATGTGTGTTTAGTCCAACAGAAAATCTAAAAACAAAACAAAAACACACACCCACACATTAGAGAGCTGATGACTGAACACGAATCTATCTGTGGTCATCTCTATTAATAAACAGGCAAAATCTTAGTACCTGCTCTCTTATATTTTAGCTTACACACTGTAATAGTACTTTTGCCTATCACATGTCCAACGATGCTCAAAACTGCACAGCTGTATCCAATTGACTGCAATTAGAATTTTTTGAATAAGTCTCTAGTTAGATTATTTATTCAACAACTACATTTTTCTCTCTGAACAGATTGTGGTTTCTCAAACTTATTCTTCATTTTAAATTATTTGCAAAAATTACCTAGTGAATAATTCTAGGTCTGTAACTTGTCTGTATATCGTTCATTTTTTAGACTGACATGCCAAACCTTAGCTGTTTTAGGTGGACGCACAAGTTGTATAGTATGTTTCCACCTCCTCAGTAGGCCCTTCCCTCCCTGCATGGACTGCTGCAGTCACAGCTCTCCTGGGGGCAGGGAGCAAAGGGCTGGAGCTCTTCACATGACAGAGCAGGTGCAGAGTGTCCAAGGAAGCTTGAGTATCCCTGGTGCAAACTAGAGCTGTCACCTCCTGAGGCACCCCTGTCCCACTGACTGCCCCTGGAGCGGAATCACAGGCTGTGTTCCGAGGGATAGGACCAGACTAGAGACCTGCCAATGGGACCCCCAAATCAGGTGCCCAGAAAGGACAAGTGCAGTCAGAGAAAAATAACTGATTTGACTTGGTCTGTTTGGAAAAACCTTCATTAGAACATGGGTTTTGGTAGGGTTCTTTTTAGACCGTTGATGAGAGATCAGATAAATTAGCTCACTCGGGTTCTTTTTTTATTCAAAGCCAAAACAACCCAACAGAGAAAGGAAATGTGCTCCAGTAGCACAACTGGTTAGTGCATGGTAATTATAGAGTAGTATAGTATGGAGTGATGCTGGTGTTGTGAGTTCAAGTCTTGCTTGGCACATCAGTTTGGGGGAGGTGTAGCTCAGTGGTTTGAGTATTAGCCTGCTAAACCCAGGGCTGTGAGTTTAATTCTTAAAGGGGCCATTTAAGGATCTGGGGCAAAAATCTGTCTGGGGATTGGTCCTGCTTTGAGCAGGGGGTTGCACTAGATGACCTCCTGAGGTCTCTTCCAACCCTAGTATTCTATGACAGGATTAATGCTTTGTTTCCCAGACTGGTAAAGTCTGGCAGCATTCAAATCTGTTCTGAAATTATGAGTTACATACACAGAGGGTTAAACACATACTTAACTCATGTACAACAATGGAAAGTTACACCCACTTTTTGATCAATTTCTTACCTTGTTTTGAATATAGCTTTCCAGAAGTTGGCAAACCCAGAGATATCATGCATCGGCACTAGGCTGGTAAGGATTGCGTATCAGTACAGCCGCCACAAAATCATCTGTCATGTCTGTATGAGCTGTAACTAGCACATCGTCATATTTGGCAAGCTTTAACAGAACATGCAGCCCTCTGACAGATTCTACATGTACAGGGAACTGGGGGTGCATACAGTTCACTGTAAGCTTAGCATAAGTAAAAAGCATGCTGAGAATGTGATTCAGAGTTACACACTGTTAGCATAAGTAAAAAGAATACAAAGCCTTCTAGAAATATATATTGGCTAACAGTTCCAACTGACTGAAGTTTTCTAGTGCAGTCATGTATTGAGGATCGCTTAATATTTAGAATTTATCTCGATAACACACTTCCCCACTAAGGGTTTGTCTATACCAGAGCAAGAAGTTATTTTTAGAATGTGGTGCTAACATGTTTTTAAACACAACATGGCCTGCCTATGCTAGATATTCTGTTGTATTTTAAAATCAATGTTTGCCAAAGGAAAAAAGGGAAGTTGACAGAGAAACAATTGCCAAGGCCAAAGAAAGTATTGCAAACATTTGAGATTATAAAAATAAAGTTCTGAACAATTACATCCCAGTGCCCTTCTAACTCATGTTACTGTTCAGATCCAGTTGTGGTGAGTTTGTCTCATAGCAACAGAGTGAGCTGGCAAAAGGGATTTTTTTGTCATATGTTGCTTGTGCATATAGAACAAGAGTATATTATCAGGATGCTTGTTTGCAAAAAGCAGGACAGGATTGTAGCAAAATTAGATTTTCATTTTGTGGTATCAGCATTCGGGATATTTTCACTCATCCTCAAGGAATCTCCTGCTTGTGGATATGGTATTTCTCTCTGAATGTACACTTCAGTCAGGAGGACAATTTTAGATGCGTGGGTATGTTGCTACATGTACAATATATAGGATCTTTTGAGGTGCCTTTATTGATGAACCTTGATCCATTATTTTGAAATGTTTTCATTACTCATCCTTAACCTTTTCCTGTTGCTCACAGAGTCCTGATGAGTCCAACATAAATATATACACTAATCTGCCTTAAAAAGAATTCAGGAAACTTCTGCTCTGGCTCTGAACTGAGGGCATGAACCTTAAAAGAATACTCTGCTCTAAGATGGCCATATGCTCTTTCCCATTACATAGCACAAAGGGACGTGCAATGTAGCAACTAGTTACCCAAAAGTCTGGGAATTTCCTATGTGAGTAAGCAGTCTCTCAGTGCCAAGCTCCCAGCAAGAAATATAATGTACGCTAATCAGGCAAAGGCACGGGAAACCCACAAATCCGCTGCCCCATGTGAAGTTGAAGGTCATGTATGATTGAATCATGGATTGCCTAATCCTGGCCTCATGTTCCAAAAAGACACCCAGATTTGGAAAGAATGTTGGTTAGAGCAGAAAGCAAGACCCTCTTCTAGGGCATATGAGTCCGCCCTTTGCTGTGGAAAAACAAGAGTGAGTTTGGAGTTCTGCTTTTAGCTCAGTCTGGATGTCACTTAGCCGTAATCCATTCCTGCTCACAGGCAGTCATAACTGAACACTTAGGGGCTGGCAGCAGCGAAACCAACCAAGGCCTTGCATTTAGATGAAGAGTGAAGTCAGTTCAAGTAACTCAGTAAGAGGCTGGAACAGAAGTATAAGGAGTCTGATCATGCTAGCTGGCCTGCAGGGTTATTGACAGAGAGGGGGAGCAGGAGAAATGGTGTCCTTTTATTTTTTTTATTTTTTTATTTTTATTTTTTATTTAAGGTCAGCATCTTCAATCTGGACCCGGAGTAGAAGATTTGGGATTGTTTTTAGAGGAGAGGGTTTGTCAGGAATCCCAATAAAAGTTTTATCATGGCATCTGCCTTTGAGTTACGTGTCAAGTGGGGGAGGGTTGTTGAAAGCAACACAATTTATACCTTTGTTCCTCTATGCCATGCCAGCGTTCACAGCTGTGGGGAAAAGAGTCATACTCTTGTATTGTTGTTAGTGTAGCACCGAGAAGTCCCAGTCCGGGACCAGGTGAGCTAACTGCTGTACAAACACAGAACAAAAAGATAGTCCAAGCCCCAAAGTGCCCACAATCCAAGTATAAGACAAAAGATAACAGAGGGTTACAGACAGACCAATGGGGGAGTACACAGAAACAATGAGACAATGATCGTCAACATATTAGGCAGTGGGATCTGCCACTAGCAGCCAAAACTGTCAAGTTTTGCCTTGGTTTCATGCCAAAGGGAAGTTTTGAGTAGGGATTTGAAGGTGGATAATAGGGTAACTGTGTGAATATTTATGGGGAGCTTCTCCCAAAAGTGAGGGACAGCATGAGTGAAAGCACAAAGGTGCTTGTTTAAAAATTTAACAAGTGGGCGATGGAGGCTGATGTGGGCTGAGTGCAAGCAGGGGCTAACCTCTGGATACTGAATGAGAGATGATAGGTAGGGTGGGGATAGGTTGTGAAGGGCCTTGAAAGTGAGGACAAGGGGCTTGGCTGCACAAACAATTAGTTTGTGGCAAGCTGGGGTGTGAATCTACTCCCAGGAGCTGCTGCAGACTAATTGTCTATGTGCACCTTGCTAATGCGTATTAACAGCTTGTTAATGTGCTTTGATCTAGTCCTCTTTGAAACAGGACAAGAGCACAGCAGGCTAGCGCAGGCTAGATTCACACCCCAGCTGGCTGCAAACTAAGGGTATGTCTATACTGCATAGTTGTCGCCAAAACTTTTGTCTTTCACGGGAACTCAAAAAAGCCCCCCTGCCGACAAAGCTTATGCCGCTCGCGGGGCTGGAAGTATTTTGTCGGCAAAAGTGCTGACAAAATACCGCAAAAGAGCGTTCACACTTGCTGACTTTTAACGACAAGGCTGTGTCGACACAGCCTTGTCGCTAAAAGTTCCGCAGTGTAGACAATCCCTAAATGTTCATGTAAACAAGCCCATGGAGCTTATAATTGATACAATAGAGAAAAGGGAGCTAGTGAAGGGATGCAAAGAGAGGAGGGGTGACGTCATCAAAGCGAAGGGCTAGCAAAATAATCTTAGTAGCAGCAGCATTCTGCCCTGATATCAGTGGGGCAAGATTACATGTGAAGGACCAGACAGAAGGCTGTTGCAGTAAATGAGATGTGAGATGAGCATGGACAAGAGTTTTTAGGTGTGTGGAGGGATAGGAAAGACTGTGCCTCAGCGATGTTATACGGACAGAATCTGCAAGTCTTAGACATACTGTATTTTCTGGCGTATAAGACTACTTTTTAACCCAGGAAAATCTTCTCAAAAGTCGGGGGTCGTCTTATACGCCGGGTGTCGTCTTATAGGGCGGGTGCTGAAACTTCCGAGCCAGACTGGAGAATCTGCGGTCGCCGCATATGGTGGGGGGAGCTCAAAAACGGCCGCGGCCGCATCCCCGCCCGATGATGAGGTGAGGGGGCGCCTCACCGGGAAGGTGTAAGTGAAGGGCGGAGCAAGCTGCAGGCGTCCGGGATGCCCGGGGTATGGAAAAAAGAGATAGAGCGGCGCTGTGCCCAGAAAAACACGCCTCTTTCACCCGTCTGGCCCGCCCTTGTATCCTATTACCGTACCTCCTTCTCTGCCTCTCAGATCTTGCTCCTGAGGACTGCAGTGAAGCGGCGCAGGCGCGCATGTGCGAGATCTGAGAGGCAGAGAAGGAGGTAATAGGATACAAGGGCGGGCCAGACGGGTGAAAGAGGCGTGTTTGCGCTACCGCTCTGATAGTCTTGGAGACAGGGAGGGCTGGGCAGGCAGGGAGAGCTGACCAATCCAAGCAGGCTTTGTATACAACAACCAGCCAATCGCCGGTAAGGTACATCGCTTGCCGTGATTGGCTGGTTGTTGTATACTGGGTACCACATACAGTACAGCACCAGTATCTGTACCTGTTCATACAGTATAGCACCAGTACATACAATACAGTATACAAATGTCCAACAGTCAAAACCCCATCATGGCTCCACCAGCAAGAAGAAAGAAATATGAAGCCAGTTTCAAACTTAAAGTTGTAAACTTTGCCATGGAACATAATAACTGCGCTGCTGCAAGACAATATGGAGTAACAGAAAAGATGGTTCGGGACTGGAAAGCAAATGAAAAAGCATTAAAGAGTATGCCAAGGGGTAAGTGTGCATTAAGAAGAGGCACTCCACATTGGCCAGAACTCGAAAAACATGTAGCAGACATGGTGAATGAGCATCGCCAAAACGGTTATGTAGTGACACGAAATAAAATACATTTGTTTGCACTTCAGTGGGCCAAATCTAACCCAGATCACAGCAACAGATTTAAGGCCACTGTATCCTGGTGTACTAGATTCATGGGAAGGCATAATATGGTACTGAGGCAAAAGATGAAAATTGCCCCCAAATTACCTGCAGATCTTGATAGCAAAGTAAATAGTTTCCATCGATACGTAATACAACAGCGCACTAAACATGGCTATGCATTAAGTAGTATTGGAAATATGGATGAAACTCCAATGAATTTTGATATGGTTGGAAATAAAACTGTCCATCAAAAAGGTGAAAAAACAATTTTAATTAAAACAACAGGACATGAGAAGTCCAGTTTTACAGTGGTACTAGGATGCACAGCTGATGGCGCCAAACTGAGACCAATGATTATTTTTAAAAGAAAAACAATGCCGAAATTCAAGTTCCCTGTTGGTTGTTTTGTACATGTGAATGAAAAAGGCTGGATGGATGAAGAAGGGGTAAAGCTATGGCTTGATAATGTATGGAGCAGGCGACCAGGTGGACTTATTCAAAAATGTAGTCTACTGGTGTGGGATATGTTCAGGGCTCATTTAACTCCCAGCACCAAGCAAATGCTTGCAAGACTAAACACAGATGCGGCAGTTATTCCTGCAGGATTGACATCGTTGGTACAGCCACTGGATGTGTGCCAAAACAAGCCATTTAAAGATCGCATTCAAGAACAGTGGAATGAATGGATGGTTAGCGGCGAAAAGTCATTCACAAAAGGAGGAAACATGCGTGCTCCACAGTTGGATGTTTTGTGCAAGTTTGTCATAAAAGCCTGGAATGATATTGACGCAGAAACAGTAATCAAGTCTTTCAAGAAGTGTGGCATATCAAATTCATTAGATGGTATGGAGGACGACTACTTGTGGCAAGATGAAGAGGAAGCCGAAGCTGAGACCACACCATCTGATACGGAATTCGATCCGTACAATGACTGCCTTACAAATGTATCACAAGATGTCATTGATGTACTTATGATATCAGATGATGAACAGGAGGATTTTGAAGGCTTTTAAAGGGAAACTGTCACGCCAGCAAAACCTGTAAAAATACCGTAGCTTGCAGTTATGATGGGCGTTGCTAACTCGCCAGGGACTTGCCCGGCACTTGCTCTCTCTCTCTTGTTTGTTATCTTCCTCCTATCATCATCAGTTCCAGTTTGGTTGACAGCTTAGAAAACAAACAGCATGGCAGCTCCCATGGGTTTATTGTCTTATCCTTCCTTTCAGCTTTAGAGCGAATTAGGAAAAGTTTAATCCACTTGCACTGTTTTATGTTTACATGTTTGATGACAAACAGCCTTATGTTTATAAGTGACAGTTTTCCTGCTAAGTACCTGCATGTCATAAGCATTTGAATTAAAATTACCATATTGAAATCAAATCTGATGTTTTTTTAATTTTTTTTGGTGTGCGTTGGAAGAGGGGTAGTCTTATACGGCGAGTATATCCCAAACTCTATATTTTAACTGGAAAAGTTGGGGGTCGTCTTATACGCCCAGTCGTCTTATACGCCGGAAAATACGGTACTTGAATGTGAGGCCTTAGGGGGCCTAGTTGAAGATGGCACCCAGGTAATAGCCTGAGTGACAGGTGCAATGACCCCCAAAACTTAAGAAAAAAAAAAAAGGATTTTGCTCCATCTACAGTAGCTGTATACTGTATGACCATCTGCGCCCATTGTACTATCTGAATTACACACACCCTCCACCAATGGTGAATGACATGAAAGTCCATTTAATGTGGTGGATGGTGGAAGGGAGGAGAGTGGAGACTTTCCGCTTTGGAATTTCCTGCCTGTGAAGGCAGTTGGCAGGCCACAGAAACCCATGGCGACTCTGTCTAAACCAGGGTCGGGCAAACTTTTTGGCCTGAGGGCCACATCGGGTTTCGTAGATTGTATGGAGGGCCGGTTAGGGGAGGGGGTCATGGCCCGGCCTCCACCTCCTATCTGCCCCCCCCAGGACTCCTGCCCCATCCAACCCCCCTGTTCCCTGAGGGCCCCTCTGGGACACCTGCCCCATCCACACACCCCGTTCCCTGTCCCCTGACTGCCCCCAGACCCCTGCCGCCCAATCCAACCCCTACTTTCATTCCTGACGGCCCCCAGGGACCCCTGCCCCATCCAACTACCCCTTCTCCCTGTCCCCTGACAGCCCCTGGAACCCCTGCCCCTTACTGCCCCCTGCCGCACCATCCAACCCTCCCTCCTTCCTGACTGCCCCCCGGGGACCCCTGCCCCATCAACCCCCCCTCCTTCCTGACTGTCCCCCCGGGACCCCTGCCTCCATTCAACCACCTGTTCCCGCCCGACCACTCCGACCCCTATCCATACCCCCACCCCCTGACCACCACCCCGAACTCCCCTGCCCTCTATTAAACCCCACCTGCTCCCTGCCCCCTTACCACGCTGCCTGGAGCACTGGTGGCTGGCGGCGCTCCAGCCGCACTGCCCGGCTGGAGCCGGGCCACACTGCCGCCGCAACCACACAGCTCAGAGCACCGGCTCAGGCCGGGCTTTGCAGCTGCGCTGCCCCTGGAGCTCACAGCCCCACTGCCCAGAGCATTGTGCTGGCGGTGGGGCGAGTTGAGGCTGCGGGGGAGGGGGAACAGCAAGGGAGGGGCCGGGGCGAGCCTCCCGGGCCAGGAGCTCAGGGGCCGGCCAGGACGGTTCCATGGGCCGGATGTGGCCCGTGGGCCGTAGGTTGCCCACCCCTGGTCTAAACCCACCTAACGCTGGCCTGTAGCTGAATAGCATATGCTGAGTGTGCTGCCTAACATACAGAACTTCCTCCAGTGGTTTTTGTGCCTGTTTGTTGTGTTGTAATAAGCCTCTTATCCAAAATGTTTGATTTGACTAATGGATGACTAATGAGCACATTTCTTTCTGAAATGCTCCCCATTAGGTATGAACATCTCCATGTAGGCACACTGGGTGAGATTTCTCCTCTCTCTCACTTAGGGCCCCATCCTGCTCCCCTTAAAGTCAGTGGGAAAACTCCCATTGACTTCTGTTGTGTGAGCCTGGAAACAGATACATCACAGATCCAGGTCTGGGTAATGACAGGAACATGTGTATCTTGGCATGACACAGAATGGAGGAGCTTATGACTGCCCCAAGGGAACTCTCTGGGCATTCAGAGCCAGAGGGAGCCATAGAAGAAGGGCACAAAGTAGTGAGGCTCTGAAAGAGGCAGGTACCCCAAACAATGGATATGATTCACTACACTCCCTGCCTCCGGCAACATAAATATCTGCGGGGTTTTATTGACAAAACCAGCAACTAACACAACTTCTAGATAAGTGACCAAATAGCAAGTGTGAAAAATCAGGACACTGCGGGGAGGAGGGGCGGCATGGGAGTATAGTTGCCTATATAAGACAAAGTCCCTAATATTGGGACATCTGGTTACCCTATTCCAGAACCAGTACCCTGAATCACCACCTAGAGATGGATCACAAGTCCCACCTATCCAGAGGGCACTTAATGCACTGATATAGCTCCACCAGTTCACTGGGAACCACAGGTGTTCAACGCTTTGGGTTTTGTCCGGAGGAGGCAGCATCCCATCCTCGGCTCAAAAACTCGTGGAACTATGTCAGCCCCAGTATTTTAGGTGCCTTCCCCAGCTAGACTTTCAGTGGTATGAGACCAGGCCCTTATGCTGGAGTGAGAGGAGAATCAGACCCACTGTATCTTTAATTGTGAGTTACTTACTTTTAAAAGCAAAGCACTGAAAATTCCCATGGCATCAAATCCTGAGGCCATTACGTGACACTTTGAGCCAAAATTCTCAATGCAGCCAATGGGTGTTTGACTGACCAAAGGCTGAGTAAAAACTGAGTTTGCAGATGAAGGATCTCTGCTGCACTCCTCTTAGGAAATGCTAAGCACCCTGAAACTCTACTGAAGTCAGTGGAGACGCAGGCGTTCAGCAGCTTGCAAGAGTTCATTCCAACGTAGGCCCTCGCATACTTTTTTCCTAAGCACACAAAGTAAGGTATGTGGTATTCTGGGAGTTCTGCTTAACCTCTTTACTGAATTTAAGATGGATTTTATATCACGTAAAACATATTTTCCTTCCAAAGCAAAAAAACCCCCAGAAAATTGAATGAATACCACAATTTTAAAACGTATTATCTATTTAAATAGCAGTGAGGATGTAAGATAGAGCTGGAGCTTTCATATCTTAATCATATGATCTGGCAACTGATAAAAATGTGCTAGGGTTATTAAAAATATGTGAGTTTCTAATTCAGCCTTTCCTGGAAATGGCCTCATATTGTGCAGCACAGCTTCCAGAGGTTACAAAATAAACATAAAAGTCAGCCTTTCAAATACAAGTATGGAAAAACACAGGCTCTGTGGCCCAATCTGCAGAAAATGTCTGCTGTCTTCTGGGCAATATAAGTTCTGGAAGGCCATGGACGTCAGCACCACCACACCCTACTCTGTCAGGGGAAAAGGTCACCCCACTGTGGTAGGCACAATGAAAAACAATCTGTGGCTCCATGGCAGGGAGTGAGACTTGCAGAGCTCTACAGGGGAGAGAATGTCACGTAAATAAGCTCCTCCTGGTAGCTCTGCATCTTCCAAGTCTCAGGGCCGCACAGTTTGTGGAAGTGAGAGCATCCCTGCTCATGACAAAAGACATGTTTTTAAACCACAAGAACCATATGGTGCTACTTGTAATATTCTGCCTTGTGAGCCAGCCTAGGTTTAACACGCTATGGACTTACTGCCTTATAATTCTAACTGGTCCACAGACATTGCTAAGTACATCCTTTCATACTCCTCTAGACTAACTCCGTTTTTTTGAAAAAGCAACAGAGGGTCCTGTGGCACCTTTAAGACTAACGAAAGTATTGGGAGCATAAGCTTTCGTGGGTAAGAACCTCACTTCCTCAGATGCAAGAAGTGAGGTTCTTACCCACGAAAGCTTATGCTCTCAATACTTCTGTTAGTCTTAAAGGTGCCACAGGAGCCTCTGTTGCTTTTTACAGATTCAGACTAACACGGCTACCCCTCTGATACTTGACTCCATTTTTTTGGTGTTGAACACTCAGATTATTCAATGTAGAAAGTTAGAGCCTGCTTCTGCTATGACTTACACCAGTCCTACACCATTGTAACTCCATTGACTTCAGTGGAGTTACTTCCCCTCATGCTGGTGGAAAACAAGGTAACAGGCACTTAAAGTATTACCATGATTGTGAGCTAAGGGCCAGCCTCACTCTTCAGTTTTGATCACAATTCTCAACAGGTGCTTCTTTAGGCAGGTAGGGCCATCACGGTTTAAAAGCACAGCACGCAACTGTACATCATTTATGAGACTGATCTGCTTTTCAAACAGCAGTGGAATGAAATAAAAAATGGTGATGGCTATGGTAGCAGAATGAATAGAGATTAAAAACTGATTTCTCCTAACATTTTTTCTGATAATCTCTTAATTTGTACAATTTAACACGCTAGACTTGATCATCTCATCAGTTGTTCTCATGCAACTCCTATCTGTCTATCTATTTACATGGCCCTCATTACCATGATATGTGAGCACCACAAGTATTTAAGAGAAATAATAACCATTGCAAAATATAAACTTTCCCTTCATAACCTGTCAGAGCAAATTTAACCAGACAGTTGATTTTTTCTGCCTGTGAAGGAATGTAGGAGGTTGAGGTTGATTGTGTATGTGTGTGAAGAGCTATTGAGGGAAAGCTAAATCCATGAAATAAGTTTTGCGGTTGGTTGTGAACATTGTGAAGTTTGGGGTCATCCTTTTCTTTCATGGGAATGAATTTCTGGTGCCCAGGAATGTTCTTTCTTGGGCACTCACAAGCCTTTCCCCGCCTGAGTTCAGTCGGAGTCCCAAGTGCACAGCTGACAGAATGACCATGCCACTTGGATTTCAAAAAGAGCCAGGAAAAAAACATGGCAAACTAATAGCAATATTACTACTAGGACTGCTGCTAAGAGTAAAGTAATATGATCTTTGTCGTTCTTGTGCTTGTTGCAGTCTTTGACCAAAAATGACTACAATTTTGTGTACAATCAATTCTGTGTACATTGCTCGGAAAAAGCCACGTAAAATACAAATTGTTCTGATGGGCCTTCTCTGTGCTCCTGGATGGGTGTGCTAATGGCAAAGGTGGCATTTATCCTGGTATAGACAGTGGGCCAAATTCAGAGGCGACATTTAAGGTGGCATCAATTAGATTTCTTTTATGTTCAGAATCTCTTGCACTCCCTGAGGGTATGTCTACACTACGAAATTAGTTCGAATTTATAGAAGCCGGTTTTATTGAAATCGGTTGTATACAGCCGATTGTGTATGTCCACACATAAAATGCTCTAGGTGCTCTAGTCGGCAGACCGCGTCCACAGTACGAGGCTAGCGTCGACTTCCGGAGCATTGCACTATGGGTAGCTATCCCACAGCTATCCCACAGTTCCCGCAGTCTCCGCCGCCCCTTGGAATTCTGGGTTGAGATCCCAATGCCCGGATGATGCAAAACAGTGTCGCGGGCGGTTCTGGGTACATGTCGTCAGGCCCCTCCCTCCCCCGTCACAGCAACGGCAGACAATAGATTCGCGCCTTTTTATCTGGGTTACCTGGGTTACCTGTGCAGACAACATGGAGCCCGCTCAGCACAGCTGAGCTCACCGTCACCATATGTCCTCTTGGTGCCGGCAGACGTGGGACTGCATTGCTACACAGCAGCAGCTGCTAACTGCCTTTTGGCGGTAGACGGTGCAGTAGACTGGTAGCCTTCATCGGCGATCTGGGTGCTGGCAGCCGTGGGGCTTGCCTTTTGGCAGTAAATGGTGTATTATGACTGTTAGCCGGCCTATTACAAGTCGGGTCATCGCACGTTAGCAGAGTCTTCCCCGAGCAGCCGATTGTGCAATAGGCCTGAAGACCATCGTCATACACTGCCCCGTATTTGCTGCCAAGCACCCAGAAAGATGCCGAGGGCTATCAGTCACGCTGCACCGTCGTCTTAAGATGTAAAAAAATAGATTTTCTCTGTATTCATTTGCTTCCCCCTCCCTCCGTCAAATCAACGGCCTGCTAAACCCAGGGTTTTCAGTTTAATCTTTGGGGGGGACCACTCTGTGACAGTTGTTTGTGTCTCTCCCTGATGCACAGCCACCGTTCTTTATTTTAATTCCCTGTGCCTGTACGCCATGTCGTCACTCGGCCCCCCTCCCTCCTTCCCCTAGG
This sequence comes from Chrysemys picta bellii, assembly GCF_011386835.1. Taxonomy (NCBI): domain Eukaryota; kingdom Metazoa; phylum Chordata; order Testudines; family Emydidae; genus Chrysemys; species Chrysemys picta. The sequence continues at coordinate 28,341,019 of NC_088799.1, read as the reverse complement.
CCGTCAGATACTACGTTTGCGCCACAGCTCGAGCCGAGAAGCGGTTCGCGCCTTTTCTTTGAATTCTGGGTTGAGATCCCAATGCCCGGATGATGCAAAACAGTGTCGCGGGCGGTTCTGGGTACATGTCGTCAGGCCCCTCCCCCCTCGTCACAGCAACGGCAGACAATAGATTCGCGCCTATTTACCTGGGTTACCTGTGCAGACAACATACCACGGCAAGCATGGAGCCCGCTCAGCTCAGCTGAGCTCACCGTCACCATATGTCCTCTGGGTGCCGGCAGACGTGGGACTGCATTGCTACACAGCAGCAGCTGCTAACTGCCTTTTGGCGGTAGACAGTGTAGCATGAGTGATAGCCGTGGGGCTGGCAGCCGTAGTGCTGCATTGCACCAGCCCCTTCCAGGCGATGGTATATTATGACTGGTACCCATCGTCGTCATACTGGTATGGCTGTCAATCATGGCCACCTGGGCAGACATGCTACTGTTTTGATGATGACGGTTACCAGTCATAATATACTATTTTCTGCCAATTGCCCAGTATTGTCTGCTAAGCACCCAGAAGAGGCCGAGGGTGATGCTGGGTGCTGGCGGACGTGGGGCTGGCAGACGTGGGGCTGCATTGCTACACAGCAGCAGCCCCTTGCCTTTTGGCAGATGATGGTATTTTATGATTGGTACCCGTCGTCGTCGTATTGGTATGGCTGTCACTCATGCTGCAGCGTCGGCTGCCACCTTAAGATGTAAAAAATAGATTTGTTCTGTGTTCATTTGCTTCCCCTTCCTCCGTGAAATCAACGGCCTGCTAAGCCCAGGGTTTCCAGTTTAATCTTTGGGGGCACCATTCTGTGTGACAGTTGTTTGTGTTTCTCCCTGTTCCTGTACCTGTACGCCATGTCGTCACTCGGCCCTCCCTGCCTCCCTCCCTCCCTCCCGCCCTCCTTCTCCTGGTCCATCAGATACTACTTTCGCGCCTTTTTTCTGACCAGGCGCCATAGCTAGCACTGGGATCATGGAGCCCGCTCAGATCACCGCGGCAATTATGAGCACTATGAACACCACGCGCATTGTCCTGGAGTATATGCAGAGCCAGAACCTGCCAAGGCGAAACCCGGACCAGGCAAGGAGGCGATTGCAGCGCGGCGACGAGAGTGATGAGGAAATTGACATGGCCATAGACCTCTCACAAGGCACAGGCCCCAGCAATGTGGAAATCATGGTGTTACTGGGGCAGGTTGATACCGTGGAACACCGATTCTGGGCCCGGGAAACAAGCACAGACTGGTGGGACCGCATCGTGCTGCAGGTATGGGACGATTCCCAGTGGCTGCGAAACTTTCGCATGCGTAAGGGCACTTTCATGGAACTTTGTGACTTGCTTTCCCCTGCCCTGAAACGCCAGGATACCAAGATGAGAGCAGCCCTCACAGTTGAGAAGCGAGTGGCGATAGCCCTGTGGAAGCTTGCAACGCCAGACAGCTACCGGTCAGTCGGGAATCAATTTGGAGTGGGCAAATCTACTGTGGGGGCTGCTGTGATCCAATTTGCCAGGGCAATGAAAGACCTGGTGATAGCAAGGGTAGTGACTCTGGGCAACGTGCAGTCAATAGTGGATGGTTTTGCTGAAATGGGATTCCCAAACTGTGGTGGGGCCATAGACGGAACCCATATCCCTATCTTGTCACCGGAGCACCAAGCCACCGACTACGTAAACCGCAAGGGGTACTTTTCAATGCTGCTGCAAGCCCTGGTGGATCACAAGGGACGTTTCACCAACATCAACGTGGGATGGCCGGGAAAGGTACATGATGCTCGCGTCTTCAGGAACTCTGCTCTGTTTCGAAAGCTGGAGGAAGGGACTTTCTTCCCGGACCAGAAAGTGACCATTGGGGATGTTGAAATGCCTATCGTGATCCTTGGGGACCCAGCCTACCCCTTAATGCCATGGCTCATGAAGCCATACACAGGCAGCCTGGACAGGAGTCAGGACCTGTTCAGCTACAGGCTGAGCAAGTGCCGAATGGTGGTGGAATGTGCATTTGGACGTTTAAAAGCGCGCTGGCGCAGCTTACTGACTCACTCAGACCTCAGCGAAAAGAATATCCCCATTGTTATTGCTGCTTGCTGTGCGCTCCACAATATCTGTGAGAGTAAGGGGGAGACCTTTATGGCGGGGTGGGAGGTTGAGGCAACTCGCCTGGCCGCTGATTACGCGCAGCCAGACACCAGGGCGGTTAGAGGAGCACAGCAGGGTGCGGTGCGCATCAGAGAAGCTTTGAAAACGAGTTTTGTGACTGGCCAGGCTACTGTGTGAAACTTCTGTTTGTTTCTCCTTGATGAACCCTCCAACCCCCCCCCCCGACCCGGTTCACTCTACTTCCCTGTAAACCAACCACCCCACCCCACCCTCCCCTCCCCTCCCGCTTGCAGAGGCAATAAAGTCATTGTTTTTTCACATTCATGCATTCTTTATTAGTTCCTTACAGAGGTAGGGGGATAATTGCCAAGGTAGCTGGGATGGATGGGGGAGGAGGGATGGAAAAGGACATACTGCATTTTAAAACTTTAACTCTTATTGAAGCCGAGCCTTCTGATGCTTGGGCGATCATCTGGGGTGGAGTGACTGGGTGGACGGAGGCCCCCCCACCGTGTTCTTGGGCGTCTGGGTGAGGAGGCTATGGAACTTGGGGAGGAGGGCTGTTGGTTACACAGGGGCTGTAGCGGCGGTCTCTGCTCCTGCTGCCTTTCCTGCAACTCAACCATACGCTCGAGCATATCACTTTGATGCTCCAGCAGACGGAGCATTGCCTCTTGCCGTCTGTCTGCAAGCTGACGCCACCTATCGTCTTCAGCCCACCACCTCTCCTCTCGTTCATGTTGGGCTTTTCTCATCTCCGACATTGACTGCCTCCACGCATTCTGCTGTGCTCTATCAGCGTGGGAGGACATCTGCAGCTCCGTGAACATCTCGTCCCTCGTCTTACGTTTTCTCTTTCTAATGTTCACGAGCCTCTGCGAAGGAGAAACATTTGCAGCTGGTGGAGGAGAAGGGAGAGGTGGTTAAAAAAGACACATTTTAGGGAACAATGGGTACACTCTTTCATTACAAGGTCGCATATTTCGGCTTGCAGGCAGCCATCGTAGGCCACAGTGTTTTGGCTTTTTTAACCTTCTTAACATGCGGGAAAGGTTGCAAACAGCAGCGCATTTCCCATATCAAGGATGAATTGGATTGTCCATTTAAAATGGGGTTTCAATGTAAAAGGAGAGGGCTGCGGTTTCCCGGTTAACATGCGGCACAAACACAAGTAAACCCCCCCACACACACACACACACGATTCTCTGGGATGATCACTTCACCCCTCCCCCCCACCGCGTGGTTAACAGCGGGGAACATTTCTGGTCAGAATAGCAGGAACGGGCGCCTCTGAATGTCCCCCTTAATAAAATCACCCCATTTCAACCAGGAGAGCTTTCTGGAGATGTCCCTGGAGGATTTCCGCTCCATCCCCATACACGTTAACAGACTTGCTTGCTTTTTTTTGTAATGTTTACAAATATTTACAAAGCTACACTCACCAGAGGTCTCCTGTGTGCCCTGAGGGTCTTGGGTGAGTTCGGGGGTTACTGGTTCCAGGTCCAGGGTCACAAACATATCCTGGCTGTTGGGGAAAACGGTTTCTCCGCTTCCTTGCTGCTGTGAGCTACCTACAGTACCTCCATCGTCATCTTCCTCGTTCCCCGAACCGTCTTCCCTGTGTGTTTCTCCAGTGAGAGAGTCATAGCACATGGTTGGGGTAGTGGTGGCTGCACCCCCTAGGATCGCATGCAGCTCCGCGTAGTAGCGGCAAGTTTGCGGCTCTGCCCCGGACCTTCCGTTTGCTTCTCTGGCTTTGTGGTAGGCTTGCCGTAGCTCCTTAATTTTCACGCGGCACTGCTGTGTGTCCCTGTTATGGCCTCGGTCCTTCATGGCCTTGGAGATCTTTTCTAATACTTTTCCATTTCTTTTACTGCTACGGAGTTCAGCTATCACTGCTTCATCTCCCCATATGGCGAGCAGATCTCGTACCTCCCGTTCGGTCCATGCTGGAGCTCTTTTGCGATCCTGGGAGGACTCCATGACGGTTACCTGTGCTGATGAGCTCTGCGGGGTCACCTGTGCTCTCCACGCTGGGCAAACAGGAAATGAAATTCAAACCTTCGCGGGTCTTTTCCTGTCTACCTGGTCAGTGCATCTGAGTTGAGAGCGCTGTCCAGAGCGGTCACAATGAAGCACTGTGGGATAGCTCCCGGAGGCCAATAACATCGAATTCCGTCCACACTACCCCAATTCCGACCCGCAAAGGCCGGTTTTATCGCTAATCCCCTCGTCGGAGGTGGTGTAAAGAAACCGGTTTAAAGGGCCCTTTAAGTCGAAAGAAAGGGCCTCGTTGTGTGGACGTGTCCAGGCTTAATTCGGTTTAACGCTGCTAAAGTCGACCTAAACCTGTAGTGTAGACCAGGCCTTAGACATACTTACATTCTACTCATGTGTAAGAAGGTATATGTTAAAACAGCCCTCACCCTACTCTACCCGCTTACAACATTTTAAACAGGTCCTGAGCATGTTAAATGCACTGGCTTGGCTCCCATTACACATGGATAAATTAGCTGTAAGTAGGTCTAATGGAATCTTATAGATTCCAAGGCCACAAGGGACCATTGCGATCATCTAGTCTGATGTCCTGTATAACACAGGCCTTAGACTGTCCCAAGAATAATTCCTAGAGCAGATCTTTTAGAAAAACATCCAATTTTGGTTTAAAAATTGGCCATGATGGAGAATCCACCATGACCCTTGGTAAATTGTTCCAATGGTTAATTACTCTCACCATTAAAAATGTATGCCTGTGTGATGCATGGCTAGAAAGGGTTAAACATCCTGCAAAATAAATAACCCTCAAAAGACATGTGGGGAAATAATGTTCGTGTTTTTGTGTATTTACATATGTATGAGAAGGCTCTACAGTAATCTACAGTCCCTGTCTATGCTGTATTCTAATCATCAGAGGTCAAAAGAAGATCCTATCATTTAAATGAATTGTAAACACATGATATCTCTGCATTCCTCTCTCTTTGAAATGTACTGTGAATGGTGGAGGAACGAGCAAATGGCCTTATGTTAATTTGTATAGCTAAGTACTGGTGATGGACCTCCTTCAAAGTCATCCTAATTACCTTTTGTTCCCTGAGGAAATCCCAACTTGTCAAAGAGGACATGAAATTGTATAAAAGGTCCTTGGGTCCTGATTCTGTCATCTCAGATCCGCTTAGGCTTCATCAGGGGAAGTTTGAGTCACAAGACTGAGATCCCAGTTATGCTGGTACGCCCTGCATGTGAGATTTGGACATTGAACTATAAACTATGAACTATTTCTGAAAGAACTCTTTGCAGCTACAAAGCTCACTATCTCTGCTATGAATCTGCACCTAAATGAATTGAACTCTTGTCTGTATGTACATTGATCTTTTAACCGGACTCTCTCTCTTTTGTTTTTTAATAAATTTTAGTTTAGTTAATCAGAATTGGGTGTAGCGTGTATGTGGGTAAGATCTGGAATATTCAATAACCTGGGAGGTAATGTTTCCAATCCTTTGGGATTGGTAGACCCTTTTCTTTTATACAATGAAATAAGATTTACAGAAATTTTCATCATATTTGATGTGGGTATCTGGGTGGAGGCCTCAGGCTGAATCACTTTAAGCAAACTGTGTTGTTTGAACTTCTGAGTAACCAGTAAGGTAATAAAGAAGCTGTTTTATGCTGGCTTGGTAAATCTAAGTATTGGAATATCCACTAGCTTTTTGGGGTTTGGCTGCCCCATTCTTTGCAGTTCACCCTAATTGAGTGACCATAGCTAGCCCCCATTGGGACCCCAGTCACACCTTATTTCTAGTGTGAGAGAGATACCTTCTGTATCTCCTGTGAATGTAAGTGAGTACTGCATAGGAAATCTATGGCCTTATTAAACATTATATTCCTCTAGTAACGCAGGCCAAGATGAAAGGTTTTCACTTGCAAATCCTAAACAAAGCCTAAAATTGCTTGGGAATCCTTTCTCCCCCAATAATTCCTTCCTATAGTAGTACATTTTCACCTGTGTTGTTGTTTCTGTTTGTTTTCCTAGTTTATTTCATTTCTATAGAATGTATAAATTATTGTGCAATATGGGTTACATTCTATCCATAGTTTAACTGGTGTAAATCCAGAGAAACTCCATGGACTTCTGTAGAGCTATTTAAAATTTCACTTGTAAAACTTGAGAACAGAATTTGAACCAGATGTAAGCGGGGGAATGGTCCCGCTATTGTGGGGAAATTTCCTGACTTCTGCACTACCCCGGTGAGGTGGGCAAGCGAAAGGATCTGAGTCCCCGCTCCCACTTCCTTTACCCAGAGGCCTCCCTGCCCTTGAGGGCTCCCCTTCCACTCTCCTGTCTGGCTGAGTCCTCGTAACCCCAACAAGGCTGGGCCCAGGATTCCTGGGGGGCTCGACCCCCAACCCTGCTGTGGTCACCTAGGACAGGGGCTAGGGTGTCCCCACTCCGGGGTACTCTCTTTACACTGGGCACCTCCCTGACCCACTGATTATTCCATACAATTTAAAGCAAATACAAGTTGTTTAATTAACAATTAATCTAAAGAAAAGAACAAGGAAAAATGGGAAAGGTTAAAGGAAAACACATCACCCTGCTCTGTGGCAGGGAACATCACAACCAGTGTCTCTGGAATGTCAGGGCAGGTCACAGTCTGCTTCTTGTAGGTCCCAGGCCTCCTTCTCAGGCCCAGGCCGTGCTGCAGAGACGCTGCGGGTTGGACACTTGCAATGGTGATGGCCACACACCTCCGGGCTTTGAGTGGTGGGACCCTTCTTCCCAGCGTCAGCCCCCCGTAGGGTTAAGGTCCCCCTCCCGGTCTGGCCTGCAAGGGCCCTTGTCTGGGGGTGTCTTTCTGTGCTGGGCCCTTTGCCCAGGTTCCCCCTTGGCTGGCCCCACTTGCTCACCACACCTGGCTCTGTGGCTGCAGCTCTGCTCCCAGCACAGGATCTGCTCTCCCCGGGCTGCGTCTCTGGCTCTGTGGCTGCACCTCTGCTCCCAGCACAGGATCTGCTCTCCCCGGGCTGCGTCTCTGGCTCTGTGGCTGCACCTCTGCTCCCAGCACAGGATCTGCTCTCCCTGGGCTGCGTCTCTGGCTCTGTATCTGGCACGGTTCTGCTCTCCAGCTCAGCTTGGGCCCCTGCTCTCTCCTTAGCTCGGCCCCACTCAGTCTGACTCAGGCCATTCCAGTTCACACGGAGGACGGGACCCCCTCTGGCCTCCTGACTCCCTGATTAGCCTGCCCGCCCTGTCAATCAGGCTGATCTGGAGCATTGGCCTCTCCCCATGGTTCCTGGGGACTGTCAGTCTCAGGCTCCTGATTTGCCCTCGACCCTTCCCCTTTTAGTGCTGGGAGCTAGCCAACCAAAACACCCCCACTGAATGTTAGTAAGGGGGCAACAGTCCCCTTACATTCCCCCTTGCTAAAATACTGCCACATCCACAATATTCACACCGGTACATCCGGGCCCCATGGTAACAACATAACCCATGTCATTGTATATCAACAACCCATTAACAATTATCAAAAGAACATTTAACATATTTAACATTCCACATCTACTTCTTAATACCATACATAACAATATTCATTAAAACACTACATAGAACCAATAACATAATTATCTCTAAGTCTAACAGGAAGTACACCCTTATTAGCCCTCTGGGACCTTCTTAAGACTGGTGGTTCGTTACCCATATTTCCTATTTCCCTATCCTCGGGTAATACTGGGTCAGTTTGAAGGATCTGGCCATTCTCGTTAGGGTTTGGGTTTGCCCCACTCGGTCCCTCTCTATATTCGGTTTGTGGGACTAGAACCATTTCCCAATTGGTTTCAGCCTCCTCGGGGTGTACTGATCTACGCCTCCTATGGTCCCTGTCTGGACTAAGAGTGCAATGTTTCAACTGGTCCCTATGTACTACTCTCTCAGGACCTCCTCGTTCAGGCCGGATGGTGTAAACTGGTAGCTCAGGATTGTTGTGAGCGACTACAATGTGGGGATTTGACTCCCATTTGTCCTGTATTTTATTACGCCCCCGGTGTCTATGGTTACGAACTAGTACACGGTCACCAGGCCTGATGAGAGCCCCACTGGACTTGCGATCATAAGTCCTTTTCCTACTCCGGGCTGTGTCTTTAGTTGTATTGAGAGCAACGTCACAGGCTATCTTCAGCCTGTCGTGGTGACCTTTGACCCAGTCATCCAAATTGGTCACCTCATCCTCCTCAGGGCCCTCTCTGTCCAGAATATCCAATGGCAACCTGGGATCCCTCCCAAACATGAGATAAAAAGGAGCGTAACCTGTCGACGAATGGACATGGCTGTTATAGGCCAACACCAGCTCAGGAAGATGTTCCTGCCAGGCTCGCTTCTTTTCTGGCGGGAGCGTTCTTAGCATGTCATGCATTGTCCGGTTAAATCTCTTGCACTGAGCATTTCCTTGCGGGTGATAGGGTGTTGTTCGGCTTTTGGCTATGCCATACAATTTACACAATTCAGATATCACCTCTGATTCAAAATTCCTCCCCTGATCCGAGTGTAACCGTGCCGGACAACCATAGTACACAAACCAGTGTTTTATGAGGGCTTCCGCCGTTGTCCGCGCTGTCTGGTTTCTAGTTGGAACTGCAACAGTGAATCGGGTGAACATGTCCGTGAGAACCAGTATGTTCTCATACCCCTCTGAAGATCTCTCTAGCCGTGTGTAATCCATCGCTAGGACCTCCATTGGGGCAGTCACATTAGTACAGGTCAAAGGGGCTCGGTTGGGAGGAAACACATCCTTGGCTAAGGCACACCGTTTGCACTGACGGATCCACACTTGCACGTCGCTACCCATCGTGGGCCAGTAATAGTTTCTCCTCATTACCTCCAGAGTGCTCCTGTCTCCAAAATGCCCCCCATGATCATGCCTGGCTTCATAAACTTGACGGCGGAGTGACACAGGCACCACTAACTGCCACACTTCTTCACCATCTCGGGGATGATATGTTACCCGGAACAGCACTCCACGATGTAATCTAAGTCTTTCCCACTGTCTGGCTAGCTTCTTAGACTCGGGGTATCTGGCCCCAAATCTCCGGTCTGGCCTCGTTTGGCTCATGACTGCCACTAAGACAGGTCCAACATCACCTTCTCGTTGCAGAGTTTGAATCTCCTCCCATGAGTACCCCGAGATTATTGCGCTCTCTCCTCTTACCAGGTTTTGTACTGCATCCTTTACCGTCACTTCGTCCTCGGGCTTTGGATTCTCTAGCCACAAACACGTACGCACAACATCTGCAGGAATGACTAGGAAGTCTTTCTCCAGATCCTCGCCCTCTTCTGACTCCTCCTCCAGAGGCAATCTAGACAGGGTGTCAGCATTGATGTTCTGCCTTCCAGGTTTATACTGTACTTCAAAAGTGAACTCAGCGAGTTGGGCCACCCAGCGGTGTTCAATTGCACCTAAGTTAGCCGTTGCCAGGTATCGGAGTGGATTGTGGTCTGAGATTACCGTGAATTTAGAGTACACTAAATAATCCTTAAATTTTTCAGTGATAGCCCACTTCAAGGCCAACAGTTCTAGTTTAAAAGCACTGTAGTTTTTGTCATTTCTTTCTGACCTCCTCAGCCCTCGGCTCGCATATGCGATCACACGCTCGGCCCCCTCTTGCTTCTGGCTGAGCACCGCACCTAGGCCGTGCAGGCTCCCGTCTGTTGTCACTATAAATGGCAGGCTAAAGTCAGGATATGCAAGCACAGGTGGTGACATCAGCCGATGTCTTAATTTGTCAAAAGCTGTCTGACAGGCATCATCCCACACAAAACATTGATCCCTTCCCTTCCTTTGGGCAGGCTGGCCCACTAGTCCATATAGCGGTGCAGCAATGTGTGCAAACTTTGGAACAAATCGTCTGTAATAGCTCATGAAACCTAGAGCCTGCCGCACTTGCTTGGCATTCTTGGGGACCGGCCAATTTTCCAGCGCCCTGGTCTTCTCTTCATCTACCTGGATTCCATCCTTTGAAATCACATGGCCCAAGAATTTGACTTTTTCACGTAGGAGGCAGCACTTACTTGGCTTCAGCTTCAATCCATGTTCCTTCAATCGTGTGAAAACCAAGTCCAATTTTTCCATATGACTCTCAAAATCCTTGGAAAACACAATAACATCGTCCAGGTATATCAGCAAAGTGTCTAAGATATAGTCTCCTAACACCCCCTCCATTAGTCTCTGGAACGTAGCAGGTGCATTACACAAGCCGAATGGCATACGTGTCCATTCAAACAGCCCAAACGGAGTCGTCACTGCTGTCTTTTCCCGGTCTCGTTCTTCCACTGCAACCTGGAAATAACCAGAAGTTAAATCGAGGGTTGAAAACACTCTTGCACTTCCTAATGCATCCAGTGACTCTTCCACCCGGGGTAGCGGGTAGGCATCCTTGTGCGTTACCTCATTCAGTTTCCTGTAGTCACAGCAAAATCGCACCCCACCATCTTTTTTTATTACAATCACTGCGGGTGATGCCCACGGACTGTGGCTTTCTTTAAGGACACCTTGAGTCACTAGGTCCAGAATGTGTTTTTTTACCTCCTGGAACACTCGTGGTGAGATCCGCCGGTGTCTCTGTTTTATCGGGACAGCATCTCCAGTGGCTATTTGGTGTGTCACTGTGGTGGTGTAACCAAAGTCCCGCTCATCCCTGGAAAAGACCTCTTGATGTTTCTCCAGTAGCGCCCGCAAACGGCCAACCTGTGTAGGGGTTAGCTGTTGGAGGTCCACTTGGACTGGAATGGGTAGCTCTCCATCAGGTGCCGCTTGCGATGTGGTAACCTGTGTGCCTTTTTTTACTTCTATCACCCGCAGCTCATCCCCATTTTCTTCCAAGGCCACCCCCAATGGGGGCACCACTCCTTCAGGACGGTGTACCTCTGCCACTCTGGTTCGGGGGTACAATTTTATGGCCTTCTTACTTGAGTTTAACAGCCTGACTGGCACTTTTCCTTTGCTGGCATTAGCAAGTACATTTGCAACCAGGAGCCCATTAGGGAGACTGGCCCCAGGTGTTGGCTCGACAAGCACTCTGTATCCGTCAAAGTCGCTTGGCACCCGGCAGCGCCCATCAATAATCTTCTCACTCCAGGGAGGTATAACCACCTTCTGTCTCCCTGCCACCTTAACATAGCCAATTTGTCCCGTTGGACCCGGGAAACGTCCATGTCTCTCCACTTGGGCTAGTACCCGCTTCAGTGTAGCGTCCTTCCTAGGCTGCCCGTGACGGTTCATCTCCAGGGTTCCTTCTCCTACCAACAGTAATTCTTTCAGCTCTCTTATAATATTCATCCCGAGAATTCCCGGTACTCTGTTCTCCATTAAAGTCTTTCCTGAAGCTGTGTCCTTTAGGATAAAAATGCATTTCCCAGGGATTGTTCGACCCATGTACCCTACATCAGCTTCAAGACACCCCACCACAGGGATGGCAAGTCCATTAGCTGCCGTTAGCTGTACAAATCGGGTATTATGCATGGTCAGATCTCTCTCTTTTAAGTAGTTTCGGAAATATGATTCAGAAATAGTGGTGACTTCTGAGCCAGTGTCTATCAAACAGCGGGTTCTCACCCCTGCTATGGTTATATCCACTGTCAAGCAGTCCCCGAAAGCTCGGCCACAGAAGTCGTTGAATACACTAACATCATCAGGGTCCTTTTCCTTGCTGCTGACACACTGCCCTTTTCCTAGGGACAGCCGTAGAAACCCTTCAGTCCCCACTTGGCCTTCTGATGGTTGGCTGCTTGCTCCCGGTGCCTTTTGAATTTCAGGCGCCTGGGACTCCAGTCTCCTTCTCAGTGTACAATCTCGGCTAGTATGTCCTGGCCTTTCGCAAGTATAACAAATGTATCTTCCCAGCTCGTCCTTCAGTGGAGATCTTCAGGATCCTGGGGCCCTTGGATATCTTGGCATATTAGTGGGAGGTTTTCCTTTCATCACCTCAGTCATCACTTTCAGCATCTCCCCCTGCTGGACCGCCAGTTTTTGGACAGCTTCACTCAAGCTTTCCAATGTTAGCTGTGTTTGGGGCAGGGCCTTTTCCCCAGCAGCTGCATTCACAAGGCCGCCACTTCGTGTACGGGGGTTAGTCTTTGCTGTCTCTGCCACAGGAACTTCCTCTTCTTCTGACCACATAATAGCAGCCTGCATGAGTTCATGGAACTTCTTACTGGGCTCTTCCTTAAACCTCCTTTTCATTTCACGGCGGAGGGAATCATCCTGGAGCCCCAGCACTAACTGCTCTTTCAGAACTGTATCTGGGTCTGGAACTCGCTGAGGGTCTCGCCGCTCCACTCTGCTCATTTTCTCCTGGAGGTCATATGCATATGCCCGGATAGTTTCACCGGGCTCCTGCTTTCTCTCAAAGAACTCCTTTAGTCGGGTTCCAATAGGTACCTTGTCCCCATACACTTCTAGGAGGAGTTCAAATATCTTTTCCACATTTTTTTTGTCTGCCACTGCCATGAACTTTACTGTGGCCTTGGCCTGGCCCTTGAGGTGCTCCTCTATGAAGTCCACATGATCTTCTTCAGGTACTCTTAGCACACGCAGAGCCGCCTTCACAGACTTGACCCACTCCTCTACTGTAATGTCTCCTGGTCTAGTCGGGAAGCCACCAAACTCCGTGACCTTCCGCTCCCGTGGGACATAAATAGTAGGGGGTTTCTTAGCTTCTGCTGTCTGTTGCTCTATTACTGCCTTGGCCAGCGATAAGGCTTCTCTCTGTTCAGTTCTAGCTTGCTGTAATGCCTCCGCTTGGTCTGATAATCTGCGCTGAAGTTCAGCAAACTGGGTTCGTAGTTCTTCAATTCCAGCCATGGTAGGGTGCTCAACTAGGCCCGGACCATGCTACTAGAACTTAACCAGAAAACCAATGGGATGGACCCTGTGGATAGGATCCTGTTCGTGACGCCAATTATGTAAGCGGGGGAATGGTCCCGCTATTGTGGGGAAATTTCCTGACTTCTGCACTACCCCGGTGAGGTGGGCAAGCGAAAGGATCTGAGTCCCCGCTCCCACTTCCTTTACCCAGAGGCCTCCCTGCCCTTGAGGGCTCCCCTTCCACTCTCCTGTCTGGCTGAGTCCTCGTAACCCCAACAAGGCTGGGCCCAGGATTCCTGGGGGGCTCGACCCCCAACCCTGCTGTGGTCACCTAGGACAGGGGCTAGGGTGTCCCCACTCCGGGGTACTCTCTTTACACTGGGCACCTCCCTGACCCACTGATTATTCCATACAATTTAAAGCAAATACAAGTTGTTTAATTAACAATTAATCTAAAGAAAAGAACAAGGAAAAATGGGAAAAGTTAAAGGAAAACACATCACCCTGCTCTGTGGCAGGGAACATCACAACCAGTGTCTCTGGAATGTCAGGGCAGGTCACAGTCTGCTTCTTGTAGGTCCCAGGCCTCCTTCTCAGGCCCAGGCCGTGCTGCAGAGACGCTGCGGGTTGGACACTTGCAATGGTGATGGCCACACACCTCCGGGCTTTGAGTGGTGGGACCCTTCTTCCCAGCGTCAGCCCCCCGTAGGGTTAAGGTCCCCCTCCCGGTCTGGCCTGCAAGGGCCCTTGTCTGGGGGTGTCTTTCTGTGCTGGGCCCTTTGCCCAGGTTCCCCCTTGGCTGGCCCCACTTGCTCACCACACCTGGCTCTGTGGCTGCAGCTCTGCTCCCAGCACAGGATCTGCTCTCCCCGGGCTGCGTCTCTGGCTCTGTGGCTGCACCTCTGCTCCCAGCACAGGATCTGCTCTCCCCGGGCTGCGTCTCTGGCTCTGTGGCTGCACCTCTGCTCCCAGCACAGGATCTGCTCTCCCTGGGCTGCGTCTCTGGCTCTGTATCTGGCACGGTTCTGCTCTCCAGCTCAGCTTGGGCCCCTGCTCTCTCCTTAGCTCGGCCCCACTCAGTCTGACTCAGGCCATTCCAGTTCACACGGAGGACGGGACCCCCTCTGGCCTCCTGACTCCCTGATTAGCCTGCCCGCCCTGTCAATCAGGCTGATCTGGAGCATTGGCCTCTCCCCATGGTTCCTGGGGACTGTCAGTCTCAGGCTCCTGATTTGCCCTCGACCCTTCCCCTTTTAGTGCTGGGAGCTAGCCAACCAAAACACCCCCACTGAATGTTAGTAAGGGGGCAACAGTCCCCTTACACAGAGAAAGATTATGGAAATTCTTAATGTTGATAGAAATGCTGATTGAAAACTAATTCCAGTAGATCTTAAAGCAGAGGTGGTCCACTGAAAAGCCAAATAAATCAATATTTGCTTAAACGTTACCTAAATAGTCCTTCAGATCTCCCCCCCCCCTCTAAGGGACATATTCAGTTATTTTGCTCTTACGTATGCATATCTTTATCAGGGTATATGTCTCATCATTAGTTCAATTTCCCCTGTACTTTATCCATCTGACGTTTAAATTATGTCACCTTATAATGGCATCTAGAGCCAAACCCTGTTTTGTATGTCTTATCACACATTCTATGTAGTAAGGAGCAATTAACTTATCACCTAGTAAATTCAAGGAATAAATACTTGTGAATAATTTAAGCAAGTCCTTTTTTTGCAGTATGTAAGCATCTGATTTAAAGAGACCTTCTGAAACATCTGATTCTGCCCCCTGATGGAGACATTATGCTGGATTAGATGAACCACTAATGTGATGTAGTGTGGCAAATCTTATGTTCCTACTAAGAGTTCTAGCACAGAGAAGAACAGTGGGAATCCATTTCCAAAATTCCATACGCTGCTATCACTGAGAGCTTTTGAGCTTTGCCTTCTGTTGTTTCCAATGTCTCTTAGTAGACCTTGTACTGGCCCTGTCTCACAACCTAGGGAACAGCTGACTTGCTGCTCCCACTGTTTCCAAAACAAAGAAGAAAAGAAGAAGAAGAAACGTATTTTACTGTTATCATGCCTTTCATCTCAAAATGACCCCAAAATAGAGTTATGGAAATGCACCTGCCTCTGCAATCAGTTGCATGCTGGACAATGGAAAGAGTTGCCCGGGGACAAGGGAACAAATTCCTACTTGGAAAAAAAATGCCACTGGATCTTTAAACCCGTACAGACAAGACCAGACCTTGTTTATTAAGGTCTCATCTAACAGCTCCCAATAGAATAAAGTGTAGGAACAAATCCTGATCTCATTTATACTGGTGACAATCTGGAGTAATTCTACTGAAATCAGTGGAATAGCTCTAGATTACTCTGGGGGTAAATAAGAGCAGAATTTGGCTCCTAAAATCATCTTCTCAACATTGGAAGGATGAAAAGCTGATTTTCATCCTTTTCAGTTTTTATTCATGATTCTACGTAGTGCTCATATGAACCCCAACCTGGTGATAACCACACTAAGCCATCCGTACTAGCACTGCTCACCCCTCAGCCTTTTTCAACCAATTTGATTTATGCTGGAGCATTGAAGTATAAAGAGTTTGGAGACTAAAACACCTCAAGGAGAACAGAAGGAGGGGCCTCTCTGTGATCAGGTCTGAGTCAATCAAAAGTTTCTGTATCAGCAGTGTTCAGATTGAGAAGAGCTTTGGGGGAGCCTAATGCAAAAAGAGCAACCATCCAATATGTGGATAGCATCCTTCACAGCACCACAGAGGCACAGTGGGCTGTCCTAGGTATGGTTGGTCTTGGTGCAGCAAACCATGCCACACCAGAATTGACTCCAGAGGGGGCATGGGAGTCCACAGCCAAGTAGCATTTTCATCCAGCCTGATGTAGGAGTTCCTGGTAGATTGTTCTGTTTCTTGTAACATGATCTCGTTTCATGGCCATGTTATACTGTGAGACAGCTACTCCATGGAGAATGTTTGAAACGGGAAATTGAATGGAGCCTTCCATATTGACCAGGCATCTGAATCACTGTTTTATTGATTTATGAGGTCACTTCTATAAATGAACTTGTTCTTTTGTGCCTCAAGCTATTATAATTATTTTACTCACCAGTTCTTGGATTTCCATATGCTGCCAATAAAAAACATAGTTTTCAGTGGGTATCTGCAGTTTCCAGCTATATACGTAAGCATGTTCATTTCTCTTAATTAAGGCAACAATAGGCATATTAGAAACATATGATTATCAGTTACCAGCCAGAATTCCAGACTGAGTGCTCAGTACTTGCCTGGCTCACAATATCTCATGGACAGCACTGCGTGGAAAAATCAGGAGATTGTTACTAGTATTTGCTCAATCAGGGGAATAGTTGGCTCAGGGGGTTAGCGCACTAACCTTTCACCTGCAGAGTTTCAACTCTCGATGGTTGGACAGATTTTAATAGCCTTACACACCCTGAAAGTACATTACTCCTCAAGCAGGCTCACTAAAGTCAACTTGAATAAAGGGATCAGAATCTGGCCTGAAGTCAGATGTGAAAATGGGTTTTGTAGTTTCCGCCATTAACCATCTGCATCACTGGGAAAATGACTGTACTCAGTTCTACCGCCAATGTTGTTAATGATTAAAAATTAATCATTATGATGTGTAATGTTTATTTATTCCTTGTATTACAGTAGAACCCAGAAAACCCATTCTTTGCTTAGTAGAAGCAAAGGCTGGAATAGCAGAGTTATATCTCAGTAATGAGTCATACTGGGGAAGCCCACACAGAGCCTGACACACCTTCTCATACCTGTGCTTATTGTCCCTCGCTTGTATAAACGTTACATTTAGCCACAAAGAAGATTTCTAACATCACAACTTTTGGCTTAAATAAACACTGTCAGGCTTGGCATATGTGAAACGTGACCTGTTTTTTGTTTTTGTAAACAAGTGCTGTTCTTTATACACACTAGGGCAGATCCCGCAGTACAGTAAAGCTCCCTTACTGCTCTGATGGTGAAAACAGCCCTAAAATTGACAGATTGTGCCACTTGAACATCCTCTGCCTAAGGAAATCTTTGGGTTGTGCAATGACGTGGTTAGTGGCCTTTATGCTACCTGCCCTTCTGGCTTCTGATGCAGGGGACTCGGCAATTGAAAAGGCAGGCTGGCTGGGGCCCTTTGCAGTCAGCAGCAGCCCGTGTAAATTAGAGCAGCCCTGAGGCACAAAACTACTATGAGAAGAAAACTTGTTCAAAGTTTGAATGAAAAATACTTCAATGGTATTCTTTTGGGAAAAGTCACCTGTTTATGAACAGAACTCAGAATTAGATGTCACCTTGGAGATTTGACTAGAATGGAATCCTTGACTTTCTACCAGCGCTGAGCATTAGTGTGAAACTCAGGAGAAGAGGGTCATATTTAGGGGCTAAGTGTGAAGGAAAAGGTCTGAAGTTTAGCATATGTATTAAAAGGCCCTGAGGTCTGTTTTTAACTGAGGCACTTGTTTGAGGGTCATTCACTTTGGTTTGTTCCACCACATTTTGCACATGGCCTAAACCCTATTTGTAAGCTGTGCAGCCTGTTGTGTGCTAGGTTTCCTGGAGTGGGAATTAAAAAACGCTAAGGACCAAATTCTGCACTATTACACCCAGGAAACACCATTGGGATCATTGACATTTTCATGGATGTAGTTCAGAGGATAGAGCCAGATTCAAAGACCATTGAAGTCAAAGGGAGTCTTTCCATTTCCTTCAATGGACTATCGATCTGGCCCACAGTTTGGCTCCACCACTCAGTATTTAACTGAAGAGACTAGCAGCTTTACTGAGGTCTGTATAGAAAGTCCCAGATATCCGGTGTGAGCATGAACTGGGTGTTTTGTAAAACCAGGTTGGATTATTTGGGGGCTCCTTACTATGATTGCCCCAAACTCCTGCTAAGGGGCGTGGAGAGGACATATTACATATCTCTTTTTGTAATGGGAAAGGTTCTTATAATACACATAGTCATATCAACTTCAGAATTATAACTATCCACAAATGATATCTCAGCACTAAGGCTGTGATCCTCCAACTTGTGCAGATACACACGTGTGCCTGCATGGAGCCCACTCAAAGTCAACAAGGCTCTTCATGAGCTCAGGGATCTGCCTGCCACAATTCTGCTTGTAGGATTAGGATCTAATGCCTATTTCTGTTTAAAGGGCTCAACCTTACTGTATTCACTCAGAGAAACCTCTAACTGATTTTAAATGTAAGTTTTGCCTAAGTAAACAGTGTGGTGTCGGACTCTAAGAAATCCTCCTTTAAGACAACAAAGAAAATCAAAAACACAAAAAAGGAGGACATTCAATGACTCTTTTCTAAATGCCCCCATTACGCCAGGATGCTAATGGCAAAAAATGCCTATGTAAATTCTGATTCTGATTGTGCACTAATTCTTAGGAGAGTTCAAAATAAGAAATGCTTATTAGCTTGACCATCCTAAGCCATTTACTGGGGGGGATTCCTGACTGCAGCTGGCTACAACCATCACAAACTGATTAATGACATGTTTTCTTTTCAGTGACAGCTAAGAATTATTTTCCAATGTGGGCATGGACAGTGTGTTACAAAATTGACCATCCAGAACCGAACAAGCTATTTTCCAATAATTGGACTCCACATAACTGACGGTCTAGTCTGCGCTGGTAGAACATTAACAGAGGCTATTGGTCGTCATGGTAAAAACAGAGGTTGGTCTGACTGTAATCTCATTTATGGGGGGTTCAGAAAATTGACATCATGGTAGTGAGAGCTTATAAGTAACTGGAGCACTGGCTTACTAACAGACTGCAGCCTCTCCAAAGGAAACATTCTATAGGCTGAATTCCCCAAGGGCAAAACAGAATTGGATTTTGTAAATTATGCTGAGACACTCCTGTTTAAAACACTGACAAGAATAAGGGATTTTCATTTTTCTTTAGTTTTGTTTGTAATTTTGTTTAGAAAGCATGTGCTCCGGTGGTTGTGCCAAATGCCTGGGAATCACCCTCATTCCTCTGGCTGTGCTATGTACTCTAGCTAACATTTTGCTGTTTTTCCCCGGAGGAGAAGTCGTAAGCAATAATGAACACATCACAGATGAAGTTTGGTACTTTGGAGGGATGTTGGGATCCGGTGTATTGGTGAGTAGACAAATCCTGAAATTTTCACTTTTATTTTCTAAAGTAAAAGGTTGGGTTTTACTGTAATTCCCCTGCACTTCAAATACAGTACAACCAACATTGCAAATGATTCTTGATGGTCCACTTTGTTTAATAAGTAAATAGGCAATTTAAAACTTGTTTTGATTTAGTAATTAAAAATTCAATGTAGTGATAAGAAAAATAAGACACTGGACTAATAGATTAAAACATAAGGTTAACTCAGAATGGTCCAACCTAATCAAACTGTATTTTTATTGTTGGTAGATGATCTTTCCTGCCTTGGTATTTTTGGGCCTTAAGAATAACGATTGTTGTGGATGCTGTGGTAATGAAAGCTGTGGAAAGAGGTTTGCGGTAAGTGGAAAAGAAGGATGTGGCCAACTCCCCCCCCCCCCCCCCAAAAAAACAGCCAAATGGTGACAAACAATGACATTTATATCATGTCTGTCCATATATATTTATGATGTTCTAAAATGTGAATATGTAGTGCATGTGTTTGTTGTCCATAGCACAAAGTGAAAAATCCTGGTATCCTTTTGTGCCCTAAGCCAAGGATTATTGATGTGACAAGATGTCGTTGTACCAAGACCCCTTGATAGTACCAAGACCACATTTATCATGCTGCCTTGTTGGCATGCCAATGCAATACAGCTGTAGCCCTGACATGGCTTGTTAAAAGTGGGTACCAATAAAATAAATTTCCTAAAGACCCACATTTTGCTTTTCTCAGATGAGGGGACAGTTATTTTTTTTCTTTTATGACAGATGTCTTTTGCTCCATTACAGTCACCGTATAGCTTTACTGTGGACCCTACACAATATGTAATGTGGATCTTCTGAAAAATATTATAGCCATTTCCATCATACAGTGATTTCTTCCTTTTAGCAAATCCACAGCACACCATAAGAAAGCCCCTCACTACCCAACAATATTAAGCAAAGGGCTGAAAAGGGTGGTGGTATGGAACGTATGATAGCAAAATAATAGGTTAAAGTAACAGTCTGTTGAAAGCAGTGTTGTTGTAGTCGTGTTGGTCCCACGATATTAGAAAGACAAGGTGGGTGAAGTTGTATCTGTTATTGGACCAAATTCTGTTGGCGAGAGAGACAAGCTTTTGAGCTATACAGAGCTCTTCTTCAGGTCTCAGAGAAGAAGAAGAGTACAAGAAGAAGAACTTTGTGTAAGCTCAAAAGCTTACCTCTCTCACCAACAGAAGTTGGTCCAATAAAAGATAGAACCTCACCCACCTTGTCTCTCAGCGTGTTGAAAGGCAGCTGCCAGGAAGCAGGTGGGGCATATAGAGTGGTTGCTTCGAAATAAGATCCAGCATAAATTGTGCACCTCAAATTGAAGTTTAAAAGTCGACTCAGTATCAGTGCCAATTATAGGGCACGATACAGAAGCACTCTGCAGGACTGCATTTTGTTTGGTAAGAGGTCTCCAAACTTTTAAGTATTATGACTTTTAAGGTGGGGGGAAAATTGTATTTCAAATGGAGGCAGGTCCAAACAACCCCCCTTCACCTCCCCCAGTCTGAAAATCCCTACACTGCACCACCACCACATTTTGGGGAGCTGAGATGCAGAGTCCAGTTCAAACTTTTTCTATAATGGGCTAAATTAAAAATATGGATCCAAACACCCTGAAGACCAGGGCCGGCTCCAGGCACCAGCCTGGCAAGCAGGTGCTTGGGGCGGCCACTCCGGAGAGGGGCGGCATGTCCAGGTATTCGGCGGCAATTCGGCGGACGGTCCCTCACTCCCACTGGGAGCAAAGGACCTCCCGCCGAATTGCCGCCGCAGATCGCGATCGCGGCTTTTTTTTTTTTGGCTGCTTGGGGCAGCCAAAACCCTGGAGCCGGCCCTGCTGAAGACATAGAGGATTTTTGGCTGTGGAGCTGAACTTTTGGGCTTAGGCTCATTTCTAATTTCAAATGCCACTTCCTCCATCGTACACAGTGGAGGGGTGGAGCAGCTAGCACAGGAGATGACGTAGCTGCCTCCATCTACTCTATGCCTGTGGAGACCACTTCTACTTAGGGATAGCAGATTTAGCGGGCTGGAGAATTTGGTCCAGAATCTTTGTAGAAGAATGCACTTCTCATACTCAGTAGACTAGAATGGGCCAGATTCTGATCTCAGTGGCCTGGTGTAAATCCAGAATAACTCCACCAAAGTAACAATTACTCCAGATCTGAACACCTTCCACTAGTGCATTAAGTGATGTGACTACGCATCTCTCACATGTTGTTTGTTCTTTCATCCTCTCTCCAGGGCCCTGATCCTGCATCAAGAATCACTAGCACAATCCCCTCACAGCTGTGCAAAGTCCTGTTGATTTAACTAGGGCTCTGCATAGGTGCAGTGGGTTGCAGTAGTGGATCCCAGTGTAGGTTTAGGGTCCAAGTCAAACTTTTCTTCTTTATTGCTAAATTAACGCTGGAGGGAGTTAATTAAGCTTAGAAGCCACACATTCCACCCCATGACATCTCGCTGCCAATTTTCTGTCACAACAATTTATTATCCCAAATCAGTTCAGCTGTTGGAGAGCTTTTATATCTACCACATATTTTGAACTGTTAAATACATTTAATGCTTTGTGGATAGATTCTACCATCATTTCACCTAGGCAACTCAGTTGAATTTAGCTGGATTGTATACCTGAGAACAGAATTTGTCCTTTCATGTTAATTTGAACACCAGGCTTATGTTATGAAATTAATATTGTCTTGGAATGATTTAAAGATTTGATTATGTGAAAGTAACAAAATGTTTTCGAAGTGCAAGCAAAGGCTTTGGTTCCTCAGTGATTTTTTTTTTTTAAATAATCATGAAGAATGCCAGAATAACATTCTTGGAAAACAAAGTCTTCATTTAGCCACAGAATAGATGCAGCATGAGTAGTAGAAGTATTCCCACCTACGTCCTTCAACTCTGGTCTAAAAGGGCCTTAACCTTTTGGTGTAATATTGTAGTCCATACCTCATGTCCACTCAGTCCTTTGCCTCTCAACTGAAAGTGCCATCTCTGCATTAGTGCCAGCTGTGACGTTGGTTATGATGAGCACAAATACACAATAGGAAGTAAAGAATGTGAAAAGGGAGGGGAAATTTACTGAGGCAGAATATAATTAACCAGACCAAAATTTGATCAGGACACCAAAATTAACAATTCTGCTCTGCGAAATGTGCCATGGCATCTTCACAAACGGTTGGGACTTCAATTTTGGCCATGATCTCATCTGACAGAACAGTCAGTGTGGCACAGTGCCCCCGGACACCAGACAGGGTTAGTACTGATTGAGGGAAGAGTGCCATATACTGAATCACCATTACCACTTCCTGTAGTATCAAGGTGTTCCTTTGAGGTCTCCTATGCAAATGCTACTCCAGTCTGACTTGGTTTAAGCTTCTAAGGACCAATGGGAATTGCAGCACAAAGTGTGATGCCTGCAGACATGCAAGGTACATTAGAGTCTAGTTACATAATGCATTTATCTTAACTGTTCAGAAGTTAGGGTTGAGACTGTACTACACATTCACTTAAGCAGGATACATTTAATTGTTTGTAAGAGGTCAAAAATAACTTAATCTTTTTCTGTCTCTATCAGATGTTTACTTCTATAATATTTGCAGCAGTTGGACTTCTGGGAGCCGGATACTGCTTTGTTGTGTCAGCGGTTGCTCTAAATAGAGGCCCTAAGTGTAACAATGGCAGTAATTGGAACTATCCATTTGAGAATGGGTAAGATATTGCACTGCATCATGCATGGGTTAGCTAGAAAAGATGTGATATATTCACTCACTGAAGCAGTACTGCGATAAGGAAGTTTGTGATGTAATTTCTAGCTTTAAATTTTTTGTGTAAATAGGGAATCGCACACAATCACATTACTGAGACTGCAATGTGGCTGCCTGTTGGATGAAGTATTGCCGTATACTGTGACAGTACATGGCTACACAATATTCTAGAATAAGAATACCATCCCCAGCTGAAACTAGAGGTTTCAAAGAGCCCCAATTAAGATAAATTTACCACTTGTCAGTTTATTCCTTAGATTTTTAAAGCAGTATGGGGGGCTAGACTATAATCATATGATTAAGAGTGTTTTTAATGGGAATCTCAGATCTGAAACTGAGGCTGTTAATATTTAAGAGTTAGTCTTTATGTAATTTTATTTTGGTTATGGAAATTGGAGGGTGTTGTCCACACTATGTAGCTGAAACTTCTTTGGTATCATGCATGTGTGTCACTTGTTCATATCCCTGGATTCCTTAAGTCAGCAAAGTTCAAACTGGAAATAAGATGCCCATTTTAACCATCGGAACAGATCGCCAAGGGATGTGGTAAATTCTCTGTTACTTGGAATCTTTAAACCAAGGTCAGAGCGCTCTCTGAATGATGTATTGTAGTTCAGCTGAAGGGTGTTGGTCAAGGTGAAGGAACCACTGAATGAAATCTAGGGCCTGTGTTATGCAGGAGGTCAGATTAGATCATCATAAACATCCCTTCTGATCTTAATACTGTTACTCTCTAAATTAACAGAGCATTAGGCGTATCCAGAGGCAATATTAAAAAAACAAACCCAAACTGGGTTTTGAAATAACCTTCACATTTTCATTGAAATTGGCAAAGTCCAGAAAATGGCAATGAGGTCTGTCATTCCATCCTTATCTCATTGTACTGTGCCTCAGGACTGGCTTTTAGAACAGCCAGGGATGTGTTTGTGCTGCTGTGTTATCTAGGCACGAGATAAAATACAGGTGACTTGTCAGCATTTGATGGTTTGTTAGAAACGTTATTTCCCTTTTCTCATTGTAGTAGAATTTCCTTTGTTTTGTTTTAATAACAATGTAAAACCATAACAATTAAGAAAAATATTTGGGTCTGAAAATTTACCATTGTTTCCATGTTTGCAACTCCCATTGAAAATCATTTAACATTTTGTAGCACTGAAGTCAATGAGAGTTGCATCCTCTAATCCAGGGGTCGGCAACCTCTCAGAAGTGGTGTGCTGAGTCTTCATTTATTCCCTCTGATTTAAGGTTTTGTGTGCCAGTAATACATTTTAATGCTTTTAGAAGGTCTCTTTCTATAAGTCTATAATATATAACTAAACTATTGTTGTATGTAAAGTAAATAAAGTTTTTAAAATGTTTAAGAAGCTTAATTTAAAATTAAATTAAAATACAGAGCTCCCCAGACCGATGGCCAGCACCAGGGCAGTGTGAGTGCCGCTGAAAATCAGCTCGCATGCCGCCTTTGGCACACGTGCCATAGGTTGCCTACCCCTGCTCTAATCCAAGGTCAGACTTTGGTGCTTAGAGCGTTGAAATCTATCTAATCTATCCCTGAGATGAAATGAGAGCAATCGATATACACTAAGGATGAATTTAGCTCCCCGTGTTCTAAATGCAACCCTATGATTAATGATACGATTCTGTCATGGAGGTCACGGATTCTGTGACTTTCTGGGACCTCCGTGACTTCTTCTAGGGCAGGACTGTGGAGTAGTTGTCAGCCCCAGGGCTGCCAGAGCAGGGGCCAGCCCTGGAGCAGTGGCCACCAGAACAGCTGGTCAGCAGCCAGCCCTCAGGACACAGAGCAATGGTCACTGGAACAGCAGGCTTGGTCAGCCCTGGTGCCACCAAAGCAGTGGCCATCATGGCCCACCCCAGGTCCACCAGAACAGCAGCTGCCGGAATAGCTGACCAGCCCCAGGGCCACTGAACAGCTGACTGGTGGCCCACTGCCATGGTTCCCGGTCCGCTGGAGCAGTGGTTGGGGCTGGATTAGCCCCTCCTGGGCTGGAGCAGCAGCGGTCAGCCCCTGACACAGGAGCAGTGGCGGGGCTGGAGGAGCTGTAAGCCCCGGCAATGCTCTGTTTGTTCCCCCATCCCAGGATATTTTTAGTAAGTTATGGACAGTTTGTGGGCTTCCAGGAATTTTTGTTTATTGCTCACTGTGACAGAGTCCCCCAGGGTGCTACTTGGAACTGGGGTACCACTGGGCCCTCTGACCCACCAGCCTGGGCTCCCTATCACACTGTGACAAGCTGCAAAGCCCTCCAAGCTTGCACTTTCACCAGCATTCACCCAGGTAGGGACACACCAGCTGCAGTCACATGCAGGCTCTCTAACCGCCAGCCTCCCAGCCTAGGACCCCAGAGCAGTACCGTTCTGCCCTGGTCAAATCTAGCCAGTATATGGGTTTAATACACATTACACCTCTCCCTCAATGTGATGAGAACCATGCACACTTGTGGTAACCAAGCTGAGATTTTCCCCAGAAACCTTAGTCAAATGCACAATGGTTTGGATTAAAACATAAAATAAGTTTATTACCTACAAAAGATAGATTTTAAGTGATTATAAGTGATAGCAAACAGATCAAAGCAGATTACCTAGTAAATAAACAAAAACGCAAACTGAGCTTAACATACTAGATAGGTAGGATAAGAATTAGCAAATTCTCACCCTGAGTGATAATCAGGCTGGCAGATTCTTAAGGCACAAGCTACATTAGCTTTGCAGCTTGGGTTTCCCAGGTATACATACACAGCCACACATTCCATCCCAGTTCAGTCTTTGTTCCTCAGGTGTTTCCAGGTGTGTTGTGTAGGGAAAGTGAGGTACCATCATGATGTCATTTCCCCCATTTATATCTTCTTCCCACTTGCTGGAAAGCTTTTTTGCTGTGACCTGGGTCAAACAGTTCCCATTGTGTAGTGCTATCTCTGAGAGGTTTCTATGGTACACAGTCTTGTGTTTATGTGCATTTCCTCAATAAGCCATTAACATTGTTTGGCCTTTTTACTGTTGTACCTGAAAAGCTGCTTGTGGGTGTTTTCAACCTCACAACATGTTTCATAACTTCACATATGATGATAGCACATACAATCCAATGAGATATTAATGTCTAGCAGATCAAGACTTTTAGAATGATACCTCACAAGGCATACTTTGTACAAAACATATCCTAATTATATAACAGTGGTGAATAAGGGGGTGCCAGGGTGTCACATCTGCGACCTGTCCCTGACTTTTACTAAAAATATCCATGACAGAATCTTAACCTTATCTATGATATGCATATGCATATATAGATGTACTGAATTTACCACTAGATGTCAGGGTTGCTCTATACAACTGCATAACTGGAACTGTGTTTAGTAAGAAAAAACACTTGACTTTCAAAGAAAGAAGGATACAAGTTTGGGTGATCACTGAACAGGCAGATCTTTGGCATGGATCTTATTTGATGGTCCTTCTCATCTTCTTCCTTGCTTTAATCCCATTAGCTGGAGTCCACCCTACAAGTCCTCACCCTCCAAAGTGCTCTGTTTGATGCCATATCCTTAATCACACCAACATGTCTTCTTTTATGACATCCTACCACTTCTTGCTCAGTGTCTCTGTCTTTTTCATTCAGTCTTGATCTGTTGGGCCCTCTTACCCACACTGTTGTCAGGACTGTGCTTTACGTGACCCAAGCCATCTGAGCCCGCACTCCCTCATTTTTTCATCTATGGGTGTTTGACTTTGTCTCTAACATACACATTTCTCACGTGGTTTTTTCTGGCTTACACCACTCAGCCATCTCAACATTTGCATTTCTGTGGAACAGATCATTTGCTCATGTTTCTTCTTTGTCCAGCACTTACCACCATACATTCTAACTGGATGGACCACCATTTACTAGACTTTCCCTTTTACTCTTCCTGGTATCTTCCTGTCAAATACTACACCACTTACCTCTCTCCATCTGAGCCAGGCATTTATTATCCTATCTCTAATTTCAGCCTCCATTTCCCCATTTTTCTGGATTCTGGAACCCAGACACTTCAAATTTTGCATTTTTTGTATTGTCTGCCCAGCCAGTTTCAAAGATAACTCTTCAGTGCTCACATTACTGAAAGTACATGCTATATACTCTGGAATTTCTCTCTGCTTATTTTGATCTCTCATCTCTCCAACCCATCTCCCTGTTTATTATCTAGACCATGTTTCTACTCACTGCATAGAACAATATCTACAGCGAACAGCATGCACCAAGGTGTCTTCATTTGTGAGTTTGTTGTGAGGGTATCCAGGATGAGAATAAGCAAGAAAGGGCTCAGTGCTGATCCCTGATGTACTCCCCCACCTTTATCGATAGTTCATTCATTTCACCACTAGAAGTTTTAACTATTAATGTTGCATCTACATACTTGGCGTGAACAAGCTTCATATGAAGTTCTGGTACATCTTATTTGACAGTTCTTGCCTGACAAAATAAAATGAAGTATATAATTGCCTTCAGAACATATTTATTCTTTCTTTACCTGCTCTTTGTTCATGCTGTAGTCAGCGAGATGATGTCAATGTTTATAAATGCAATGGAATTATTTGAAATCAAAACTCTTTCATTATTCCACAAGCAGAAATATAAAGTATCATTAATAGTGATGTGGAAATTATTTTAGAGTCAAGTGGATACAGTGACTCACTTTTCAGATTACAATAACAACAAACTAGTAGTAACACTAGTACTGCATTACTGATTTACATTGACTTCTATTCTTTCTCATATGCTTTTTTCTTTTTTACACAGGAATTATCTAAGCAATGACACCATGTGGGCCTTGTGCAAATCACCTGAACACATAATTCCCTGGAATTTGACCCTCTTCTCCTTGTTGCTGATAATGAGTGGAATTCAAGTAGTGCTTTGTGCTATTCAGGTTGTCAATGGACTCATTGGAACAATCTGTGGGGACTGCACCTGTTGTGGATGCTGTGGGGTAAGCAAATTAGTGTCTTCCTCATGTGATTACATTAATCAATAATGCATGTAAATATTCTTGCCCCACATAATAACTTAATGTAATTGCAAAACTCCCAAGTGTGTTATGGAGAAAGGATTTCAATGTTGTTTTAAGTGACATACTGTGGAAGATTTAAAAGATACTGTGCCAGATTCTCAGCGCTGCTAAGTTCCCTTTGCAGTGCTCTTGCAGCTTAAAGGGGACTTAAAACTGCCCTAAGTGGGAACCTGGGGATTTCCTGGTCATAGGGGAATCCCTAAATGGCATAAAGCTGGTGGAGCCAGCTCTGCATCACCCCCTACCAGCCCTCATGAGGTACAGGGAATGTCAGAAGCATGCTGGCGATTGGTAACGGGTGAAGCCCAAGCCCACTGCGCTCTAGTGAGGTCTACCAGCACAACCGTTCTAAGGTGGATTTTGCAGTTGGTGCAACTTAGACCAGCCCTGAATCTGCTCTAAATTGCAAGAGGGGCTGAACCAGCCCCACACAGCCTTGGGATAATGTGTACTGGAATAATTCCAGTTCAAACCCTGAAAGCATTTACACTTGCTGAAAACATAATCTGAGTCTCTGACAAATTACAAAGATTGAAACAATGCACATTTACAGAGCTTATCTAAGATTCCCACAGGGCTTGCAAAATAATAATAAAATCCATTAAAACTCACATGAATATTAACCAATATAAGTGATCTTTGTATTTTTATCCTTCTAGGGAAATGGAGCTATTTAAAGAGAATGAAGACTGCAGAAATCTCTTCATATGAGGAGAATCCCTTTAGAGGCACTTCTTTTGTACGTTACTTGGTGAGCCATGTTCCTCTGCACACACGCTGACTAAGAAGGTCTAGAATGAGGGGCATTTCATGCTATTGCTACAAAGCCCTGACTGCCCTTCACATGCCATTTAAATCCCACGTCCTAGAATGAATTAAGTGGCTGTTCAGCTATTACACTTATATTTATTTTTGTAAAACAGCTTCCATTTGAAAAGAACCTCTTCAGAGTGGACGTTCATCATCTCTTATGAATTAGCTCTCTGACTGGGGACTGATGAATGCTTCTAATACAAGTTCAGTTGTAATTTAATTGTATCTGTTTCTTTTTTGACACTTATGAAATGAAAATGAGACAAAGCTGTAACTTTCTTTTGAACTCTAGAATAAAGTTTTATTTGTTTCTACATAGAAAAGTGAAGATTTCTGTGCTCCAGACCTGAGATAATTAAAATGCTATTTGTAAAAAGACTTTGTGTTATTAATGATTTTCATTTGAAGTCTAATGGGATTTTCCTTTTCGTTGACTGTGATTGACACACAGCATCGATCCTGCACAACATGATTATTGTGCATATAAATACAAGGGCAAAAGCGATGAGCACACTGGGCAGTGTGGAATGCAATCCTGCAGGAATGAGTGTGTTGTCACTAAGCCCCCAAGTTATTCCTGACTCATATCAGGAATTAAGCCAAAAAGGGAAATACATAGCAATTTAATATGATGATGATGATTTTGCTTATTCCAACATTGTCTTAGTCACCCACTATCTGTCTTACTCCAGTCACTTCAATCAGAGATGTAACCATAGACACACCTGAGCTAGTTTAGATCGATCTAGCTTGAATAACAATAGCAGCGAATCTGCGGCAGCACCCGCTAGTGCAGGCTTGTACAGCCATTACTGCCTGGCTTGATTTCTATTCATTTCTGTAATTCAAGCTAGCTAGATCAATGCTAGCTCGGGTACATCTACACCCATGCTGGTGTGTCATCTCTAATTGCATGGTAGACATAGACTATCAACTAATGAAGTCAACACATGGGACTGGAGACTTACTGCTTACTTGTTCTTTTTTCTACTTGCAAAAGGCAAAACTGATAGCTACAAAGATAGCGACAACTCTGCATGCTGGTCATAGGAGATCAGTACTGCCCTTAGATGCAAGTCCCATAGAAGTCAATTGGCCAAATCCTGCAGTACTTGTTCAGTCAGAACTTCCACTGAAATCAAGAAACCAAGCCATACAGATCTTTCTCAGTCAAAATTCCCACGACAGTCAATGGAAAGTTGATCAGAACAAGGACTACAGGATGTGGCCAGTAGGAGTTATGCCTGTGTATCTGGGCTTGAAATGTTTGCAGAAGGAACTATAATACTCTGCATAACCAATAACTTCATTTCACTAGAAGAAAAGGATTTTGTTTTTTCCCCTCAAAGGTATGGGAGAAGAAAAGATCCTACCTTGTCAGCTACTTCTCAATGAGAAGTATTCTTCTTCATAGGCCAGGTCTACACTATAAACTTACATTGGTATAACTACGTCGCTCAGGGTGAGAAAATCCCGGTGTAGACAGTGCTAGGTTGACGGGAGGGCTTCTCCTTTCAACGTAGCTACCGCCTGTCAGGGAGGTGGATTAACTTTGCCAGTGAGAGAAGCTCTCCCATCAGCATAGTAATGTCTTCACTGAAGTACTACAACTGCAGCATTTTAAGTACAGACCTGCCCAAAGTCTCTTCTGCTCCGTTCAGAGCCCCTCCTGCACCACCCAGCCCTTTTGGCCCATTCAAGTCCCACTTGTCCTTTGCTCCCACACCTGTGCACTTACCCATGCACCGTGTGCTTCTCTCACTTCCTGATGTTCCCCTTTGTCTGCAAATAGCTAAATACTTGTTGTATTGGCTGACGTGAAGGAATTTGGCACCTATGTGCTACAGCAGCATTGGTAAGGTGCCTAAATGACTTAGGTGCCTGAGTCCCATTTTCTGAAGTGCCGTAGGCCCAGCTCCTCAGAGCCATTGAGGCTCCTCCTAACTTCACTGAAATCGGTGCCAATCATTGGAAGCTAGGAGCCTCAATGTCTCTGAGAAGTTGGACTTTAGGAAACTGGGTGGCTGGCCCTTTAAGGGGAATGGGGCCCAGCCTCCCTTGCAGTGCTGCCAATGTCAGTGACTCTGTCAATACCAAAGGGAAAGCCCAGGGCCCCACAAAACCATAATCCGTCTCCGATAATACTGCACCTGTGACTGATCAGCTACCTCCCAGCTGAGACTAATCAGATAATATAAAAGCCTGCAGGTGGCTCAGTTGGGGGTGGAGAGTTGTTGTACTCATGTTAGCACCTATAGCAGACGCTGGAGCAGGGTGATTCTCAGGCAAGTAGCTGGTGGGAACCTGTAAGGAATAGCTAAGACCCTGCAGAAGAGCCCGGGTCCAGGGAAAAGACAGGATTTATATAGGGTTACCATACGTCCGGATTTTCCCGGACATGTCCGGCTTTTGGGGGCTCAAATCCCCGTCCGGGGGGAAATCCCCAAAAGCCGGGCATGTCTGGGAAAATCGGGAGGGAGGGCTGGGCTGGGGTCGCGGGGCCGGGCGCGCGGTGCCGGGCCGGGGTCCAGGGGCGCAGTGCCGGGCCGGGGCCGCGGGGTCGGGCCGCCGAGGGAGTGCGCTGGGCCGCGGGGCCGGGAGCCGGGCCGCCGGGGGGGTGCGCTGGGCCGCGGAGCCGGGAGCCGGGCCGCCGGGGGGGTGCGCTGGGCCGCGGGGCCGGGAGCCGGGGGGTCGGGCCGGGGGGTCGGGCCGCCGGGGGGGTGCGCGGGGCCGGGGGGGCCGGGGGGGTTCGCTGGGCCGCGGGGCCGGGGGGTCGGGCCGGGAGCCGGGCCGCCGGGGGGGGTGCGCTGGGCCGGGCCGGGGCCACGGGGCCGGGCCGCCAGGGGGGTGCGCTGGGCCGCGGGGCCGGGAGCCGGGGGGTCGGGCCGAGAGCAGGGCTGCCGGGGGGGTGCGCTGGGCCGCGGGGTCGGGCCGCCGGGGGGGTGCGCTGGGCCGCCGGGGCCGGGATCCGGGGGGTGCGCTGGGCCGCCGGGGACGGGAGCCGGGGGGGTGCGCTGGGCCGCCGGGGGCCGGCCGGCAGTGCTGGGCGGGCCGGGGGTGGTCGGCCGGGGGCCAGGGCCGGCACCCCAGGGCCCGAGCCGACCCAGGCTGGAGCCGCCGGGGGGGCCAGCCTGGGCCGCGCCTCCTCCCCCCACACACCCCCCTTACCTGCCCAAGCTTCCCGCGAATTAAATGTTCGCGGGAAGCAGGGGAGGGGGCGGAGACTTTGGGGAGGGGGCGGAGTTGGGGCGGGGCTGGGGGCGGGGCCAGGGCCCCGTGGAGTGTCCTCCTTTTGGAGGCACAAAATATGGTAACCCTAATTTATATGTGGAATTTATGTTGAACTGTTTCATTGTAAAGGACTGGCCTGAGAAAGAGGCCCTGAACCAGAATTTGGGTGTGGTGCCTTCCTGGCCTGGGAAATAAGCCAACAGCCCCATTCACTTTCAATGCAATTTAGGCCCCCTAAGTGACTTTTGAAAAATGAGGCATGTCATTTAGGCACTCCCAAAAACTTTACCCAGTGAGATTATGGTTGACTGTTTTAGTGGCCAGATTTAGGGTGGACTATCAGCCTCTATTCTAACGTAGGTTTGTAGAGGTAAATGTTCCTAGAAGAACTGTGGTTTTTGTATATCTCAGTAGCAACCTGACCAGTTGGTCATGGACTCTGTGAGAGAGCTCATCTACCGGAGTGCTTTCCTGGGCCAAAATGATAGTGGACAAAATGGAGGCCTAAAGAATTGTGACGGAGGAGACGTTGGGGGCAATAACTTACCATAGAAAGCTAAGTGGTACTGCACAGTGATGGTTTTAACAACTACTGTAACAGAGATCCAATTGCCAGAGGTAAAACTCACAAATAAGCTAATGTAACCCTGCTATGAACAAAGTTCTTTAGGAGATAAGATCTTTATTTTAAAGGAACATTGCAATGTTGGATTAGTGGTGGAAAGGCAGTGTTCCAGTGCCTCCTACCTCTTCCCCACGGACCTGGTGCCTTTCCTACCAACCCCCAAAAAAATCTCTGATAGGAGAAGTTGCTCATTGACCTTAAAAACACCAGGGAAGGAGAGAGAACCAACAGCCATCAGGCTTCCTTCAAAGACATGTGACAGAAAGGAGGGGGTTCTGTGGCCTTGGGGCCTTAGAATGCCTATCAGCAGGGGTGAAAGTGAGCCGGTTCAGGCCGGTACATCACAAGGTGAGCTGGTTTGGTTTTTTTGGGCAGGGGGGAGAAGGGGAGGAAAGATGGAGTCAGCAATTTGAGTGAGAGAACATGGGGGAAAAGTGATTCTGCTCTCCAAATTGA